>NW_022196903.1:44724754-44790694 GCF_008632895.1 Mastomys coucha
CACACACACACACACAGATGATGCACAGACATGCATGCATGCATGTATGCAGTCTCTCTCTCTCTGTCTCTCTCTCTGTATCTCTCTCTCTCTCTGCCTATTTGTAACTCTCTCAATCAGCCCTCTACCCTTCCTTCCCATGGATCTTTGCAGTTTTCTGCTTGTAGTACTCTTTCCCTGTCCTCGTTTCTCTCCTCCAGCCTCTGATTGAAGGTCAGTTCCTCAAGGGCCCTTAGCCTAAATCTCCATAGAAGTGGTATACGTTATCAATGCTCTTTCTGTCCTCACTGTCTCGGCAGTTTTATCACCCATTGGCTTAATGATCTGCCTCATGCCCACCCCTTCTCTTTTTATTAGACATCAGCATGCTGCCCTGTGAGTCCAGGAGCCTTGGATCTACATACCCTAATGCTCAGCTCAGCAGGATTAACTTGCCAGGTTTTCACTCCAGTTGGTGTGCAGTGTTCCAGGAGAGCCCATGCAGAGCCACAGAGACAAGCTAACACACCTCATAGGGTTCCTTTCTCTCAGAGAACATTGATTTACTCCGCCTTTTATCCAATGCTCTGAAAGATGTTGTTTCCTGTACTTTCCAGATATAGAGTCGTTTGTCACTAGAGGACTGTATCAGCCAGCCCTTTTCATGCTGTGACCACTTATCTGAGATGGTAACTTAAGCAACAAGGGATGTATTTGAGGTCATGGTTCTGGGGGTGTCAGTCTGTTGATCTTGATCGCCAGGAAGCACAGGGTATTTACTTCAAAGACACAGCCCCAGAGACTTTGTTCTACCAACTAGACCCACTTCTATAGAGCCCACCATCCCTCGATAGTCCAATCCCTTTTAGCAAACCACTGATTAGAGCAGAGCCCTCTGGGAAGGTGCTGACAGACACACCTCAAGGTGTGCTTTCACAGTCTCCCAGGAGTCTCCATCCACTCACATCAGAACTGAAGACTGAGAATCAGAAGGACTAACCACATACCAAGGGCTCACTAGAGAGCTCCCTACTAAAACCCAAGCCTTGTGTCCTGCTTTATACAAAATGCCATCTAGTCTGGTCCCTACTTCCCGATCCCATCCACCACTCCCTTATTATCCCTCCATGCCTCAGACCCAACATGCATCTATCTGCAGGTCTTGGCACTATTGCGCCTTTTGTCCTGGGTCTTGGAGGCTTTATGCACTGTACTCCACTTATCCTTCAAGATAGTCCAAATGAAACTACCCAGCCAGTACAGCCATTGATCATTTGCATAACGCATGCCACATTCTATCGGTTTTGAAACTTTTTACATTTTTTTTTTTTTGCTGGGGGTGGGGTGAGTGGTGGAGTGGGTCAGGGACAAAGAACAACTTGCAGGAATCAGTTATATCCTTCCACCTGGTGGGTCCTGGACACTGAACTCAGCTCTTCAAGCTTGATGGCAAACACCCTTAACTGCTGAGCCATCTGGCCCAGCCTCATTCTTATGTTCTAATTCTATGGTCTTATTCTCATTCTTGTGTGTTTCATTTGTGTCTTCCTTGGGTTCTTGTCATTTCACTGGAACAAAGTGTTCATGGTGACAGGGCCTTTTTCAGGTTTGTCCACTGCTGTCTGCACAATGTGGGGTCTGGAATCCAGCACACAGAAGCACTTGGTAAATAGTTCCTGACATAGGAAAATCAACCAAGTCTGGTAACCTGCTTAGTTCTTCCTAACAGCTCTCCCACATCAAGTGCCATGGAACTCCACTGGGCATATCTTCCCTTGTGTAACATGTCTCTAATTGTGAGGAAGATGAAAATGATCATTACTAACATTTGCTGCTCTCTCTTTCCTGTGTGCTACAATGAAGAGCTTTGTATTTATTACTTCATTCAAATCTTATTGTATAGATTTATATTTAGCATTTTTTGGGCAAGGAGACTGAGGCACAGACAAACTCAGCAGCTTTCTGAGCGCCCCCGCCCCCCAATCTCAAATCATCATTTCGCCTCAGCCCCAAAGTTTATTGCCCAGCTTTATTTCCAGACCTGGTGCTGCCCAGCACTGATTTTCATTTCCACATGGCTGAGCTGGATTTATAGTACTTCTGAGATCAGCTCGGGTCATGCTGGTGTCTAGCACAGAGGCATCATGCAGCACATCTGTCTCCGATTACTCTTGCTTGCCAGAAAAGTCCATGTTGCACTATTGTACCCAACCCTCATGCTTCTACTGTAGCACAAATATGCTTAACCAGCTGTTGCTAACGCTTTGTAATGCTTGTGACAACTCTACTGAGAACTGCCTCTTAATGGAGCAGATGGTGTGAAATCGAGCAGGCAAGTGGAAACGCATTGAGAGCGTGGGAAGGTGCTGGCTGACCGAGACTTTTTTTTTCCTGATGGTTTGAATCTAAGGCAGACCATGCTCAAGTTCTTATGCCTAGTAGTCCCAGAGGGAATGTAAAAACTAGGATGGGACTAACAGAAAGATAGTTATGGGCCTGTAGAAGACTTAGAAACAGTATATGAAGTGATGAGGATACCTTCAGAATAAACAGGTCTTTCCAAAAAGAAAGGCAGAGAACAGCAGGAAGGATTAAAGGATACAGAGGATGTAGTCATGCCAGAGAGGGCCAATGGTACCTGTGATGCAGCAGAGGGTTGGCTGTGGACCATCCTTTCTAAGACAAAGGCTGAAATCTGGTCCCTGGTCTAACGGTGTTGAGTGATAAGTCCCTAAAGAGGACTGAGTGCCTTTTCTGTGAGTAACTTGGTTCTCAGGGGTTGTGAGCTAGTGACCTGGAGAATGCTGCTGTTAGATAAGTCTGCCCTGGAACCTCACACCTTTTGTGTGTTCCTGCTTGTTCTTCTCATTTCTGCCAACAGCAGAAGTTACACCAGTCCCCAGACATCACCATGCTTTTGGGTTCCTCTGTTTCCAGAAACATAAGCCAAGTGAACTTCTTTTCTTGATAAAGTATCCAGTCGCAATGTTTTTTGCTATAGCAACAGAAAATGGACCAAAATGCATGCAAATATCAGTAATAACAATACTGGTTGGGAGAGAGCCACACTTCTGCCCAGTGTGAAAAGTCTGGGATTCAAAGCTCAGGTGCAGGCTGTGGGTCACTGGGAAAATTCCTTACTCTCTTTACATCTATTGCATTGTCCTTTGGATAATGGATCCTACCACAGCGTTTGAAAAGGCGAGGCTAGAATAGAGACTGCCTGCCTTTAGGGATGATGTGTAAAACAAAACCAGGGAAAAGGTCCTCTTCAACTCCCAAAGCACAAACAGGGAAGGCCAAGCTGGTGACACAGCGCTGGGGAGCAGAAGGCATCTGCAGATGAGAGAGAGGAAAATGAGTGTGTCTGAGAGATGAGCACAGGAGAAGCTGAAGAAGCAGAGCACAGCAGGCCAATGGAGAACCAGCCGCTGCCAGCAGGAAGGCAAGGCATTTGCTGACCCTCAATACCAAGGCAGTGCAAAAAGCTCCAAGGCAGTGCCCCAGGGGTGAGAGCCCTGAATCCCCTCTTTCTTCTTGATTGGGGAAGCATTTCAGGGAACTAGTGAATGCCAAAGACGATATGAAATGCATGCTTATAAGAAGCATTTCATATTTTTAGATTAAATTTACACCACAGATTTGGTTGTTTATGAAGTCAGGGTATGAAAACATTAATTTAATTCCTTTGAGACCAAGTCTCATGTCCCCTGGCTATTAAGACTATCCAGGCTGAAAATAGTTGGGATTCCATGAATGTTGTATGAGCCTGCAGAGCCATCTACATTGCCCTTGAGCAAGATTTATGATCTCCTGCAATGTTGGCTGCTGCCAATTCATGGCCATACGTTTTGGCAGATCTGAGCTTTCCCACTTCAAAAGGAAGAGAAATGATGACATTTTGAAATCTATCTGATCTGTGTGTGGTCAGGATCCGCTGACTTATGAACATATCAGGTAGGTACTGTTTTCAAATATTTGCACACCTAAGGTTAATTGTCCTTCAAAACAGGATGTGTTAGTCATGATTTTTTTTCTTACCTAATTTTATCACAAACACCATGAAGAAAAACCAGGGAAAGATTGAAATTTTGTGCTTTGGAAAAACCTTCACTTCGAAGGAATGTTCCAGCAAACACTGGAAAGAAGAGAAGAAATGAAACATGGGGAAGAAACATTCCAGAAAGGAGAATTCCTGGAGTGTTTGAGAAAAAAGGCAGCCAGTGTGAATGGACCAGGTGACTGGGGTCAGAGTGATCATAAGGTGCCAGACAATAGGGTGGCTTTGTTGAGACTTCAGCTCTGTCTATAAGTTGATGAAACACCATTTAGTGTGTTCTGAACAAAGTAATGGCATACTCTAGCCCCTGCTACATGTGAATCATTCTTGTCACTGTTTCAGTGAGAGTTATTCACTAGACTACAGTGGCAAAGGAAGCCAGAAAGCTGGATAGACGTTGCAGCCAACTAAAAGAGAGGAGACATCTGCCTGGACCAGATCCAGCAGGAAGGTTGGTGAGTGATGCTTGGAAAGTTCATCTCAAAGGCAAGGTCAGTACAACCTCTTGACAAGATTAGTCACAGAGACAAAAAAGACAGGATTCAGTAATGATGTGAGTGAATCTTACACAGTTGAAAGGGTTGAGGGGATATCAAGTGAAATGAGAAAGACTGCATAAAAAGTGCTTCCAAGATTCACAGGTAAAGTCCTAACTCCAATTCTGACCTTTTTGGAAATAGAATCTATTGCAGATGTAATTAGCTGACATGAAGTCATTCTATAATAGGCTGGGCCTCTAATTTAATAGGAAGAATGTCTTTTTAAGAGGGGTGAAGAGATTTAGACATATGTACTAGCAGAACATCATGTAAAGCTGAAGAACACGACATCAAGAAATACCAGGGACTGCCAGCAACCTCTCAGAAGCCAGTGGAAAGTCCTCTCAGTATGAAGTGGCTGTCGAACTGTGCAATATTGAGTGTAAGGGTGGGCAGCTCCAGGTCAAACATACAAATCCACAAAGGAGGCTCAGAGTAGAGGCTCATTTTATGAGTTGTAAGCATGCCCATGATACTGAAAGCCAGGAAAAAGACAAGATCTAGAAATTTAGAAGGTGAGTGCTAACAGAGGTACAGCTCGGTGGTAGAGTTCTTGCCTAATGCATCTTCTTAGCTGTGGGTTTGTTTTCCAACACTGACTTAAAAAACAATGACAAATATAGACAAGAGCAGTGCATAGGGTAAGCATGAAGATATAGGAAGAGTTCTAAGGAGGAGGGGTTCAATGCCAAGGTTGGAGAAGGGACCAGGGAAGGAGGTGCAGAATCACCTGCAAAGTGAGTGGGAAACAAAGAAAGGAAGAAAAGATTTTAGGAAAGGTGGAGAGAACAGCTATGTCACATGTCCCAGTGGGTAAGATCATAACTGGGAAAAGACCACTGAAGTTAGCAAGTCCGTGATTCTCACGGACTAGTATAGCTAGTTGTTGTCTACTTTGTGTATTCTTCTTTCTTCTACCTTTCTCTACCCTTTTTCTTCCCTGCTCAACTCCCTAACACTATATAACAGAGGAGAAAAAGGAGGTCCTTGAATAAAATCAGGGGTCAGAAAGGGAACAATGTTATTGTTAGATTACTTCCTGCTGATTAGGGGTGTTGAGTTCCTTGGGCAAGATTAATCTTCACAGTCAGGATACCTAATTTCCTCTTTTTATTGTTTTTTTCTTTGCACACAACCACTTAGCGAACAGTGACCAACAACTACCAATAACAACCAACTGACAACCCCAACATGCCTCTTGGGACCCTAGCATTTATATAGCCTACAAAAAGTCCCCAGAATTCCAAATATCACACAATCACAGAAACTATCTGCAGCTGGCAAGATCACACCCCTGCTAGAGCATGAGGCAAATCATAGTCAGCTGCTGTGAATCTGAAGCAGCTCCTGGGATTTAATTCCACACCTGGGATTAAGATGAAACCACAGTCTCATAATATTTCTGTGTTTTAAATGAAACTCCAAAATTGTCACTAAAGACTAGGAGTAGTGAAGGCCAAGTAGGTCACAGAGATTAGGAGATAAAACATTGGCAATATTGGCAATAGTTCTTTTTATAAAGGAAGCAAAAAAACTGAGCAGTAGCTGCAAGCACTAATAGGTTGAGAGATAATGTCTTTATGTGGGCAGATGTGTGCGGGTGTTGAAGATAAGAAATAATACTACATTTATACACATTTTGGAGTAGTTAAGAAGAGAGGAAAATTCATTATGAAAGCAAAATGAGGACCAATTGATGAGGCGAAGCAAAGTCATGGCCTACATGGAATATGGCCACAGATAGGCGTAGAAGAGATTCCTCAACAGGGTCAGGAGGGAAGCGGATTGTATGAGCAAACACTAGTAAGCAAAGACCTGACACTGGGAATCCTGTCAAGTTCCTGTCTGGTGCTTCTGTTTCCTCAGTGGAATAAAAAGCAACATCATTAGCTGAGGAAAATGAGAAGACAGAACCAGGAATTTATGGGTAGGTAGAAAGATGCACAGCTATAATTTAGAGGAGGGGCAACACACATACAAGCACCTTTGTATGTCACAGTGAAGCAGAGTTAGGGTTGCATAGGTAGACAAGAAAAGAAAAAGCAGTCTCCCTGAGGTGGCTGCTTCTTGTTTTTAGAAGATGCTGTAAGGAGAAGCAGCAGGAAGGCAGAAGGGCAAGTATATGAATAGGAAACGGGAGGAACCAGGGGCCCTATAAAGTACTCAAGCCAGCATCTGCTTACTGGACACCCAGCCTTAGGCTTCTCCAATCCTGAATGTATAAAGCTGTAACTCCCTCCTTCTCTAAGGCTTGATCTTCTGTCTTTCACAGTCATTCAGTTCTTTGTTCACATCAGGGAATGAACTCAGCAAGTTGCAGTCAATGACTGTCACCACGTTTAATTGTGGTTGCCAGACAGCACATCTCTCTTTGGTGCACATCTCTATTGGGTTTACGTTAGGTAAGACTGAAGGTAACAAGGTCCAGATAGACTCCCGCGCTGCCAGGATTGTACAGCATCTACTCTTACATGTGAACTTTGAATAAGGAGGTCTTCCCAGACACATAGTTAAACATTTTTTCTGCGTGTGTCTGTGACAATGTTTCTGGATGACAGGAGCACTGAATCCACAGACTGAGTAGAGCAAACTGCTCTGTCTAATGTGGATGGGCACCATCAACACAACAGAATGGTTCATTAAGACAAAAGGAATATGAAGAGGCTTCCCATACCTACCTGAGACATTGATCTCCTTTGTCTTAAGACTGAAACAGGGGCCATCTGCTCTGCAGAAGATTACGAGACTCATAAGCATCCATCATTATGAAGTCCAATTCCTTGTGATACATTTGTAAGACAGTGTTTTTGTGTCTCTGGAGAGACCTGGCCAATACAGAGGATGCCCACATTACTCATCCCATCTGTGCTGCTTTCAGACACCTACAGAGCAAGAAGCAGACTTGTAACATGGCCCATTCCCCCAGTAAAGTGTGTTCTTTCTGAGATGCTGCTCCTATTCAGATCTTAGTGAAATGACAGAACTAGAAGCTGTTTACTGAACAGACTGTTTGAGGTGGTTTGAGTAGGTTTGGCCCCCATAGACTCCTGTGTTTGAATGATTGGCCATAGGGAGTAGCACTATTAGGAGATGTGGCCTTGTTGGAGTACGTGTGAAGCTGTTGGAGGAAGTATGTCACTGTGGGGGTGGGCTTTGAGGTCTCCTATGCTCAAGCTATGCCCAGTGTGGCACACAGTTTCCCTCCTTCTGTAGAACTCTCAGCTCCTCCAGCACCATGTCTGTCTGCACACTGTCATGACTCCCACCATGAAATCTCTAAAACTGTAAGCGAGATTCAATTAAATGTCCTTTATAACAGTTGCCTTGGTTGTGATGTTTCTTCACAGCAATAAAACCCTAACTAAGACCCCGTGTTTACAGAGAAGTAGCTAAAACAGACCCCAACAGGACATGTTCTGTCTCACCTCTTTTACTATGAAAAACACAGATGGACCTTTCTCCAAAGGAAGTGTGGCTTCAGGACAGCTGCTCCTTTCAGACACAATGTGGACAGACCTCCTACTTTGGTTAAGAATGTCTTTTATAGTTTAAATGGTTTGGAATCTACAGAAGGATAATATTTTTTGAGATATGAAAATTAAGAACCAGCTTTCCATCCCTTGAGCTTTGGTGGGGGGCAGTCTTACCTCTTTGGGTACTTCTGATTGTTTCTTTCATGGGCAGAGTTGAATAATTGCAGGAGAGGTAGATCTTCTAGAATGGCCCCTTTACAGAAAATATTTCTAATTCTACATATTGGTGCTCTGAGTCCAGAAGTAATGAAAAGAATCAAAGTCTCTGGACTCAGTTTAGTTAGACTTAGGAGCTAGGGACTTTCTGGATCCCTCAAAAAGATCAAATAGGAGTCCAAATTCTGGGGCTTTTTACCAAGTAGGTTTGCAGGTAAAGAAATCAGTTAGGTTTGAGCAAATGTGGAACCTTGAAATACATATAGATGCTCAACATAGCATCTATACACAGGTTAGAAGTGAGCTCCACACATGAAATTGCTGTGATTTGGATATGAGTCACTCAAATGTCCATGGAGTCCATTGGTATTCGGCCTATGGCAAGGTTAGAAGGTAATGGAATCCTTAGGAGCTTAGCTAAAAGTCTTCTGATCATCAGAGGCTGACTGCTAAAAAGGGCTACTAGGGCCCCCAGTCCCTTTATGTTCCCCTTTGTTTCCCTGCTGCCTTGGAATGAGCATCTTGCTCCACTGTGAGTTCCTACCCATGAGTCTCTGCCTCATGTTGGGCTCACAACAGGGGCAAACAACATGGACTAAAAAATTCCAAAACAGAACCAAAATAACCCTCTGCTTTTTGTCAGTTGTTTATTTTAGGTGTTAATCAGAGCAACAGAAGCCAAATACAGATGCCAAAGATCTTCAGTTGCTTTGACAGAGGAGGAGAACGTGGGCCTGCAGAAATGAACTCCCTTCCCAGAGCTATGAGACAGGTCAGTAGCAAGGCTGGATTAGAGCTCATGTATTTCTGCTTTTCATCTTACACACTTGCAGCCTCTGCTTCATGGTCTTTTTGTGTTTTTGAAATAAGAATCCACTCCTTCAAACTATTTATGTACCCTGTTCCTTCTTATAAAAATTGCCACCAGTCCTCGTATGGGGCATCTAGAGCCCACCAAAGACTGTGTGTTGCTAAACTGGGAATTTCCTTTATTGGTCTTTAGGATGCTACTCGGTTGTCAGTCAGACCAAGAACTCTCTACAGGCAGTCCTCATATTGTCTGAATTTCCAGCTGGGTATAAAATATAGCTCCTGCCATTCAAAAGTTGTCTCTGCCTTCAGATTCTGAAAACTTTCCAGGGACAGTTTCTCAAATATGTTCGTGTATCTAATTTTAAAATATAGATTTTTCTGCTTTAAGTTAAAGCCCAATGTAGCCTCAAATTTTCTTGAGCAAGTACATTTGATAATATCTAAATGCATTCATCTATTAACTCTTCATCCATTTTCTCCATAACCACTTACAATAAATATTGATGACTGTCTAGCCCTGGAAACGGCTCTACGCACAGGAGAATAATCATGTATGTCTCATTGATTTTCCTGACAGGGGCAAATGGAGCAGGTAAGCCAATTTAACACAACCAGTTTTCAGTTTTGCATAGACTGAATAGAAGTGCTATGGAAATGAATAATCAATCTTATAGAATTATTAATAATAAAATTTAGTTCACAAACAGCTCCTTCAATCTTCTGCACACCTTACAACATTAATAAATTTATTCATCAGCACCCAAGGGAGGTGTTTTTATAACTGGAATGAGAGGCCGAGAGAGAAGTAAATGGCTGCCACAGGCTAATGTTCAGGTCTCCATGTGGCACAAAACAACTGTATATTGCAAGTGGGTTGATCCCCCAACTTCTCAAAGCCTGAGGAGTTATTGCAAGCCTAGGAAGCAAGAATAATTTTTCAACTTGAGTTTCATAAGATTGTATATTTCACAGTAGTAATGACTATGTGATATGTGCTACTATTTTTCAATACTGTATCAAACCCTGGTCACTACCAGGACACAAAAAACAAAGATCCTATGCCAATAAAAACAAAAAACAAAAACAAAACTTGAAGACTAGGAAGAAAGAAGGATCCTTGAATCACCAAACAGTGCACAAGGGTTCGGAGTTTACATCTGAGGTAATCAGAGAGTCATGGCCACACAAAGAGATGCCCAGACCACCAGGAAAATCCACCTTTCTAAGGCATTGCTTGAGCTGAACCCCACAGGGCAGGTTGGAACTGGGGTGGGGATGAAGAGGGACATACTAAGGAAGCAGAAAACCCTTCGGCCTGACCAGACATAAGTATATGACAACATGCTGCTACCACTGTGGCAGGCCCAACTCTCAAAATATAGTGCCAATAGCCACCACCCTGCACCCACCCCACTCCACGCAGGCACTGTCCTTGACAGTGTGAGTGCAGGTGACACTTTTGGATCTATGTAGGCTATCTATGTGGGGTTGTTTCCTCTTCAGGGATCACGACTGACTTGATAAATAGGGCATAATGAAGTGATGTATATGACTGCCGAAGCCAGTTCAGAGAAGCCAAAGCTGCCACTGCCCTGTCTTCTGGACACTTGCTGTGCTGAGCGGCCAGTTCCAACCCACTAACCTTAGGTCTCCATACAGTTGCTTAGGCTATAAGTCAAGCCTACATACTGGTGCTCAAGTCAACAGCCTTGGCTGAGATTGACAGCCCTATCAACCTCCTGGCATAAAAGTAAAATGCTTAGAGATGACTCCAGCCACTCGCTGTGAAGCCACCTCTGGTTCTTGAGTGGTCTCAAGGAGACCCCAGATGTTTAAGCACAGACAAGCTATCCCCTCTGTGCCCTGTCATAATTCCTGACTCACAGAACCCAAAATGGGTGTTAAAATCTGTGAGTGATCTGTCATATGGCAAAAGAACCAGTACAACCAGGCTTTGGATTTCATTTCATTTTCAGCCCCTGTAGAAACATCGGATGGTTTCTCAGGGGAGCCTTTTATATATGAAAAACTAGGCCATCCGGTTGTTGTTTCTTCACCACCTAAGGATCTTTTTTGTAGGTGAATCTCAGTTGTCACCTTTATGACCATATTGGGTGGCTTTGTCATTTATCCTTGTCTCCTCGCTCATTGGTTTTCATCCCTGGCTTTGCAAGATCTTTGGGGAACATCAAAGTTTTTTCTAATCTGGACTCTAACCCAGATCAATAAGACCTGATTGTCTTGGGAGAGGGGAGCTGAGGCATCTGGGTGCTTCAAGGCTCTTCAGGTGGTCCCAGGAGGTACTCAGTGTTGAGATGGTCAAACTGAGTCCCTCTCCTACACAGACACAGGGGAAAATTCCTTATGCAGCATGCCTGAGATCTAATGGAGTGGGTAACCTACATCTTATACCATTCAAATCACCCTTCTCCCACCTTGGCATAGAAAGATGTTTCTAGATTCTGGGATCTGTGGCAGAATCACAGACAAAGTTAGAGTGGAGGCCACATTCCACATGTCCCTAGACTTCTGAAGGGCTCCCAGGCTTGTTGGGAGGATTACCTATGTAAAAAGGATAGTTCCACATTATGGTTTCATGAAGAACCATAATTAAACAGTCACAGCTCATGTTAAAGACACTGGGTGAAAGGAATTGGCAAAGCATCTTTGTGTGCCTATGTCTGGGAAAGGCTGGAGAGGGCAGAAACTGTAAGACTGGAAAGTAGTGTATAAGCCAGGATGGCGTAAGAACAAATCAGAATGGAAGACATCACAATTCTTGGTGATCTTTTTTGGCCATCTGGTTTCCTTGGGCTTCAATTTACTTCATAAGTCTAGGGAGGAAGATGACTTGTGTCTCTTTCCCAAGATGGAGCCATGGTTTTTGTTCTTACACATGAGAAACCTCTGCATTTTGCATGAACTCTGATGAATTCTCTGAGTATAGACCACATGTTTCTGATATCATGGTGGTTGGGGCCTGTTGACACTGGAAAGTGTAATTCAGTTCTTAGAGATAACCTGTACAAGCTGACCAACCAATCAGAGTCACTCTCCAACCTCTCCAACCATCTACTTCATTAGGCTCTTATATATATATATATATATATATATATATATATATATATATATATATACATATATATATGAGTACACTATATATATGAGTATATATATATACACTCATATATATATATATATATATATATGAGTACACTATAGTTGTTTTCAGACACACCAGAAGAGGGCATCAGATCCTATTACAGATGGTTGTGAGCCACCATGTGGTTGCTGGGAATTGAACTCAGGACCTCTGGAAGAGCAGTTGGTGCTCTTAACTACTGAGCCATCTCTCCAGCCACCTTCATTAGGCTCTTAATGGGTTCTGTGAATCACTGTCCCCTCAAATTCTAATCACCCCACAGCCAGGTGTCAAATGACTAAAGACCATCTTTTAGCCAGAGCCTCCAGAGAGTATTCAAACCAGCCTCTCCCTGGTCCCCTTACCCTGCTTCACCGATCCCTTCCTACAAAAGCCACAATGAAAGCTCTTGCCCAGCCTTTCCCCTGTCTCTCTATTTCCTAATCCGCTGGGCACCTCCGTAGTGCATACAGCATCATCTTGGAAATTGCAGCCAACCATCTCTTCCATGGCAGTTTCGTAGGTATTTCCTCTGAATGAAAACATCCCATTCTGGAGAGAAGAGGGAGTCAGAAAACCAGTGAAACTTACCAGGCTTGGGAAACTTGTAAAATTATAAGATTCAGGAAGCTCAGAAAGTTATGAGATCTGCCCTACTGGCTCCAAGATTATATAAACAGTGAACGATTATTGACTCTCCAGCAAAGCTGCCTACAAGCTGGGCAAGGAACTCCAGAATACCTTTCCTGAGTCACTACCCGTGCCAGGGTGGCCTTTTTGGTGAAGCAGCTCCCAGCAGTCACTCACTGCCTCTGTTATTGACCTCAGTAAACTCGGTGCTTCACCAAGTTAGACCACTGGTGGAGTCTTTGGTTTCTTTGGTCTGCCATTGCTATCCTATCAGGGAGGACTGGATGCTTGCTTGTGTCTCCCACAGAAGCAGCTTTCTGATCTGCCAGCCTTGCTGTAACCAAACAACAATAAAACCTATGTGGAAACACTATGGCCCACAGCATTCTCATCCACATGGGAGTGGAACCTCCTTCTCATGTTTCTGAGAACTGCACTGAAGACAGAGCTGGGTGTGCGGGCACACCAAGCATGTGTCCTTAGAAATTAGAGGCATCATAAGCCAATCTGCACAGAATCTCAGAACAGTCTATGCGTTGTTACAGGCTGGTCCATGCACCCATCTGGGCAGCCTCAGACCTAAATATACAGCTTGTAAAAGAAATTGTCTGCTCTCTCACAGCCAGTGGGTATGGAAATGGAGAAGCGCCCACCATGGCCAGCCTCTGAGGCAGCACTGCACTGGAGAATCTGTCATTAACCCCTCCACACAAATTCCCCTGCTCCACAGTGTGCAGCGCCATCCCCACAGTGGCCGTACACCTTCCGTTTGGTACTGTCTCCCATAACGTGTATCAGAATGGCATGCTGCTATTACATGAGGGAACTACAGTCTGCTCTCAGCTACCCAACAGTCATAGCTTGCACAGCAGGCTTAATTTCACAGTTTTTAGTTTCACGACATTCAAATAGCAACAATTGATTGGGGGGAGGGGAGAGAAGCAAGTCTATTGGAAATATCAGTCACTGAAAAAAAAAAAACACTCCACAAAATTCCTGAAGGAACACTTGCCATTACGTAAAAGGTCACCAGACAAATAATTGCCTCCTGAATTGGGATGATTCCTGTTGTCATTAAGCCCCAACTGAGATCTGATACACTTTAATACTCCTGATAAATGCTGAGATATGACTGTGCCACCCTGGCCACATAGACTATTAAGGCAACCCGATTTGTGCCTGAATTAGGTCTTCTTTTCCTTTTCATCCTTTTTGCTCTGGGCAGGGTGAAAAGATAACCACTCTTCCTCTCCCTTTCTTTCACGACAGTCTGGAAGCACAGCTGACCTGGGGATTCACTCCTGTCAGGACTGGCATTGTCTTTACAACAAGAGTTTTCCATTTCTGTTCTCTGTCTCTGTCTCTGTCTCTCTCTCCCTCTTTCACACACACACACACACACACATACACACGCACACACACACATACACACTCACACACACACATACACACGCACACACACACACACACACACACACACACACACACACACACACACACACAGAGCAGAGCAGAGGAGAAGCCTAATTGCACCCACCAAGCTGGGAGCTTTTAAAACTATCTCTCCTGGCTGCTAGGGACAGAATCATATGCCTCTCCTTCCAACTTGGACCACAAAATCCTGGCTTCCTGTATGGTATTATTTGGAGATAACAATACAAGGAGGTAACTGTGAGTAGGTGAGATCATATAGATCCAGATGGAATAAATGCTGGCATTTTTATAGAAAGAGAATCAAGAGGCTTGCTGTATTTCTCTCTACTTCAAGGGATCCAGGGAGAAAGAGGCTTTCTTCATCGAGGAAAGGAGCCTTTGCCAGGAACTGAGTTTGCCATATTGATCTAAAACTTTCTAGTCTCCAGGAATGGAAGAAAATCAATCCCTGGCATTGAAGGCACATGGTGTAAGCTGTTTTGTTAAGGTAGCATGAACAGACTGATACTGGTGGCTCTCAAGAGGAGCACAAAAGAAAGATCCCCTTGTCTGTCCAGTGAGCGAGCCTTTTCAGGACAGGACAGACTGAATGTTATATGGCTGCTGAGATGTGAGGTACCCCCACTGAGGAGGTTCTTCTGCACACAGGGAGGAGGGCCTGTCGGCCTCTGGAAGTGCTGTGTGTGGCTGTCACAGGTATGTACCTGTGCATAATGCTTTTTTTGTGACAGTTCTTTAAACTACAGTGAGGGAGAGTGCATAATGTATCTGCAGGTGACAGGGGCTGACTGAAGCACTGACAGAATTCACTTTGCCCTAGAAAGCTGGTCTTAGAACTATTTGGAAACAATGGCCAGTGTAGCCCAATGGCCCCCAGCCCATCAGTTGTAGAGGGTGGCTCTCTGCTTTGTTAAAAGGGATCAACTCAGCCCAGGGTTCCAGTGAGTCTTTCTTTAGTTGTGGCCCTCAAAGAGCTCCTGAGGTGATCTGAGCCTACACCCAAGTCATGTGCACTGGTGTGCCCCTACTCTAAAGCCTCTAGTCATGGAAAGGCCTCTAGACTTGGAGCTGGACGTCTGTCAGTCCCAACACTATAAACCAAAAAAGTTTAACTTTGCCTATGAGGGATCTTTGGCTCTACCACACAAGGCCAAATCGCCACAATGGGGAAATCTCTTTGGATGGGATGCAGTTCGCCAATAATAATGACATGCTGGTGTCTCTTTATGGTCCTTTTTGGCACTGCAAAATTCCTAACAAAACATATTAAGGGAGGAAGATGTATTTAGACTCATATTCCAAGAGCTTTCCGTGGACCACAGTGAGCTGGCTGTGCATGCTGGTCACTTTTCTGTTGCTGTGGTGAAACACCAGGACCAGGTTCTTATAGAAGGAAGGGTTTATTTGGACTTCCAGTTCAAGAGGGTTAGCGTTGAGACCTAATGTCTTCATTCCTAATGAATTTGAAAATGATGCCAATGTGGTTGGCTCCAAATTTGAGTGGCAAAGAGACCAGTGTCCCAAATTCCTGATTTTCCTGATTTTATAAATTAACTAATCAGAACAATGAAAATGGGGGATCCTTCTCTCTCTCTCTCTCTCTCTCTCTCTCTCTCTCTCTCTCTCTCTCTCCTTGATTCTTCACCTACACTGTGCCAAGTAGTGCAGCAGAGGACACTTCTTTTTCATCCTCTTTGGGTTTGGTACTTGAATCTGTGAGAGTAACCAGGCAGTAGATTGAGAGGCAGAAGGAAGATATGCAGCATTATCACACACACAAGGGCATCATAGGAAAAGCAGGTGCCTGGGTATCAGCAACACAATGAGATTTAAAGGTTTATTGACCCTTCTTTGTAAGGAAGATTTAAGCGGGCACTGTAGGCAATTTTAAAGGAAGAATAAATATTTTAGAGGGAATGAATGGGCCTAGGGAGCAGAAGAGGTGGCTGCACTCTGAGCATGGTGTGCCATGCTGGGCTACTTTCCTTCAGTTAATCTGGAGGATGGAGCCTGAGGGGAGATGAAAACTCAGAGCTTCCCCCGTCCCCCTCTCTCTTGAGCTTAGAGGGAAGCCAGGGCAGGAAAAGATCAGAGAGACTCTGGTGATGGAACATCCAATTTTTAGTTCAAAATGTTAAGTGTCACTTCAGATTATTGCTTTCCAATTCCCAATGTAATGACTGTACCAAATCCTAAAGTTTAAAGTTTAAAGTTTACCAGGGGGGCAGCTCAACATGTACGTCTTTCACCTACTGGCTACTCTGAGTATTGTGTTCTTGTTAGGAAACCTGCATTTTAGCAAGCTGCCTGAGAGCCTGATGAGCATGTGGACCTGGTTCAGATTCCCAGCACTTGTGTAAATATTGGGCTGGCAGTCAGGTGCTGGGGGAGCAGAGACGGGTGGATCCTCACAGTTTAGAGGCCAGTCCGCACCAGCAAATCAATGATGCCTAAGTTCTATGGGATTCTGTCTCAAAAAAGAAAGAAAATAAAGAAAGTTAAGAAGGAAGGAAGGAAGGAAGGAAGGAAGGAAGGAAGGAAGGAAGGAAGGAAGAAAGGAAGGAAAGAAGGAAGGAAGGAAGGAAGGAGAAAAGAAAAACGTAGAGAACAATCAAGAAGGAAAATCCTCAGTATGAATCTCTGGCTTCCATGCATTGCATGCATGTGCACAGACACGCACATCCCATCTCCTCAGCACACACCTCCCTCAACATACACATACTCACATGCACACGCTCTCCTGGGATTTCTCATGCAGGTGGCTTATATATTGTCTTTTGTGAGACCTTTTCTATACCAGCACAAGAGCTGGGAGCGTAGAGTTGCAGTAGAGAGCATGCATAGCATAGGCCCTGTCTTCAGCAGTGTAGTCAGTCCACAAACCAGGCAAGTCCCACAGAAACACAGTGCAAAGCCATGTGAAACATCTTAGAAAGTGAAAATAATCAGATGAAATGAACTTTAACATGGTTAAAGTTAATGTGTTTGACCACTAGATTCAACATACTCTCATTTTAGCATGCAATCAATATAAAATATTGAGATAACTTTTCGAACCTGTTCCACACAGTTTCTGAGTCTGTTATGTATTTCAAAGCATTTACCATGCATCTCAATTAAGACTAAGTACATTTTCAGTCCCCAGTTGGGCCTTCAACCCAGACCTTTTGAAGCATAAACTCTGGGGTGTGGCCGAGCTGTATGCCCAAGAGCCCTTCAGCGGATTCTAGTCTTTGTTTTTAGGTTTGAGAACCATCTATCTAGGTCATAGCTTTTGAACTTGGCTATGTGATAGAAGGAGGTGCTTGAAAACTTAAAAACAAAAATTTATGCAGGGTTCCTATTCCCAGACAACAAAGATTTTGTAACGTCTTCCCAGCAAGATGTTTTAAGGATGCCACTCAATATCCCATTCAATTATGCTTTCCCCTTAGCTCCAAATATTTTAAGATGGCACCCATCATCATCTCACACCATGCAGGCTCTTATTTCCAAAGTCCAGACTCTCCAGTTTTGTTATTTGTTCTACTTGGAGTGTCTGGACAAAAAGCAATCTTTTTAACTCATTTCTACAACTCTTTTGCTCAAAAAAGAAATCTCTTTTTAAAATCTGAATCTTTTAGCCTCTCTCCCATGATTCCTGGTTCCAGAGTAGTTGACTTAGCAGTTCTCATTCCTTTACCCCACTTCCTACAGCCCAGGGACCCTTGGTCACTTCTAGTAGCACCAGTCACTTACAGCCCCACCTGACTGTACACAGGAACTCCATAACACTGAGCCCCTCCCCTATTTGTGACTTTTCAGTAAGATTTAGTCATCCATTCCCATGTTTCAGAACAATCCTTGGAGTAGCCCAAGTCTTCCCCCAAAAGCATCCTCTAGGGAAAGGGAACAAGGTACAAATCCAACTCACAAGCCCCTCCGCAGCATTACTACCCTTTCCATCCCGGTAGATCTCTAGTTCCCACGCCCTTGGGTCCTGAGAGAGGGAGGTTATTGGAAAAGCCACCTGGGAGGCAAGGAAGCAATGGAAGAATGAGAAATCAGCTGTAGTTCTACAGCACGGAAGGTTCATGGAAAAGGCAGCTGTTTGGCATGTGTGTGCAGCCCGCTCGAACAACATAGGCCTCCCCAGTTACTTACCCATATGTAAATATGCATAGCTGAAGCACCCTCTAGTGGAACACCCAGAGAAGGGCATGTTTCCTGGGCAAACCCTTACATAAAGAAGGAAGGAAGGGAGGAAGGAAAGAAGGGAGGGAAGGAGAGAGGGAGGCAGGCAAGCAAGCAGGTGGAGTGTTTAGAAATCTCATCTAACAACAGCATCGTCTTCACAGTCCTGCCAAGGTCCTGGGTGCACATGCTGGTCCACTGGGGTTGTAGGGGGCTGGGCCAAACTGGCTTTCTTAACCTTCTCAACCTGAGTTCCTGCTGCGCACTGCAGGGAGGCCTGTTTAGAGGCAAGAGCTGTGGCAAAGAAAGATTTGACAGTCCCACGGGGTCCCTTCAGTTCGCCAAATTTCTGAATAGAGGGCCATGGAGGGATCACTCAGTCGTGGAAGCCTGTCTCTAGTGGTGGAGAGTAAAAGAGGAAAGTAAACATTGTTACACTGATTAGAAAGATCAAACTTGTAACAGTTGTCAAAATCAACAATAGTCACACCCATTTCCCAAGAGAATATGCTTACAGGAATTTATCTAGGGCAAAATCCTAGAAACACTATAGGTGCCAACAAGAGATAAGTTAAATAAATAATGATATACCATTAGTGTCCTGCCAGGGCCTCTGTGGTGAGCAGTGTTAGGTGAAAACCTGCTTGTATGAAGGAATACTTGGAACAGCATTATTTTGATGAGCAACACTGAGGGTTTACCAGAGCAGGAGTCCACGAACTTTGTGGAGAAGACCTGCCCTCACTGGACCAATCAGTGCCCTCACCATCCAATCAGCCCAGGTCCAAGGAGAATGAAACAGAAATAGTCAGTCTTACTCATCTCCTGTACTGGGATTTATTCTTCCTCGATATGCCTGGAGATGTGTGTGTGTGTGTGTGTGTGTGTGTGTGTGTGTGTGTGTGTGTGTATGTATCCAATGATGTATAGAACCATATCTTTACCATCTTTTACATACTTGCTTATCTGTCTCATTGGCCTGCCTCTTTGAGGACCCCTGACTAACCCTGATTCCACATACCCCCAAATGAGTCAGCACTCTGCGCAGTGGGTTGATCTGTATATTTGCTAAGAAAACAACAAATTAGGGGGCGAAACAACAAAGTAGTTGAGTTTTTCACTGTGTTATCTTTTTAAAAGTGGGGTCCACAGGAGAAGTTTTCTGGAGCTTTAGTAGTATCTGGTATGGAGGAAAACCTGGCCTTCCTTCACCCCTATGCCTATACCCTGAGTCTCTGTCACAATGGAAGCTCATTGGCTCAGAACTGCTGAGAATCCTAGAAATAACCCCACTGTATCACAAAGTATGAACATTTGGTAAAGAATCAATTTGGGATAATTTTTTTTCTGTGTTGAAGTATTGTTGGCACAGGAAGTACAAGGGCATGGTGATCTCACAAGAAGAATTTTCATCTCTATTCTTCACTAAGTCCCCAGTAAGGATATATGCCATTTATTCTCTCTCTCTCTCTCTCTCTCTCTCTCTCTCTCTCTCTCTCTCTCTCTCTCTCTCTCTCTGCGTGTGTGTGTGTGCTCGCACGTGTGCACACACAGACACATGCTGTACCACCAAGCACAAGCCATGGTACGTGTGTGCATGCACGAATGCATAAAACAGGATAGCTGGTCTGAAAGCATCCATGGATTCTCCTATCTGCTTCCCAACTTGCCACAGAGCAGACAGCATCTGGGAATCCAAATTCCCATCCTCAGGCTTGCACGGCAAGCATTGGGCCTATGACCATCTCCCCAACATAGTACATAACAGTTTAACAGTCAGGTTTGTTGAGATACAACTTAAAATGTACTCGTTTGTGTATAAAATCCATCTTTGAGGAGATAGCTTAATAAGTTTAATTTAATGACAAACTCATCTAGATCACACGAAACATTTCTATCTCTTCAAGGTCTTCCCTTTCCCTTTTAGAAACAGACTTTCCACAGAGCCACACTCTGTTCCTGTTAACCACAGAGGTTTGCTTCTGATTTAACTTTAAGAGAACAATTTTGTCCTTTCAGAAACTTTGCAAAGTTAGTTCAAAAAATCCTCATGTACCTTCTTGTACAGTTAACACATTACACAAGCCCTTTGCACACAGCAAAACTTAGAAATCAACACTAGAAAATCACTATAAGAAAGCTGAAGGCATCATTCACATCTTACAAATGTCTTCTTAATGTTGGTTTTCTGTCCCAGGTCCCAGCCAAAGTACTGCCTGCATTTAGTCACCATGTTTCCACACTCTGAGCTTCCTTTGGATGACCTTCAGACTTTATCATTAGAGTCCTATCGAGTACTCTGTGTGACCTGCAGTTTGACTTTGCTTTATGTTTTCTTGTGATGAGACTGGGGTTCCACAGAGGTCAAGTGTCCTTGCCATAGTGTCAAACCAGCATGTCTGCATTGGTGATGGTGACCTTGATCACTTCCAAGTTGTCTCCACTGTAGGCTTGCCATCTCACTTTCTCTGATCCTTGGAAGCCAGTCACCCCCTACTCCTAGAGAAGTGGAATGCTCCCCTACTCCAGACCAGTCTCTTTCCAGTACCTGGGATACAGTGAATACCTGGTGGCCAATATAGAGCAGTCTGCCTGCACCTGTGGCCTCCCATTCTGATTGTATCTGTTGGAGACCCTTTACCCCCAGTCTAGTCCACACTTGGCCTTTATAATTATTTAAAGTTTTAGATGATTCCATGGCCACCAGTGTCATCCTGGTATCTCTTCAGTCCAACAGGTTGTCCTGATGCTTCTCTTTAGAAGACTTTGCCATACTTAGATTTCATCCTAGTAGGTTGTCAACTCTCTAATGTTTTCAACAACAATAATGCCTTTCTTGTTTGTGAAACTTTTTATCTGTTAAGATGGGGTTACACCCCAACCTTCTGTATCCTAAGAGTAAGTAGAACTTGATGTATTGAACTTAAAAGTAAATCCTTGTTCCTCCATGTGTGAGGGAACACTTAAAGCTGTACAACATCTTCAGAGGACATTCTCAGTCATTCACTAGAAATGAGGCCTACCATTAACTGACATTTCTCAGCACACCAAGACCAGTGACCGTCCTTGGGAATGTCTGGAGCCAATTTAGAAGAAAACGAAGAGGTCTATATTGAAGCAAAGGATCCCCAACTCCCCCTCAAGTCTTCAATTCTTGAAGACATCCTGTCAGTAAGCCTTGTGCCATAGGTCTGCCATGGCACCCACCAACCTGACCATATATTTATACCAAAGCATGTGGGAATACTGAAACTATCTCAAACAAGTAACTGATGTGTGTGCAAGTATCTGGTGGGGCTGTCACTGAAAGGCCAACTAAGCCTACATACTCATATCTCTAAACATTTCATTACATCACATGCTCATACATCAAACAAGTAGCAAATATGTCAGAATGTACATGTCAGGAACTGTGCTGGGCATTGGATATGCATTGAGATCATTCCATAGGAAGCACTCAGCATCTATTTGTCTGTAAGAAGAGACTAAGCAACAGTGATCTTGGAGTGTCTTTCCAGTGCACACAAGTGCTTCATAATCAATAACCTTTGTTTCTGAACAGCCATTAGAAAGTTCCATTTGAGAATTCCCACTTGCTGTGAGGAGATGAAAGGTTGACATTCACGTAAGTAAAGTGCTTGTCTGATGACTGCACTGTTAGTGGCAGAGCCGGGACTTGAAGTCTTTCAACTCCTAATATAGTGTCTCCACTCTCTCAGTGACTATGGAGGTTGTCTATCATGTTTGCATTTGTTGAATATGGAGTAAAGGGAGTTAATGCTCTGTCCTATTTGAATAATGAACATACCCTACCACACATACACTTATGTGAAGGTAGACTTGTGCAACATGACTGGCCATTCAGGCGAAATGTCTATACTTCTTCATCTTCAGCCCTTTCTTAGTCACAGCAGCCAAATGAGGTTCAGAGAATAGCCATGAGACCCAATGATGCAGACTTTGAACTGCTTTGGCTAATTGACAAACTAAGCCTCCTCAGTACCAGTCGAGAGGAAGAACAGGACTGAGCCACTGTCCAGCTTTTTAGCTATAGAGCCCAATCCACGTGCAAACCCACCAAAGATTCTTTTGAACCTTCTCTGGGAGATTTAGTGAAGGAAAAACAGCACAGGCATGTTCAGAGTTCCACATGAATCAAATCAGTTGTCTGCTGTCTTCCAGTGTGCCACTCCACATGCAGCAAGGCAGACCTGATCTGCATGGGATCCCTGGAGAAGGAGACACCCGGGCGTGCTTGACTTTCACAGCGTCAGGCCAATAATATTATCTCCAGGCAAACTTACCCAGATATCAGGCAAACAAAGCCTGTTTTCTCCCTGCACACTGCTCACTGGAGCTGGGGAGCTGATGCTCGCTCCATTTCTTCTCCAGGGACACTTTTTGAAGTCTGTTGTTAAGATCACCGTCCTAGGAGAAGATAAGTAGAGACAAGATCGATTTTTTGACATTCACATAGAGAGGCAAGCATAAAACTCCAAGCCTTTCTTTATGATTTAAAGCCAACGAAAACCAAGGTTTCAGTGGTCAGGCTTTGTCTTTGGAGATGATCACTACATAATCCTGGAGAATTTTTAGCAAAAGGATTTACCAGTATTCAGTGTCTGTCCTGAAGGAGACATTCCCTGAGTCAAAACATTTAGACTGTGAAGTCAGGATAATGTGTCAGCCTACCCCGAGGTAATGTCACAACATCTTGACAAAACATATGCTACAATAAAATTGTATCATTGAAAAACAAGGGAAACAAGTCAATGACTATATTTGTCTGGCTGTGTTCTACACCTCCGTCTTCAGTTTCTCTGCTGAAACAAAAGGGAGAGTTTCATCTGCAAATGAAATAGGAGTGATAAATTGTTTCCAATAAAAGTGGAATTCATGAAAAGTTTATTTGAAATAGACTAGAATATCTTTATAGCCCAAGTCATTATTTCACAGTTATAGATAGGTCATGATTGAAGCCATGTGCACCTTATCGTAATTGTTCTCTTGATATAAACCCATATAATAAACTGAATGCATCTGCAGTGGACATGTTTGGAATCACCTTGAAATCTTAAGCTTGCAAAAAGAAAGGTTTGTAAGAGATGTGTAGGGATGGATAGATTGTTCAACTGGTAAGGGCACTGGTATATAAGCAAGAGGATCTGAGTTCAAACTCTCAGCTTCCATGTAAAGCTAACCTGACCAAAACTGTGTGCTTCATAGGTACAACAGACACACACACACACACACACACACACACACACACACACACACACACACACGAAGGATTACATATATATGTACATATGTACATATAAAATCTTGAATAGAAAATTTAAAAGCAGAAATTTGGGGGCCAAGTGAACTTAGAGACCATCTTTCATTCCCCAATTCACTAGACAAACACCTCACACAAGCCTTCTGCTTCACCCCCACTGGTGAAGTCCCTAGGGCACTTCCAGGAAATTCTAGGGTATCACGGTTCCCTGCACTAACTGGTATCTGTAAAAGAGCTATTGTGCTTATCTGCCAGCAAAGACAAGCGGCCTTCCTCACCACCTCTGAAGAAGTTAGGTGAGCTACAGTTCTGTGCTGAGATTCGTGTTTCATGTGATATTGCCTTTAAATAAAGCCGATGGTAAAATTGTCACAGCCATCACACACGTCCTGGCCACTCCTCAGCCCATGTTAGCAACTGAGCCACTCATTCCTCCTCAACATGAGCTCTCACTAATTGTTGGTGATTTCAGAATTCATATAGACCAGCCCTGAAAAAACATGACTTTGTATCCTTGACTAAGCGCATCCAGTGACCACCTATACTTTCCACTGTGAAACAATCTGTTACAGTGGTCATGGCTTGGGCTGAATGTCTCAATGAAAACACTCTTATCATCATCTCAATTTCATTCATTCCATTTGAACTATCATCTCCCAGATTTTCCACCCAGGTCGTCTAGTTCAGCTCTTTAATCCCATCAGACCACTGTGCTACTGACTACCTACCTTACAGCCCACCTGGCCTTATGATAGTTTCAGTTCCTTTCTCTGCTGGCTTTACATTCTTTGACTCATCTTCGTACTCACTGTTTTATACCTGGAAAAATGCAAACCTGGTTACATTAAGCCCTCAACTCACTTCTCACCAAATTGGTTAAGCAAACTGAAGGAACACACACAACTGTGCTGATCAGCATCATTGTAAACAGGACCACAAGACTTGGATCTGGAGATGAGGAGGTGGTACAGTCTGAGTTCAAAACCCTATCACCCACATAAAATCAGAGGCACAGCATGTGTCTATAACTCCAGAGTTTTGTGTGTGGGGTGGGTGTGGTGTGGGAGGAGTAAATCCCAGGAACTGGTTGGCCAGCAGCCCAGTGTAGCAGACTCAGCAAGAGGCCCTGTTTCAAAAACTAAAGGGGAGAGTCGAGATTGAGGAAGATATTAACATAAATCCCTGCTTCTACATGTGCACATGCATATGCACACAAACACACAGAGACAGACATACACAGACAGACACACAGACACATATACACAGAGAGACACATACGCATACACAGACACAGAAACACGCACAATTTTCCCAGGTTTGTATTGCTATGAAGAGACACTATGACTATGGCAGTTCTTCTAAGGAAACATTTAATTGGGGCTGGCTTACAGTTCAGAGGTTCAGTCCATTGTTTTTCATTGAGGGAAGCATGGCAGGCAGACGTGATGCTGGCAAGGTAGTTGAGAGTTCAGAAGAGAAAGAAACACTGGACCTGGCTTGAGAGTTTGAAATCTCGAAGCCTACCTCCAGTGACATATTTCTTCCAACAAGCCTATACCTATTCCAGTAAAACCATACCTCCTAATAGTACCACTTTCTATGAGCCTATGGGGCCATTTTCATTCAAATCACCTCATCAATGAACTCTATTTTACCAAATCCAATGGAATTTCTTACTAACCACTTAACTCATAATATGAGTATTATTTGGCAATAGATTCCCACCACCTAGAAGAAGCACTCTGTTAAGTTTGTTGATTCCACCTCCAGGATACCACTCTGGGTATCTCTTCTTCAACCACCCCATGACCTTGTTTACAGATTTCTTCTGTTTTTTTTTTTCCTCTTTAACATGGGCATGCACAAAAAGTGGATCCTCAGATATCTTCTTTTGCCTGTTTTATCTCCTCCATGAGACAGTCTTCTCCTCAGGCTTTCAATGCCACATACACATCACCGTGCCAGCCAGCTCCAGGCTTGTAGCCAACAGCCATTAAGACATCTCTATTGGACATATAGCAGCTATTGTAAATTTAACTCATTCCAAAACAACAATCTTGTGGGTTGTTTCTCATCATCATCATCATCATCATCATCATCATCAATTTGTGCTATCTTCATTTACTGAAAACTCAAAGCTTCCTGTTACTCAGACTTGATCTTAGAATCAAATAGGACTCTTGTGTCACAAAGTTAGTAAAAGAGACCAATAGGTCTCCTGGGCAGAAAGGAGTCTATATTTGGAATCTGAAAATGACAATACCATGAAAAAAAAAGACATCTCTTCAGGAAACAGTGCTGAAACCACTAGGCACCCAGGGTTAGATAAGTATGTAGATAAATCCAGACTGACAAGCTGAACGTGTCATAGATGTCACTGTCAGAGAGAACTGTAAAAGTGCTGGAAGACAATGCAGGAGAAAGTCTAAATGGCCTTGGGTGCCGCATGGTGTCTCTTCCAGAAGCTGAACTTCACTGTAAAGTGCTGCTTTGGAAATGGCTGTGTCAGAACAAGGAGAAAACAGGTGTCAGGCTGGGAGAGGCACTTTCTCAAAAGAGCACATCTGACAAAGAAACTATTCCAAAGCTGGAGATGGCCTTGAACCACTCCAAGGGCCATACTGGGGAGGCCAGAGCAGGAGGGGCGAGTTGGGAGCTAATAGGATTACACAGTGACTCTTGACTCCAAAAAGCAACAAACAGAAGACCTCATTAAAACTGTTTTCCCCAATATTCAAATAACACCTAAAATTCAACAATAGGGAAAATTTTAAACCAATTTAAAAGCCGTAAAAGCACCTGAACGGACACTTCAGCAAAGTTGCACAGCCAGCAAGTGAGCAAATGAAGCAAACGTAACCTAATGCGATATGAGAAAATTGCAAATTAAAAGAATGAGATACAACTATGCAACATATCCAAATCCAAGACACAGTCAACTGCAAATGAAGACACAGCCACTTGGAAAGACAGTTTGGCTGTTTCTTAGAAAATTAAACACGGTCCCTTAGAGACAATCCAGATGACCTTCAGTAGGTGTACGGATAAATAAACTGTGGTATGTTCAGCCAACGGGTAGGATTTAGTATATAAAGGAATAATACAGAGGAAGCTCAAATGCATCTTTTTAAGTGAGGGAAGACAACCTGAGAAGAATATTAATTGTTTGATACCAGCCAGCAGACCATCTCTAGAGGAGTACACAATGACTCAGCAAAAAGATCCATGCATGTGAAGGATTATGGGATATAAAAGTTACTGAGGCAGAGTGGAGAATTTTTAGAGCAGTGAACCTATTTTTGTATGATATTACAATGGTTAATGGTGACTTAAATGTCATACACCCATGGACTCCACAGCACCAACCCAATGTGGACTGTAGACTTTGGACTAAAACGATGGGTCAGGAAAGGTTCACTGATTACAACAAATAAGTTCCCCAGGTGTGCATGCTGGTGATAGGAGAGACTGTGTGTGAGACAGGGAGCTCATGGGACAATACATTTCACATTCCCACAGGCGTTCTTTGCTAACTGAGATGTTCCTTCATGGACAGTGGGTTATTTGAATTTGTGCAGGGGTTTCTTTTTGCTGTACCTTTTCATGAATTTTTCTGTAAACCTAAATATGCTTCCACAATAAAATGTATTAATTAAAGTATACTTAAAAACTTAAAGTGCATTACAATTTTATTAATTAAAAACTTATTTTTTCTCCTCCCCAAATTCAGAAACTCCCTTGTAATGAGTGAAACGTAGTGAAGAACAATGTCCTGTGGTTTCTGAAGGCTGGATCAGAGGAGAATAGCTCCTGAGAGCAGTCAGTTGTCATGTCCTAGGGATACCCCAACAGCCACTGACAGGAACTGTCAAGCTGTCAGATAAGTCCATTCCCTGTGGATGCTTTCAGAGAATCCACAAAGCCGGGCAGCTCATGAGTCCTATATCCACAGATATTCTGAGAGAAGAGATGTCAATTACAACCATTTCAGCTATTGAATTTGGGGTGATTTGAAAATAAGAGTACACAATGGACACAGCCTTCACTAATCGACCGTTGTCTTCTACTGCGTTTCCTGGAACAGCACGAGGCTGAGTGTGCAATTGGGTTTATGTGTAATTGGGTTTTCAATATCAGAAGATGGCTTACTTAAATATGACAAGAATTAAAATCTGAAACTAATTTTTTTAGTACAAGCAATAAAAATCTCAAGCTGGCCTGAACGGTGCTATGTACGGCCCCATGTCTACATGCTTATTAGTCAGAAAGTGAGCTCTGGAATGAAGTTCTCTAGAAGCTTGCGCCCCAGCGCCCTCCTGTACCCCAAACCAGCACAGTGTCCACCTCATCCTCATGCCAAGTGACAGGACATCTGCCGTAGTCCAAAGCTTTATGTCAGCACATGTCAAAAATAAAATAAAATAAAATAAATGTATAGCTCCTGGAGGCTTGCCCCGAAGAGTGAAAAATTTCCCTTAATGTGTGTCATTGGCCAGCATTGGGCCACATGATTCTTCCTAAGTGACCAGGAGGAGAGTGGGATTGACGGCAGGTCACCCAGGGCCACCCTGATGTAAGACTTGGTGTCTGTCACCTTTCCTACGGGTCTCAGCATTGGGTGGGAAGAGATGGAAGAGCCAGGGAGTACAAAGAGGGGACCTAGAGTGGACAGGCCACCAAGAGCAGTGTTTGTGTGATGTGCATCTTAATTTCTGGTTCCAGAACAGCTGAGAAGACAGCCAGGTAATGCACGCAAACAAAATCTCGACAATACATTTCACATTCCCACAGGCGTTGCTTGCTAACTGAGATGTTCCTTCATGGACGGTAGGTTATTTGAATTTGTGCAGGGGTTTCTTTTTGCTGGAGAATTTAGAATGTAATAAATACTTCAGTTTATTAAAGCACTTTAAAACCTTAATAAAGCACTGAGCTTATTTATAAGCCACTGGGTGGTGGAGGAGGAGGAAGGCTCTGAAGAGTCTCTCTGTAGCACAGGTTAAAATATGCATCCCTTCTGAGCTGGGAGGCTTCACAGAGGGCTGCTCTTTGTGCTATTGGGTGGCCTTTAATATCTTTGAAATATGGCATAATTAGGAGCCTGAACCCTGTTCTAATGTCTGCAGCAACACTTTGTCAAACTGGGTTCAGGATCATATACAAACTCTGACACTAGAGGGAGTGCATAATGTATGACAGCGCGGAGAGCACACACCCAATAAATTCACAGGAAACTGCAGAGAAGCTAGCCACTGCTCTGCTCTCCGGCCCCCACCTTTGTCATCAAAAAAAAAAAAAAAAAAAAAAAAAAAATCACCGAAGGTTTCTTCCCCCTTTGAGCTTTGGTTGCAGTTGATGGGCTTTTTAAAGAACTCCAAAAAGAGTACTCCATTTTTTTTAGAGTCTCTCTAAGGTTTTCTTTTCAAATATTTTTAAAATATATATTGTTTTCTATTTCCCACATACTTGGAGGCAAAATTAAAATTACTCTTTCGTGCTCCACTCTGTTTCTGACTAGGTTGAGATGTTAATCGTACAGTAATATAACTTAAAAATGAGAGGACCCAAGGTTTGCTCTGCTTGGAAGATGTAGTCTAGTCTATTGAAAGCTGGATGAGCACAGCATTCAGCTTTATCCCTCATGCCCTCTCAAAAGATGCTCTGACTGGTTAACAGCTAAGGCCAAGCAACTAGCAAGTCACATCTAAGGCATTTTATTTCCTAATGTCAGAAGTTTCCCATGCTCTAACAAAATGGAATGCTTATGCCTGTAAATATGTAAATGCCTGTGACTATGATGGAGCTGTAAGCATCAAAGGGGCTACACACCAGTGAGCGATTGTGGCATTCTGAGACGCTTGATGAACGTAATGGCCACAACGTTTCTCTGTAACCTTTTTGTGTATGCATTCTGCATTCCACAGTTATCTTAAATCCATCCTGTACTGCATAAATCTCTGAGTTACCCGTAAAATTGTCTCTTTAATGGAAATTAAAATTAGAAAAATTAAAAAGCAGGCTCATTATGAAAAAATCCTGGACTTTATCCAAGAGAGTGAAATGACCCATACAAAATGACATATCCCAAACCACATTCTTCATTTCTGAAACAACTCATACCTCGTTCCAGACACTGGCATATTTGTACAGACTTACATGACAGAGAGATTTCCAGTTAATGAATTATAGTGCTCCACAATGTCCTGGAAAGTTAAACTTGTTTTCAGACAGTGGCATGTCCATTTAATTTTTGGTATAGTGATTGTTTTGTTAAAGTATAATGACCCACAGTGAATCACTCTATGAGAAATCCTGTGCTGCTGGCATGGTGTCCTTCTGAGGGCTCATTCTGTTCACTTGACATAAGAGTTCCTCTTCAGTGAGCAGAAGGGAAGGCAGGTAGTGCAGGCTTTGACTCCTCAGTTTGAGGTCTGCATGTAAAGCTTTTGCATGTTTTCCTGAGCCATCTTAGGACTTTCCACAGTGAGATTCCTCTGCTTCTTTTTTATTGTTCAATGTAGTTTGAGTACATCCAAGAGCCCCAAAGCATCATCCAAGTCAACCATTCACTGCCTCCACTTTTTACCATGTACCCTTCTACCCACCACCCATCCTTTTCTTTAGCTTTGCCTCATTTGATCTACAAATTGCATTTATTATTTTCCCATTGTGTATCACTTAAATAAACCCCCCTTTAGCACCCCACAGAAGTGTTTTCATCTGTGAATAACTGGTCAGATATCTTGACTTGAGGTTAAGTTAATAATTTTTTTAGATTTATTTATTTATTTTATGTCTATGAGTACACTGTAGCTGTCTTCAGATACACTAGAAGAGGGCATCGGATCCTGTTACAGATGGTTATGAGCCACCATGTGGTTGCTGGGAATTGAACTCAGGGCCTCTGGAAGAGCAGTCAGTGCTCTTAACTGCTGAGTCATCTCTCCAGCCCCTAAATTAATCTTTTATTTCACTAAAAGTGGATGAAACTCAGTGTGGCAGCTCATGCCTGTACTCCCAGCATTTCAGAAACAGGAGGAATCTCAGATTATAGTTAGCCTGAATTATAGAGTGAGACTTCATCTCAAACAAAACAAAGCAAACTAAAACAAGGCTGGACAAGAAATGACTCTCCAAAGTTGTCCTCTGGACTAGCTTTCATGGCACCAGAAACTGCCATGTAGGTTTCCAAAGGAAGGAATCACCCAGCATTTTTACCCAGCTATGGTGACTATGAACCACAACAGTAACGAGCATGGCAATATAACCTTGAGGGTGCAGTAGTGGCCCACATACCTTGGAGGTAACCAACAGCTCTCTAATTGGACTTCATCCTAAGAAGAAGGAAAACGATGCTTGGAACTAGAAGCCTAGTCAACTACCCAGGGCTAGAGGGGTCATGGATCTTGGAGGAAAGCCCACAGCCACCACTTTACTAAACCAACATGATTCTTACTACATTTTAAATATCTGTCCTTATACAGCAATAAGTGTAGTGTTCAGCCCTCATCAAAGAAACTTCTCTTTGCAACAGACAGAGACTGCTAGAGAGAACCACAACCAATCTGAATGCAGAGTTGTGGAGCTCAGTCCCATGGATACATCTACAAAACAGCTCTGGCACCTAAGGGTCAGGGATATTTCAGAAGAGAGGGTGGGAAGATTGTAAAAACCAAAGGATCAGGGAGTTGGCTGTGATAGTGTGTCTCCTAGAGATGTCAGAAGCTGCAGTCTCACCAACATGTCTTTCTAAACGTGAGCTGAACAGAGATGACACCAACAGCCATGCTAAGGTGAATGTGAGCGGGGTGGAAGGACTCCATGAGGCCTTCTTCCACACAAAGAACTACAGGCAATTGTGAAATGCTGAGACTGGCAGAAAGGGTCTTCTCAAGAGAAGAACACACCGATTGGTTATCCCATACCAAATGGCCAGCCTTGAAAACATAGACACATGACATTATGAAGACTAAGCAGATGGATGTAAGAATATGTATGTGCATGCATATATGCATGTAACAACTGCTAATGAAGAAGAGGACATGAGTTTGAAGGAGAGCAAGGAAGGGTATATGGAAAAACTTGGAGGGAGGAAAAAGAGAGGAGAAATGATGTGGTTATATTAAAAATATCAATAAAAAATTTTTTAAAAAACTAAATACAACTTATTCCTAAAGATAAAAAAACTAATTTTTCTTTAAGAAATGAAAAAAAGAAATTGTCTTTTACCACCCCACATGCATGCTACCCAAGTCACACACAAAAACATAAATAAATAAATATTTTTAAAATTTTAGTTAAAACAAAGCAAAAATATCAACAAAAAATACAAGAAAAATGCTTTTCCATTTAATAAATTTTCACTTAGAAACAGTATTACCAGGTATGAATCCAAGATGGTGAGGAAAGAGTCCATGTGGATAAAAGTACAATTTTAACTGACAGATAATTACTATAAGTTCTTGTGAGGTACAGGGTGATATTTTGACACATTGTATATTGTGTAATCATCAAATCATCAGTCTTAGCTTACCCATTATTCCACCTGTCATTTATTATTATTATTATTATTATTATTATTATTATTATTATTATTATTATTATTAGCTTACCCATCATCCTGTCTGTCATTTTTATTATTACCACTATTGTGGTTATATTATTACTATCATCATCATCTTACCCAGAATTCCATCTGTCATTTCTTTATGATGAACCCTTTCTGCTCCCTGGTAGGTACTGGAGCCCTGCTGTTCTGGGAACTGTAATGGCTCTTCTGTCATAGCCCACCTGAGCAAACGCCTTCCTCTAGCTGTGGCTGTGTTTGCACTGACCAGCTTCCCTCCTCTCCACAGCCCCCGGTAATCACCATGCTACCCTCTGCTCTGTTTCAGTGTGTCTTTCTCATTGACTGTCAGGATCCAGAGCCATCCCCACTGCTCACTTCTGTAGCTGCCTCTTCCCTGTACTGCCTGTTTCCTTTGCAAGATTGCTTGCTTGTTTTTGTTTGATACAATACCATATGGATGCCCCCCTCCCTCTGTCTCTCTGTCTCTGTCTCTGTCTCTTTCTCTCTGCCTCTCTCTCTCTTCCTACCCCCCTCTCTCTCTCACATACACTCACTCACTTATCTATGTCATCAGTGATTTTTTAAAAAATATTTTATTCTCATTTTTACTTTTATAAACATTTTCTTGCAGCTTTGCTGTGTTCTATTTCCAATTGCCCTTTAGATTAAATAGTAAATTTATTTACATAGCACTTATTTTAGATTTTTAGCTGTATAATTTTCACAGGTACAAGTTCTTACTGCTTAACACTATGGCTTCATACACCTCCATGCAGAACTCAAGACAATCTTTTAAAGCTCCCAATAAAATTTTGTGTCTAAGTATAAGCTGGTTCACATTAATTTAACCACAGAAATCTAGTTGAGAGAATAAAATATCCAACCTAGCTTGATCTTTTATGCCCAGATCTCAGGTTATATTCAAAAACTTATGCACACTAGGAAATAGATACCAATAAACTAGTAAGCATTCCATATTAAATCCACTTGTAGGGAATGATTGTTGGAGATATTAAGGAAATAAAGTTGTTTTCAAATCAAATCTGCCCTGTAAATAACCTGTTCCTTACCTAGGCGTGTGAATAACCTATGCCTTGCATAGGTATGTAAATAACCTTATGCCTTACCTAAGTGTGTAAATAACTTTGTGCCTTACTTAGGTCTGTAAATACACCATCTGCCTTCATTAGGTGTGTAAATAACATCGTGCCTTACCTAGGTGTATAAAAATGTGTAAATAAACTTGTGCCTTACCTAGATATGAAAATAACTTTTATGCCTTACCTAGATGTGTAAATAATGTGTGTAAATATACCATTTGCCTTGCCTATTTGTGCAAATATACCATGTGCCTTACCTGGGTGCATAAATAACCTTGTACCTGACCTAGGTATGTAAATAACTCTGACTTGCCTAAGTGTGTAAATAAGTGTGTGCCTTACCTGGGTGTGTAAATAGCTCTGCCTTGCCTAAGTGTGTAAATAAGTGTGTGCCTTACCTGGGTGTGTAAATGACTCTGTGCCTTGCCTAAGTGTGTAAATAAGTGTGTTCCTTATCTGGGTGTGTAAATGACTCTGTGCCTTGCCTAAGTGTGTACATAAGTGTGTGCCTTACCTGGGTGTGTAAGGAGGAAGGCTGAAGGAAGCACGAAGTGTGGTTTTGCTCATGAAGCTTTCATCAGCTGTGGTGATGAAAAACCACACTGACAAAGAAGGATGACCTCACCATGCCAGAGTGCAAAAGCAAGTTACAAAGCACAGTCCGTACTTTCTTCGAGGAAACGATGTATAAAGAGATAGATGGCACAGGGATGAAGGTGTTTATCAATTCATTTCTGTTAGAGAAAACCATTTTAAGTTTTTTTCAATAAGGGATTCTAAAACCCAGTCATACCAGCCATTTTTGTCTTTTCTCTAGGCTGACACCCTAATAAAACAAAACAAACCAAAAAAATCAAATAAAACAAAAACTGCTGCTTCACTTTTCTGCTTTCCCTACCCTGAGTTTCTGTATTCTTATAAGGAAGTGAGGATCATTGCTTCGCATACAGTAAGTGGGTATTAGTTGTTCAAACTTTTATTTAAGAGTTTTCATGTGGCTAAAAGACTATTCAATAATATAATATTCCCTTTAAATAAGATTTTGTCCAGTGCTTCTCAATCTGGCAGCCCATAGAAGCCCCCAAGGGCTGGAGATTACAAACCAGTTGGGATCCCACCCTATAAAAAATGGACTTCTTGTTTTATTTTACATTTTCTAAAGGATTCTAATGTGTCTTGAAGTAGAAGCATGAAAATCACTATCTTCAGATTTCTTGGTCATTATTTATAGTAAGAATCACAAGAATATGTGTCTGTATTAGATATTTTATTTCTCTGGGAATTTCTCAAATTGTACCTAATTTAGAATTATGGAGTTGTATGGCTGAAAGAGACCCAGTTCATCTCTGATTAGCAAATGTACTGAAGCAATGGCCAATAAATGTGAGCTTCTTCCTTCTTATAAGGACTCTGTAGAATCCTAAGGTGGCACAAGACCATCTATAATATGGCAGGGTATCCTTGCTCAAGTCTCTATGGCCTTGCTCATCGTTACCTTCATATAACCTCACCTCCAAATATAGTAGTGGATTAAGTTTCTATTCTCTTCTAGGATATTATGATTATTGGGGGGGGTGTGCATGTATGTGCATGTGTGTGCATGTGTGTGCATGTGTGTGCATGCTTTTGCATACAGACTAGGAGAGTAGATGGATGTCCTCCACCACTCTCCTCCTGTTCCTCTGAGGTAGGGTCTCTTTTTTAACCTGAGGCCTACAGAAGCCAAAAAGCCCCAGAAACCCATCTATTCCTTCATTGTCTTGTAGCTGGGTTTTCAAGCATTTAGGGGAAATGTCTAGCTTGATGTACGGATTCTAGGACCCAAAATCCTGTCCTTGTGCTTATGAATCAAATGTCCTTATCCCTGAGCCCGAGTTTCTGCCAACTTGCTATTGCACAATTAGTTTTGTTGTTGTTGCTGTTGCTGCTGTTGTTGTTGTTCTAGACAGGGTCTCACTATATAACTCTGGCTGGCCTTGAACTCACTATGTAGAAGAGGCTAGCCTTGAACTCATATAGAGATCTGCCTCCCAAGTGCTGGGATTAAAGACACAAGCCACTATTCCCAGCCTCACAATTTGGTGGAGATATTAAAACCTAGCATGGACCTTTCCCTTAGGATCATATCTTTGATGACTTGAGAGAGACCATGGTGCAGGGACTATGAGGTGTAGTGAGACGTTCTCTATAGGAAGGGGCTACCTGGAGGAGAGGCGCATGTGATGTCCACTCAGCCCAATCACCAATGATGGGGCTGATCTAAGATCATACAAGCCAGAATGGAATCTTGTTATCCAACACTTAATCCTCTAACCTTGAAAGACTTGACAAAGTTAGACAGATGGTCTGATTCAAGGGTGCAGAAGAGACCCTTCCTTCCAGGATATTCTCTTTTCTGTAACACATGTGTGTGGGAAATAGCCCCCCCCCCAAAAAAAGCTGCTCCTTTCCACCTTTCTTGGGAGGCAGTCCTCCCATCTGGGTGACCAGGCACAGAGTTGTCAGAAGAGAAGCCTTAGGAAATTTGCAAATCAAATGGTTCGTTATGAATGACACTGCACTTGCAAATAGGATTAGGTTGGTTGTGTATTATAAATAGCATTTTAAGAGACTTCTTCAAGGCCAGCTGGGCTGAAATCTTGCTTTTAAAGTATAGGTTACTGAACCCATAAACAGATGAAGGCTCAGGGCCAGAGCTCCCACCCAGAGCAGCTCTAGGGAGCTAGAATTCCACTCAGGGGTGCTGCTGTGCCATCTTCTAGCCAAGATTTTTCCATTTAAACACAATCATCACAGGCGCCTTCTCTCTTGCCAGCTTAGAGCCAGCACTGTGGTGGCCTGATACAGCCATGACCCCATCCAACCACCCTCCAGGCCAGGAAGACAGCTGTATTCCCTAAGGCTTGGAGGCAAAGTGAGAAGGCCAGCTTCAAGAAGTAATTGAAGGCCTTGACAGCTGACACCACTTCTGTCAACTTTGCTACACATCTTTCAGGATAAACCTGTTCCCTTATATAATCTTCTAACCTTCCGTCTCCAGGAAGCCTTAACTAGTGTTTAAGCGACTAGACAGCATCTTGTGTCTGGACTTGGAGGTCATGTTAAATACTCAAGGGAGGCGGTATTAGCTCACCCAAGTCCAGACTGGTTCTGGTGAGTAACTCCCAGCTTGTAGCTGTGTTTTCTCCTTGAAGGTTGGTTCGGGACGATGTGCCTGTGAGACAATATCGCCTGAGCTTTATTTTGTGCCACTGTCCTCAAACATGTCTTTCTGGAACACCATCCAGTAAAGTTAACTGAGGGAGGCAATTGAAAAGGGCAGCATGCAAATAGGCTCTGCAGTAGGGTATTTTTTATTGCTTTTGATGTAGTGAAGAGATTGGTACCTTCAGCCTGGTATGGCTATCGACAGTGGCTATACAGCTTTATGGACCAGACCATAGAATGATGGCAAAGATCATTATTGGTGTCTCTTTCTATAAAGCTCTTGGCAAAGTTGCTTTAGGTTATAAAGGAGAATCTCTTAAGATTTGCATATTAAATGTGACAAACCAAGGCTGTTTGCTTTCATAAGCAAAGTAAGCATGGCCCTTAAATGTCTCTGGTCCTGTTTGTTGGTTTTAGAATGTCTTCCTTGTCTTTGTAATTGATCAGAGGTACATGCCATTCTTTCTGCTGAGTATTCATGGCTGGCCAGTTCCATTCCATTCTAGTCTTTCTCACTTGTTATTAAGATGTACTCACTCTCCTCATCCACTTAACAAATAGGGAGTGATTTTACCCAGAAAAAATAAATATTTCAACACAAACTCTAATTAAATGCAGTCCTTAACAATTGCTTCGCTCACTTAGACTCCATTGTATGGCCGCTTCATATTGGGGAAAGCAGAGGAAAGGCTTTGAATTCCCAGTGAATTGGGAATTCGAATTTTGAATTTCCTTGGCTACTCATTCATTAAAAGGTACCCTTCAATAACAGTAAAAGCTTCAGGAGTCTTTGGCTTGCTACGTGTATTTTGGGTCTTCTAATGCCCAGCATTAGATTAGGGTGTGGCCGTCAACCTCATACTTAAAATTTCTAAGGTCCCTTGTGCATCAGAAAACACCATTTCCCTGAGACTTGAGAAGGCTGAGTCTTCACGACCTCAACAGCCGTTTGTAAAGCAGTAATCCTCACTGTTTAAATGAGGCCAAGAATGGCTATGTGAGGAATTGCAGGTAATTAATTATATGGAAGAAGTCTCATGGGGACAGCATGCTAGAAGAGTCTGGCCAGAGACACTTGGCATCTCCATTACTAGGAAGAGTTCTAAAATTATCATCCAGACCCACTAAACAAGCAGTTTAGTTCATTGGAAGAGCACAAAAAGCCTTAGGTTGTCTCCCTGCATGTTGGAGATTTCTAATAAGAACTTTCTGTGTTGTCCACACATTCATCAAGACCTTGAGTTAAATATTCCATGAACAAAACCAGAATGAACCATCCTTCTTTGTAGAACTATGAACCCACATGCAGTGCTTTTTTTCTTTATTAAACCAGAAATTTTTAAAAAGTTCTTTACTGAAACTGTCTGAACCAGAATTGTGCTCATTTGCAATCTTTGGACAAGAACATCAGCACCTTCCACATTAAGCCTGAAATAAACTGATATTTAAATGATTTTCAAGCCCCCCCGCATAGCCATTGATAGATTTGCATTTTGTGTATAGTTGGATACAGTCTTACAAGATGGCTGAAGATGAAATCTATGTTGAGCACACTAGACATAAACTGCCAGTTTTGAACCCATGGTAGAGTTGTCACCATAACCTCCTAGGCCTAAAGTTTAAGCTTGTGTTATGCTGAGCTGATGTATAGAAACTGAAACAGAAGCCACCCCAAGGCTCCGTGCAGACACCTCACTGTGGTGTAAAGCTCTGTGTTAGAGGCACTGAGCACTTTCCCTGCTGGGAGAACCTGTCTCAGCCTCAGCCTTGCCTATGGGACTCATATGATGGAAACCCCCTGAACCACAGCTCTCCATTCTCAAGCTATCTTAGGATACAAAGAGAAGCACACCACTGCATGGAGCTAATTAACAGTGGGGCACTGATGTGAATGCTCATCCATCACTGCCAGCAAGGGACCTGGAACATCCCTAGTCCTGAGTCCTGGAGCCTTCATTTGCATTGTGGATTCCAGGAATAGTGTAGTTTTCTAACAAAGTTCTCTTGAAATACTTTCAAAATTACTTATGTCTGTCACTTCTATTATTTTCTAACCTCTTTGGCTTTCTCACACCTGACTCTCCTCATCTTTGTGAGAAGACCTGGAGAAGAATCCTCATCCTGAGTAAGAGCAGAAGAAAAGGCCAAAAATCGAAGCAACAGCAGCAAATGTCAGATGTCCACAGTGAGGTCTCATAAGGAAGGACAAACCATAGGTTCAGAAGCAATCTGTTTTTGTTGCTATGACAAAATACCTTAGACTGGCCGGGCAGTGGCAACGCATGCCTTTAATCCCAGCACTTGGGAGGCAGAGGCAGGCGGATTTCTGAGTTGGAGGCCAGCCTGGTCTACAGAGTGCGTTCCAGGATAGCCAGGGCTACACAGAGAAACCCTGTCTCAGGGAAAAAAAAAACTTACACTGGGTAACTGGGTACTTTATTTAGTTCACCATTCTTGTGGTCCAATAGCTTGGTGCTAGCATGTGCTCTGTTTTGGTGAGAGTCTCAGGTAGGGAAATCAACAGAAGAGGCCAAATCATCATGGATAATCTTGCTTTAGAATAATCTGTTCTTGAGGTAACTAATTCCATCCCTCAAGTTCCTACTCACACCTATGAAGAGAGAACTAACACTTGAAAAGCTAGTGACCCCCCCCCCCCGATTATTTCTTTGATGTCCTCCTACCTCTCAATATATCAGCCAAGGAGCAGCACAGAAGCCTGGAGTCCTACTGGTTTTGCAGTGTCCTCTACGATGTGTGTCAGGACTGATGCATACTTTTCAGACTCTGATGTGCACAGGAATTACCTGAGATGCTGCTGAAATGCAGATTCTGATTCACAAGGTCAGGAGTGGAACCCAAGTGCCACATTTCTAATCAGCTCCCAAGGTATGCCCCTGCACCATTGAAGCAGCAAAGATGTAAATAGCTATGTAGGCTGAATCATGTAGCAGCAATAAAATAAATAGCAGAAACAAAGGAGCAATAACACGTCATAAAGAAATGAAATAATTACAAACAATAACAGAACACCCTTCATCTTTGGGTGGTAATATAAAACTTTAGATATCCTGGGTTGGGGGATAGATAGTCCAGTGGGTAGATGCTGCATAAGCACAAGGACCTGAGTTCAAATCCCCAGAGACCATTAAAGCAAACCTGATGGAGCGCCTCTGTAATCCTCCTGTTCTTACAGCAAGGTGGGGGACAGAAGCAGAGAAAGCACCAGAAGCTAGTGGGCCAGTGAGCCAGACAGACACAGTGGTGAACCAGAGACACCATCTCAAACAAGCTGGAAGGTGAGGACTAATATCAGAAGCTGTCCTTTGACCTCTACACACACTGTGACATGCATTTGCTCATACACATATAATATATATACACATAAATATTGCACACATACACATGCATGCACATACATATTACATACATATCACACATGAGCATAACATGCATACATATTACACACAGAAACACACTTATCATCCACAGGAATATCATACACATGCACAGACACATATTTATATACATACATGTATATATATATATATATATACCTATCTTACACACGCACATATATATTGCATGCACATATCATATATGCACATACCTACAAACCATCATACCCATCCACATCATACATACACACACATACTACATACATAATATATATCATACACATATTATCACACATATCATACACATAAACATATATGCACATCACACACACAAAGATTTTTAAGCCGACAATGGTGGGCTGTCAAGGTGATTGGATTTCCGGAGTGAAAGCACTCAGCTCTACACACAGAATCTGTGGCTTAGGTTGTACTTGCTTCTCTTCAGAGGTGAGGGAAGGAGATGCTGAATGATGGTTGAGAACATGCTATGGGTGTGGCCTGGAACCCTGCCTTCTGTCAGCTAGCTAGCCGGGGCTCTAGTGAACAAGAGAGAATAGTGCCCAAACGGAGAGTGCATCACAACTCCTGTGTGCCAAGCACACAGCTACTGTGTGAAAATTAGAGCAAGCCACACAAATCCATGCTGTCATGTAAGAAACAAGGTACAAGCTGACTTCTGCTTTCCCTTCCAGCTGACTAAATAATCTGTATATATTACATATGTGTATGTAGACACCTCTGTCTGTTTACTATATATATATCCAGACACAGTCTTTAAATTTTTCTTAATTTTATATGTGTGGATTTTTTACCTGTGTATATGTCTATTACATTCATAAACTCAGGGGAAGCCAGAAGATCCCCCAGAATTCCAATTACAGATGCTTTTAAGCTGCCTTGTGGGTGCAGGGACTCCAACTTGGGCTCTCCTCTCAACCATAGACCCATCTCTCCATCCCCTCTAGCTATATTTTTGAAAGAGCAGAGTGAGCCCATGATAAGGGTCAGTGGTCGGCCAAGGCAGAAATGTTCGATTCGGGTTGCTGAAAGTTTTCTGCTATGAATAACTGAGAAGGAAGTAAAGATTAAATCTTTAGCTCATTCCCAGCCTAACTTGTTCCAAGGCCATGGAATATATTAATGTAGCCTTTAATCTGACATCCTGCTTTGAATTTAAAGGGTAATATTGTAAGGTGATAATTGGGAAGCTCACAACCTAGTTAGAGTTCAATCCACTGAAAAGACAAGTTCCAGAGAGATCATATTGTTGGGTTGTCATGTTTCTTTTAACACGTGCATTCCATGTTGCTTTTCTCTCCTGGAGTGTCAACTAAAATCAGTTTTCCCCTTTCTTCCACTTCTCTGATTCAAGATGGTGGACTGCCCAAACTGTCCTGTTTTCTTCCAGCATCCGTCTCACTGTGATGGCGCCAGGCAGAGTTCTAAGTGCATAGCTTAGAATAGCGGGCACAGCTTGGGAAGACAATTTTCAGAGCATTAAACATTCTAAATGAATAGAGAGGCACAGTAAGCAAAGTGTGGACCTGAAGCTGTCAAGAGCACCATGAACAGAGTGAATGGGAGTCAGGCACAGCCTGTTCAGTTAGGCACCTACTGGAGGACACAAAACTAGCCCTGAAGAAAACAAAAACAAAAAAAAAACCAGGAGGAAGTTAGGAGAGAATATACCCAATGTTTTAAAGAACTTAGGTCATTGTGAGCAGAGTGAGGTAGGGGGCAAGTTGGGTGAGCTTGAGCCCATAAGGAAGATCCTGACAGAACATACCAGGCCTGAGGCCTAATCCACAGCTTGTCAGTCAATGGAAATGATGTAGGACTATACTTTATAGGGATCATGGTAAGTGAGGACCAGGCAGTATAAGTGATATCCATGGTGATAAGTTTGGATTTCATTCATGCTGAGAAATCTTTAGAACATTTGAATCAAAGTTTGTAATAGCATAGTTAGTCTTTTAAAATCCCAAATGATGGATGTAGCTACTCCACACTCAACAAGGGTGAACCAGAAGGTCCTATACCTTCAGAGCAGACTGCACGTGCTGACTCCCTTCTGAAAAGCACAAAAGAGGAAACTAACATCAGAGCATAGACACACGGGAACACTGCCGGCACAGCCTGGACACAATGTAGGGACAATGACACTTTCCCAAATCTACATACAGTTCAAGGAGGTCACAGCAGCCTGAGTTAAGGAACATTCAAAAAAAAAAAAAAACAGCTCACCAGAACTCCTCAAGGTCACCCAAAGTAAAGAAAGGTTGAGGAAGCTATGTGGCTGAAAGGAGCCTTGGAGTCATGATGGATAAGTGTATAAGTGTCCCAAGGGACCCTAAAACAAGGAGAAGCAGAACTAACCAAAGGGAGACTGAACAGAGCCCAGGCTGTACTTACCAAGGCTACACCAGGCTGTCTCTGTAGTTGTGGCAAAAGTATCATGCTGAAGTAAAATGTTAGGATCGGAGAGCTCTGGCGTGATACCAGGAAATGTCATCTGAACATGTAAAATTAAAAGTGTATTCTAAAATGAGTGTCACGGCTTCTGTGTCACAACTGGGCTCTGGGGATCAAAAGCAAAGCAATTCTAATTCTATATCTTATGAGCCCTTGAGAACCAGGCTTGTGTATCTTTTAAAAAGTGAAAAGACAGAAGGCTTCATAGTAAAACTCCAGACTCAATTCAGGGCAACCACACTGTTATGCAATCTGCTCCACCTCGGGCTAATTGGAATGCAGTTCTCAACAGAAATTAATGGCTACAAGGCAGAGACTTCTGAATTCTATTATTGACACTTCAGACTAAGTCCCAGTTTTACTTTTAATTATATTAAAAGTAGAACCTGCCAGTCAACTCTCTTTCACAGTGTCAAGACCTCATCTTTAAAAAATGAATGGCAAGCCAGAATTATGATCTGTCTCTGGAAAGCTTCAATGTGGAAGGAGATAAAAAATAAACAAACATACAAAAAAAAAAAAAAGCAAAGGGAAAAGTATAGCACAGAAGAATAAGTAAGTGAAAGGTAGCTGAAGACTGAAATGGAAAACATCATGGTCAGAGACTCTTGAGAGGATAGTGTCCTGTTAAGACATGTGGAGAGCCAGCCATGGGAGTTCATGCCCTGCAAACACCCAGCACCCGGGAGCATGATACAGAAGAACTGACAAAAGTTCAGGACCAGACTGGGCTATTTTCTCTCTAAATAAGTAAAATTTAAAAAACAATACAGACAACAACAAAATAGAATGCCATGAAAAAGAAACAAGGAACAAAAGAGTACCTAGATATGAAAAATAAATCATTGAAATTGAAAATAATTGGGAGTTAATTTTAGAATTATAACTACCTCCAGAAAGACCAAAAGGTGATATAAAATGATAAATAAAGGCTATGTGATATTAATGCAGGACACTGGGCTAATGAGAGAACAGGAAAAGGAAAAAGAAACTATTGAGAAGTGTAAAAGAACATCTAACACCAGAAGAATGAGACAGCTCACACTCCAGTCTGCCAGATTCCCCGCTCAAAACCATAAACACACGCAGCAAATCGGGAAATCTCAGAATATTGACTTTAAAGGTACGACCAGTAAAGGTCTGCAATGGAGCTAGAGAGATGAGCAAAGACACAAAGTCATAATGGCATCAGGTTACCTCATGGAAGGGCAATGGACACTCAGAATTGGTCAAAGCGCTGAGACTGAGGGTCTTCACATGCTCATCCCTTATAGGACACTATATCATATAAACCCCTGCCCAAGGCTCAGAGCATCACTGAGAGGGAAAGCCAGAGGAGGGGAGAGGAGTGCTGGGAAGAGCTGGCACTCCTAGGCTCACAGCACTTCTGTTACAGTCCCTAGGTCTACACAAGGAGCAGTTTAAAATCCCCAGATGGAGAGAGGAGATTTCAGTCTTCCACCCCTCTCTGAGGAGCTCCTGGCAGTTGGTGGCTGCTGGGGTGGCCTTTGGTAGTTGCCCATGCCCAGACTTCCACTGTCTCCCCCTTCCATCATCTGCCGTCATCTTCAGCTTATGCTTTTCCACTGACTTATTCCGGTTTCCAAACTATGCTTAACAAATGTTAAGAACCCCTTTTTCTCCATCATAGCCCCTCTACCTACTGCCCCAGAACTCTCACTCTCTTCCAAACTTGGCCCGAAAAGTACAGATTTTTGTCTTTTGTACACAGCCGGCTTTCGATAACACACTGGTCAGCTCATCATTTTCAGCATCAGCCTCCATTTCCCTCATAGACTCCCATGAAAGCTGCCAGACATTCGAATTGCTACATCCAAAGGGCAGCCCTTCAGTCCTTGTTACCATAAGCTTCAGCATCCTCAGCAGGACCTTTCTTCCATCTAGGGCTGTTCTGATGGTCTCCCAGGTTTTTTCCTCTGAGATCAACATGGTCTCTTACATGGTCCACGAACCTGTCTTTTAGAGCTCGGCAGTTAACTCCATCCCTCCCAGAGCTGTTCCTGTGAAGTTGTCAGCTTACTTTCTCCTTTACTTACAAGTCACAGGGCCTTTGGCACCAATTAGAACAGCAGATCTCAACTTGTGGGTCGTGATCCCTGTGGGGGTTGCATATCACATATCCTGCATATCAGATATTTACATGATGATTTATACAGTAGCAAAATTATAATTACAAAGTGGCAATGAAATAATTTTATGGCTGGAGGGTGGTCACCACAACATGGAGAAGAAACTGCATTAAAGAATTGTAGCATTAGGAAGGTTGAGAGCCTCTTCTTTAGAAGTTAGGTGTTTAAGTAGCTATGTAGTAAGGGTTCTTTACTTCTAGAAATGACTTCCACTCACAGCCTCCATCCACAGATCTGGAAAGCCCAGTTGTATCAAGAGACCGAAGCCATTGGCCTCAGCTGATAGAATCAGGGCTAGCAGTCAGACCCAGCCAAGACTAACACAGTTCCTATCCTGATATCTTAGCCATAGCAGGGCTAAGCCTCAGGCAGAGAAAGCTCAAATGGAAAGTGAACTGTGAACATGGTAACAAAGCAAAGCATCTGGGGTTAGGAGTTGGGAGGAATATTTCTAGAACAGTGTCAAGCTGGCATCTCAGCTTCTCGCCCTGGATCACCTTGGGGAAGGCAGGGAAAAATTTTCTCATACATTATTTGAGCAAACTTAATTGTATTTCTGTTTCAGGCTCTTAACAAATACTCACCGATAATGAGACTTGTAGTTTGGTCTTTGGAGGTTATATAATGCTCTCCCATCTTGGTGACTCAAAGATATCTTTTAAAATAAAACCTAGTGCAAAGATGTTCATCTCCACTAAAGAAGCTGAGGCAGAGAGAATTCAAGCTCAAAACCAGTCCGACTAACTTAATGAGACCTCCCAAAGTGAAATTAAAGAAATTACAATGGCAGGGGATCTGGCTCAATGGTCCAGGGCTTGCTCAGCCTGAGTCTATAAGTCCCTGAGCTCCAGAAATGAAGGAGGGGGAGGAGAGGAGAGAGAAAGGAGAGGGAACAAACTGCCAATAAAGAAGATTCTGTGGGCACTACAGGCCTGAGAGCCTCTTCTAAGAACTCGGGGGGGGGGGGGTTCCCAAGTCACTTGTAAACCATGCTGTAAATGGTAAAATGTTAATAATAATTATTAATAATTAAAAGTAATCATAGCAAGTGCTTTTATGCTTGTCATGTCCCAGGCCCCATCCTAAGCACCTTATATTGCCAGCTTGGATTATTTGAACCATGACCCAAGGTGGGAGCTGTTTTCATTCACCCCCCTCTACAAACAAACAGACCAGGCCTAGGAAAGTAGGTTCTCCAAGGATTGGATGACAATCCCAAGACATTTCTGGAATCTCTGCTCATAACTCTTGAACAAACTCTCTCACTCCCTGCCATCCCACCCAAGAAAATTCAGATTCGGGGAGTTTACAATGATTTGAGCATGGAGCCAAGAATACTATGGTGGAGACACAGACCTTACTTGAAGTCTGGAGGAGTCTTTGTGAATGTGATAAACTAGTTAACTGAATCTCTCTCTCTCTCTCTCTCTCTCTCTCTCTCTCTCTCTCTCTCTCTCTCTCTCTCTCTCTCTCTGTGTGTGTGTGTGTGTGTGTGTGTGTGTGTATCCATATTTATACATAGATTCATATCCCAGTGATCTATATTTGTAAATACTCAACACTGTGCTAAGAGAAGTCAGTTGTATCTTAAATTTCAGATCAGTTAATGCACATTTAGTTAGAGCCTCAGTTAATCTGACATTAAGATGTAAAAACATGACCATTTTCTCTCCGGTGACTTTCTAAGGTGGGACCAGGTAGGAGGCACAGGCTGCTGAAGCGGCAGAGCAACTAGGACAGGGTCCTTTCTACCTCCATCTACAACTAGGAAGGACAGCTGATCCACAGCCCTCTGGACACAGGTCTTACCAGGGGAGAGCTGATCTCCCAGGAGTGCTGATACAGGCTTACAGACCCACAGGAAGAACAAGCTCCATCCAGAGACAGCAAGAACATCTAACACCAGAGATTAACATATGGCAAAAGGCAAACGCAAGAATCTTACCAACAGAAAACAAGACTACTTGACATCGTCAGAACCCAGTACTTCCACCACAGCAAGTCCCGGATTCCCCAACACACCGGAAAAGCAAGATTTGGATCTAAAATCATATCTCATGATGGTGATAGAAGAATTTAAAAGGATATAAATAACTCCCTTAAAGAAATACAGGAGAACACAGGTAAACAGGTACAAACCCTTAAAGAGGAAACACAAAAATCCCTTAAATAATTACAGGAAAACACAACCAAACAGGTGAAGGAAATGAGCAAAACCATCCAGAATCTAAAAATGGAAGTAGAAACAATTAAGAAATCACAAAGAGAGACAACTCTGGAGATAGAAAACCTAGGAAAGAAGTCAGGAGCCATAGATGCAAATATCACCAACAGAATACAAGACAAAGAAGAGAGAATCTTAGGGGCAGAAGACACCATGGAAAACATTGACACAACAGTCAAAGAAAATGCAAAAAGCAAAAAGCTCCTAACCCAAAACATCCAGGAAATCCAGGACACAATGAGAAGACCAAACCTAAGGATAATAGGTATAGAAGAGAGTGAAGACTTCCAACTTAAAGAGCTAGTAAATATCTTCAACAAAATTATAGAAGAAAAGTTCCCTAACTTACAAAAAGTGATGCCCATGAACATACGAGAAGCCTACAGAACTCCAAATAGTTTGGACCAGAAAAGAAATTCCTTCTGCCACATAATAATCAAAACACCAAATGCACAAAACAAAGAAAGAATATTAAAAGCAGTAAGGGAAAAAGATCAAGTAGCATATAAAGGCAGACCTATCAGAATTACACCAGACTTCTCGCCAGAGACTATGAAAGCCAGAAGATCCTGGGCTGATGTCATACAGATCCAAAGAGAACACAAATGCCATCCAGGATACTATACCCAGCAAAACTCTCACTTACCATATATGGAGAAACCAAGGTATTCCATGACAAAACCAAATTTACACAATATATTTCCACAAATCCAGCCCTTCAAAGGATAATAAATGGAAAACTTCAACACAAAGAGGGAAACTACATCCTAAAAAAAGCAAGAAAGTAATTGTCTAACAAAACTAAAAGAAGATAGCCACATGAACAGAATTCCAACTCTAACAACAAAAATAACAGGAAACAATAATTACTTTTCCTTAATAGCTATTAATATCAATGGACTCAATTCCCCAATAAAAAGACATAGACTACCAGACTGGGTACATAAACAGGATCCAACATTTTGTTGCATACAGGAAACCCACCTGAGTGACAAAGACAGACACTACCTCATAATAAAATTTTCCAAGCAAATGGTCCCAAGAAATAAGCTGGAGTAGTTGTTCTAATATTGAATAAAATTGACTTTCAACCTAAAGTGATCAAAAAAGATGAGGAACACTTCATACTCATCAAAGGTATGATCTACAAAAATGAACTCTCAATTCTGAACCCCAATACTCCAAATGCAAGAGCATCTACATTCATAAAAGAAACTTTACTAAAGCAGTGCACACATTGAACCGCACACAATAAAAGTGGGAGACTTCAACACCCCACATGGGTGCACATGGGCACAGGGAAAATTTCCTCAACAGAACACCAATGCACACTGCACATGGGCACAGGGAAAATTTCCTCAACAGAACACCAATAACTTATGCTCTAAGATCAAGAATTGACAAGTGGGACCTCATAAAATTACGAAGCTTCTGTAAGGCAAAGGACCCTTCCTATAGGACAAAATGGCAACCAACAGATTGGGAAAAGATCTTTACCAATCCTATATCTGATAGAGGGCTAATATCCAATATATACAAAGAACTCAAGAAGTTAGACTCCAGAGAACTAAATAACCATATTTAAAAATGGGGTAGAGCTAAACAAAGATTTCTCAACTAAAGAATACTGAATGGCTGAGAAGCACCTAAAGAAATGTTCAACATCCTTAGTCATCAGGGAAATGCAAATGAAAACAACCCTGAGATTCCACCTCATACCAATCAGAATAGCTAAGATCAAAAACTCAGGTGACAGCAGAAACCGCAGAGTTTGTGGAGAAAGAGGAACACTCCTTCATTACTGGTGGGATTGCAAGCTGGTACAACCACTCTAGAAATCAGTTTGGTGGTTCCTTAGGAAATTGGGCATAGTACTACCAGAGGACGCAGCTATACCACTCCTGGGCATATACCCAGAAGATGCTCCAACATCTAATAAGGACACATGCTCCACCATGTTCATAACAGCCTTATTTATAATAGCCAGAAACTGGAAACAACCCAGATGTCCCTCAACAGAGGAATAGATACAGAAAATGTGGTGTATTTACACAATGGAATACTACTCAGCTATTAAAAACAATGAATTTATGAAATTCTTAGGGAGACAGATGGATATGGAGAATATCATCCTGAATGAGGTAACCCAATCACAAAAGAACACACATGGTATGCACTCACTGATAAGTGGATATTAGCCCAGAAGCTCAGAATATCCAAGATACAATCCACAAACCACAAGAAACTCAAGAAGAAGGAAAACCAAAGTGTGGATACTTCATTCCTTTTTAGAGGGGGAACAAAATACCCATAGAAGGAGTTGCAGAGACAAACTATGGAGCAGAGATTGAAGGAAGGACAATCCAGAGACTGCTCCACCTGGGAATCCTTCCCATATTCAATCACCAAACCAGACACTATTGTGGATGCCAGCAAGTGTAGCTGACAGGAGCCTGATATAGCTGTCTCCTGAGAGGCCTGCCAGTGCCTGACTAATACAGAAGTAGAAACTCACAGTCATCCTTTGGACTGAGCACAGGGTCCCCAATGAAGGAGCTAGAGAAAGGACCCAAAAGAGCTGAAGGGTTTACACCCCCTTAGAACTAACAAAAATATGAACTAACTAGCAATCTCAGAGCTGCCAGGGACTAAACCACCAACCAAAGAGTACACATGGTGCGACTCATGGATCCAGCTGCATATGTATCAGAGGATGTTCTAGTCAGTCATCAATGGGAGGAGAGGCCCTTGGTCCTGTGAAGGTTCTATGCCCCAGTGTAGGGGAATGCCAGGGCCAGGAAGAGGGAGAGAGTGGGTTGGTAAGCAGGGGGAGGGAACAGGGTTTTTGTTTTTTTGTTTTTGTTTTTGTTTTTTTTTTCCTGGAGGGGAAACCTGGAAAGGAGATATCATTTGAAATGTAAATAAAGAAAAATGTCTTTAAAAAAATGTTAAAACACAGTCACCTAAGAGACAATTTCCATCTTTTAGCAACATCCAGATGTATTTTGGACAGGTCTGGAGGAAGGCTCTGCTTGTCTGTCATGTGGTCTGCACTGCTGGGCTCAAGTGGCTACTACCATCACCATCACTGTCTCCAGGAGTGGGCATGCAAAACACAAACACCAATGCATAGCCAGTGCCGCTGAGAACTAGACCTGGTCTTGATGGTCTTGATTCTGCTCACAGACTATTGGGACAGTTGTGTAGCCACACCTTGTACCAAAGGGGTCTGGGAAATGTGCTTTCCAGCTGGAAGGCTGAGCCCATGCTAAGCCAAAAAGGTTTGAGGAGACAGCATAAGAGTCTTGTCTTCTGAACTCCTAATAATAAGATTCATCCACCCTCTTTGGTTCTGTAAAGAACAGATTAAGATTAGAATGAAAGTCAATTGGAAAATACCCAGACAAATAGAAATGAATGTGGCACAGCAAAGTGTAAGTCTTTGGAGCTTCCTCTTCCTTGGAGACTGTAAGTGGAGACTGGCTTGGATTATATGTTGCAATTGGGGCTCTTGTCTGTTGTCGGGTGCCTCCTCTCTGACTCCAGAATTGCTGGCCCCACTACCTAGGCCTCTCCAGCCATGTGGATGGAGGGAGACGTAGCAGACAGCCCCAGAAGAAAGCACTGGAACTTGACATGGGTTCTGGTCAGCTTGAAGTGAAGTCTCCATCCCTCTTCTTTCATGTCCTCAGTGCAGATCTCTCATCCCGTGGGCACTTCTTATCCCATGCTCCTTTACTCCCTAATCAAATGTTGTTTCCATCATCAGATGCACCGCTTTTCCCCTATTTCTTTTCCATGGTTTCTTGCAATCTTTTGCTCAGTCTTTCCATACCTCATCCATTCTTTCTACTTATTGACTCCTCCATTATCGACTTTCCCATGGCCAGAGTTGCTGTGATTAATTTTATTAATATTCCTCTTCATTTCCTGATTTCCTTGCCCATAAAATGAACGTTTCTAATTACCCATGTAATATTTTCTCCTGCTCCCCACTTTGTTCCCCATCTCATTCGTTACCTTCCTGATGCCTTGCCCATCCCTCATTTCTATCTGCCTTTTACCCTGCACACTGTGGGTTGCTGGGCTCCTGTTCTTTGATCCCTGCTTGTAATCCTCTTGTGCTCTTTGATGTACTCTCCATTTTTCTTTTCTGTACCCATAGTATGGAACATGAATTCATTCATTTCACAACTGCATCTTCCATTCTGTTATCCACCCTAAGAGTAGAATTGTCCAGTAATGCTGCAAGCTATTTTTTTTTTAAAGAATTGAATCAAATTTTACTTATCCAAAGAAATATTGTGTTTCAAGAGAAGTAACCTAGATAAGTCTAAGCTCTCATTCCCAGACACTGGTCAAAATATTTGGACAGTATCAAATAGAAAATGTCTTCAGATATCAGTGTGTGTGTGCACATGTTCTCAAGTTCACATTTGCACATATGCACAAGAGTTTATTATAGAGTAAAATAGAGCATTTTCAAGGGTTATGAATTAGAGCATTTTTAAGGGTTATGAGTGGACAGTGGTTAAAGGGACCATCATGGTAACTTACTGTTCAAGTAGACCTTACATTATTTCTAAAGTCACCAGAACAGGTAGCTTTTCCTGAGAGATAGTTTCGTGTCCAGATTATAGGCTCACTAGGATTGAATTTTCCAGAAGGGAATAAATGGGAATTTTTGGCTCTTAACTAGAAAGTCTCCAACTAGATAGTAATCTTCTGAGGGTTAGAGCCATAGCTGTGTATGATATTCCAGGCCGTTCCAAATGGTATGTCTCCATTCATGGCCAGAGATGTAACTCAGATTCCATTCATTTTACCAGTAACCAGAGCCCTATAGTTTCAGTGTTTGGTTCTACTCACAACTGAATATGGGGAAAGGTTCATTCCCAATGACCTTCAAACCTATTAATATCTAACTAATATCAAGAGTTGATGTCTTAAAATGATCACGTGACTGGTTACTTATACCTGAGATGGAGTGCAGACAGATTTAAGGTCCCCACTGTTGCTGACTTTCAGCCTTGAGAACAAACCAAGGAAACCAAGACACATGATGTTAGATAGCCACAGGACTGTCTAAGAGTAAGTGAATTCTAAGTGAGAGAAGAGAGAATGAAGACTGCAGTTAGACACAGAAATCCCCAAAGAGCTGAGCACTGGTGGCGCATGCCTTTAATCCCAGCACTTGGGAGGCAAAGGCAGGCGGATCTCTGAGTTCAAGGCCAGCCTGGTCTACAGAGTGAGTTCCAGGACAGCCAGGGTTATAACAGAGAAACCTTGTCTCGAAGAGCCTAAAAAAAAAAAGAAGAAGAAGAAGGAGGAGGAGGAGGAGGAGGAGGAGGAGGAGAAGAAGAAGAAGAAGAAGCCCCAAAGGGTGATAGGATCACTACCAAGATTATAATAGGTCTAAGTAATTTTATTACAAAAATCTCAAGATCCAATTCCAAAGCTCTTTTGATAAATATCCCATGGGTCATAGATTTGACCCAGAGTTTGGATGAGAACTCTGAGCATTGCACAGTGGTGTTCAGTAACATACAATTTAAAAGGTCTGTTGAGTTGTGGTAACCCTTCAAGTTGAAGTCTTGAACAAAGGGATTTCTAATTTATCAAAAGCTTTCTGTTCTTGTTCCCAAGAAAGGACAATTTGGTCATTAAGTCTCGTTAAGGACTTACATAAGACTTACCCATAAGGTCTTACACAGAAATTCATATCCAACAGTAACCTGTTAGCTTTCCAAAGGTTTAAGACATTTTCTAGTGCTGGGAATTGCAAGGACCTACATGGCTTGGATAAAGTCAAAATAAAGAGCTATGGGTCCGAGAGTTAAGGTGAATCTGGGCATAATTGTTTTCAGGATAATAATTTGGTCTTGGGTATAGAGACTCAGTGTTCTCTGTCAGCTAGGAAATCCAAAGCTCATAGTGGGTCGTTAGGAGTTTCTTTCTTTCTTGTTTCTTTCTTTCTTTTTTCTTTTTGGATGGATAGATAAGATATTTATGTAAGATGGCATCAATATGATCTATTTCTTTTTTATTAGATATTTTCTTTATTTACATTTCAAATGTTTTCCCCTTTCTAGGTCTTTCCTTCAGAAACCTCCTGTCCCACCCCCTTCCCTCTGCCTCTATGAGAGTGCTCCCCCACCCACCCACCCACCCACTCCCGTCTTCCCACCCTGGCCTTCCCCTACACTGGGGCATTGAACACCCTCAGGCCCAAGGGCATCTCCTCCCACTGGTGCCAACAAGGCCATCCTCTGCCACATATGCAGCTGGAGCCATGGGTCCCTCCATGGTTCCTCTTTGGTCCCCAGGAACTCTAGAGGTCTGGCCGGTTGACACTGTTGCTTCCTCCATGGGGCTGCAAAACCTCTCAGCAGTTAGGAGCTTTCTTTAAGGAAGGAGAATGGAGTAGGAGATGATCTGTGTGTTCTAAGACCATTCTATCATGTACAGTTAAGCATCCCAAATTACTATATAGGGTCTTATGAAATATGGAGCTGTCTCTAAAGGCCTGCCTAATAAAGGCACAGGTGAGTTGTCACGTCAAAACTTGTACATAAGTCCATTAAAGAGTAAAATGAAATTGGGACTCAGGTACTGAAAGGATATGGAAGAACTTTCCTTTAACATCTAGGATGTTAGGGAAAGCGGAAAGTAGGGTGTAGGCTTTGGCTGGGGAAGGGAAGAGAAGGTAATACAGAGGGGGAGGGGAAGAAAGGGGATAACTAACCCTGATGATGTTTGAAAGAACCATAGGGAAGCATTATTTTATGTTTATTAAAATGCATATACAATATATACACATGCATCTATTGTATACATACATTTATATATTATATATCATGACCCATAGGAGAGATCCAACTACTGCCACTTTCCTAAGCAAGTATAATTCCTAACTATAATGTAAATATCTGTCCTTATACTCACAGATAAGTGTAGCCCTCATCTCTCATCAAAGAGGCTTCTTTTTGCAGCAGACAGAGACCATTAAATTCACAAAATGCAGAGAACAGCAGACCATGGGGTACCCAACCCCAGCTGATCTGTCTACAACCAAACCCCTACACCTAAGAAGAGGGGGCAGAATATAAGAGCCAAGGGACCAGGATGTCAGCTGCAAGGCTGTGTCTTCTAGATATGGCATCAAAGTTGCACCCATGAACTCTCAAGACCTGTGTAAGGACAACACCGGTCAACACGACATGCAAACCTCAATGGAGGAAATCCCACAAGGGCCATCTGTAGATGAAGAGCTACAGGCAATGAATGGCTGTAGAGGAGGGAGACACAGTCATCTCCAGGAATGAGCCCTCCAGAAGGTTATCCAATCACAAGTGGTCAGCCCTAGACACATACAAGCAGCACTAACCTCAGCAGGCTATATATATACGTGTGTGTGTTTCTTTGTATGTATGTATACAAACAATGATAATTGAAGAAGAAATCAGTAATTAGAAAAGGAGTGGGGGAATACACAAGAGGTAGGTGTAAATGACATAAATACTGTATGAAATTTTGGGGAAAAAATTACCAAAACCAAACAGCATGATAGTGTGTATTTGTTTTATTCTCCACACAATAAGTAAATAAATAAAATAGAAAAAAATATTTTTTGAAATGAAAAATAAATTATCTAGGACATAAAACACTGGGTATTCAAGACAACTGGGGTTGATAAGCTATCGAGGTTAGGGACTTCCATATGTGTAAGAGTATCACATGCATTTATGACATGAAGGTTTATAGCATCTGACAGTCTCTCTGAGTCTTTTGAATGATTAGTCCTGCATGTTACAGTGTAACATAATGGAGAAATTTAGTGATTAGAGGTTGAAATTCTGCTTGGGCTCTAGGCCAGGAAAAATATTATTTATGGTTAGGAAAGCATGAGAGCCCTTTCATTTGGTTCTGGCTTTATAGCGACCTTTACAAACCGTATTCAAAAAAAGGTTCTAACCTTGGCAGTCCCACCCGAGTTTGAAAATCCACCCACATATCTAATGTTTTTAAAATTATGGTTGGGTGCCTCTGAAAATGAATGTTTGCTCTCAGATGTGGGCAGTCCACCACCATAAAAGAGTATCAAAATGACGCACATGAAAGAAAGCCAAAGTGGACAATCTAGGCTTATTTGAGCACCGTCCTCAACTGGAATGAAGCTGCAGCATCCTAAGATGACCTGACCAAGGACTCCCCTGCTCTCACCGAAGCCACACATGGACACACCCCCCTCCTCCCTCCCCTTCTGATGCCAATTACACCAGCCAGCCTCCTTGCTTTAATTCAGAACTTAAGCTTGCTTTATCTACCTTTGTGTTGCTTTGGGTTTTCCATGGAAGTTAATTGGTTTTGTTTTATATTTTACTGAGAATGAAAAAAAAATAACCTGTGTATTTAAAGATACACGAGAAAGTTCAAGTTGTAAAAGGAGATTAAAAGAGACACGCTCTCCTTTCCCAGCCTGCCTTTAGTTCTGCATGCCAGGTGTTTAGCTCTTCTGCTGTGTTTTCAGCTACTAAACATTTGTTGTAGAAACACAGACCCTGTTGTCTCAAGTGATGTGCCCCAAGACTGTCACAGATTCTCAAATGCATAAACTGTCACTACACATTAGCTCTACGCAGCGAGTATAGAGCTACTGTCAGTAGGATCAGGGCTGTCAGGAAGTGGAGCGGCTTCAGTCACTGGCAAAACAAGTCATTCTCATTCATATGTGCCCTGACCACATATGATTCTCAAACTCTTTCCAAGTCAGTTAGGAAGAATTGAGAGCATGGGAGCTTCTCCAAACACATATGCCATAGATGTAAGTGCTAGGGCTAAAGATGCTGCAGGAAATGTAAGAAAAAAAGAAAGAAAGAAAGAAAGCATTTCTGAGGGACTTTACAGGGCTTGTAATATGATGATGTATCTTATAGTTATAGTTATCAAGAGAGGTAAAATCCACAGAGCTCCAGTTTGGAAAATGCCAGAGCATGCCTAGTTGAAGACCCTGAGTGAACCTCAAAGTAGCCAAAGTTAAGGCCATTGTCCTGAGCAGTTCCCCAGAATGGGGGAACGATAGCTTTGATTACCATAATTAGCCAACATAATTAACACTTAACTAGTTGTGGAAGGCAGAAATCTCAATCCCCAGGAAAACCCTTCTTCACTCTTTCTCCTTGTCCCTTTAAGAGCCCTATACATGTCACTGAGTTCTCCTGAGTTCCTGATCCTAACCTTGAGTTTTTTTTCACAGCAGCCCCTGAACCATGGATTTGTACTCACAATGCTTGTCTTGTTTTGCTTTCTTGGTCCCCCCGGAAACAAGACCGAGAAAGAGAAGTGATCAGTGTGCATCAAGAGGAAGAGGGGGAGAGAGTCATGGAATGTTTGTGATATGAAATCAGAATCAGGATAGTTTCAGGGGAGGATGTGTTAGTGGCTGGAGTCTAGCAGGTGTTTTCAGATTCTTGGCCTCTTGAATATTGTAATTAGGACCCCCAGCCACAGCCTGGGATGCCTTCTAATGGGATCTAAGAAAGGAAAGGGTTGGTTACCAAGGGGCAGAATTTAGATGATTATTTTGGTTGATTGATTAGAATCATATTTTTTCTACTGTACATGTCTCTTCCCACAATGCATCCGATTTTTTATCATGTGCAACCCCAATGGGCATACATGTATCGAGATGCAGGAAGGGGTTTGAGGAAGTGGGGTGTTGCTAGGTGTATCGTTTGGAGAGGGGTGTGTGCATAGTGCATGAAGATGAAGGAACTGGGCTGCCGTGCACATTATTACAAGACGGTGTTGTGTAGCAACCTTCTGTCTTAGAGGGAAGTTGGTTAAGATACAAGATGCTAAAGGGAAGTGAAACAACAGGACGTTCTAAGGGAAAGTTCAACATTCCGTTCTTCAGGGAAACTCATTAAGTTCTGGAGGTAAACAACTCAAAGGTTTCAGAAAGACCCTAAAACTGGCCAGATTCGCTAGGTCCCTCTCTTCTCAAGATCCAAGTGTGTATCAGCAGTATGGACTACTGAGAGACACTTAGACTAGCAGAGCCACCCAGAAGAACCAGAGACCAAGCAGCTAAGCTGATTTGAAGCAAAGACTACCAACTACCTGAAAGAGCCAGAGACCAGCTGAGCTATCTGGAGGGGGCTCAGACCAACTGAGCCACCTAGAAAGGATATTCTCCAATCTGTTGGGATGCCTGAAGGCTGTGTAGTGTGCTCCAGGTTCACAGCTTTCATGAGCTGTCACCCATGCTGGTGTGGGCTTTGGGGGTGCTGCTGTCCTTGAGTCATTTCTGCTCTTGTGAGTGACCCTTCACCCACATTCCTGTAAGGAACTCCCCAAAACTCATTGGTCCATGAAGTTGGACTTTGGTGGAATCTTTACTTTGGTCTGTTATCAGTTCTCTGAGGTGAAAAGATGCCACATGTGCCCAGAAATAGTGCCACACAACAGAGGGATAATGCATGTAACCATATGAATAAAAATGGCTCTCTTAGGCCCATAAAGAGTGGCACTATTAAGAGGGATGGCCTGTTGGAATGGGTGTGGCTTTGTTGGAGTGTCACTGGTATATGAGCTTGCAGGTTTCAGATACTCAAATCAGGCCCAGTCTCGCCTCGTCTTGCCTCGCCTCGCCTCCTCCTTCTCCTCCTCTTCCTCCCCTTCCTCCTCCTTCTCTTCCTCCTCCTCTTCTTCCTCCTCCTCCTTTTCTTCCTCTTCTCTGTCTGTCTCTGTCTCTGTGTCTCTCTGTGTCTCTCTCTGTTTCTCCCTCCCTCCCTTCCTCCCTTCCTCCCTCTCTCTCTCTCTCTCTCTCTCTCTCTCTCTCTCTCTCTCTCTCTCTCTCTCTCTCTCTCTGCTTGCCAACCCAGACATAGAGCTCTCAGCTCCCTTTCTAGCACCATGTCTGCCTGCAGGTTACCATGGTTCCTGCCGTGATGATAACAGACTAGACCTTTACACCGTAAGCCAGCGCCAATTAAAAGTTTTCCTCTCTAAGACTTGCTGTGGCCATGGTGCCTTTTCACAGCTACAGAGCCCCTACTAAGACACCAAGGTCAAATAAGGACCCAGGTAAAGGATTTATTAGATTTGCTTGCTTCAGAAAAGGGCCAGCAAGAGAGGGTAGAAGGATAAGAAGATAATGGAGGAAGGGTGGATAAAAACAAAGCATATAACCTGTATGTAGAAAAGAGACTATTGAAATACATTATAGAAAACATACATTAATAAGCAGATTTTCATTATGAGCAGTTGGGGCTGAGTCTTATAGGGCCCCCTTGAGTTTCTGAGGAACACCCCATAGAACAGTCCCCTGAGAGAAGTGGAGGCCGGTCAGTGACCTTCAAGGTCATTTCACATCACTTCTAGAGAAATGACTATCCATCTCTTCTGGCCCTGAGGCTCACAAGGATCCCCAGCCGCCCTACCACATCTCCATCATATCAGCATGCTTCCTGCTGTCCTCCTGCAGGTTCAATCTCCTCACTCCTGCCTCCCCCTGGTAATATCTGTTCATTTACCTGTGGGAGGGCAAGTCAGTCAGGCTGCTCTTGAGGAAGACTCTCTGAGCTGGGACTGGGGGTATTTTGAAAAAGTGGCACAAAAAGTAAACGTTTCAGAATATGTTAATGTTCTACATTGTATATTTATCCTTTCTGTCTTATATCCATTACTTTGCTATCTCTTGCCCTCGGGTTTTGCAGTGTCTTCTACGTGTCTCTGCTTTTGGCTAATACTGCATCTACTCTGAAGCTCCCGTGTCTCTCCAGTTTCTATAAGCCAGGTACTTGGCTTTTCCAGGTATTATCGTAGCCCACGAGCCCGCGCACGGGTGTTATTGTATCCATCCCTCCCCCGCTGTTAGGTTTACTTCGATCAGGGTCACTCTTAAATGTTGCCTTATCTTGTTTCCTAACCATTGTGAGGCTTCCTTTCCTGGTTATACTGTTTGCTCCTGGTTCGTTTGAAACAATTCTCCCTCACTGTTACGAATGTGCTTGTGTGTCTCTCTGCTCTCAGGTAGCATGTGGAAGCCAGGAGGCAGAAGACCGGCAGCTGCCCCGCCCAGGGCCCTTTCTGGCAGTCAGATCTCATTTTCCCTCACCTCTCAGATCTGTACCTGCTGTAGCCCTGGGAAAACAGAAAGCCAGTTATGAGCAAGAGGCCCAAGGACAGCTGTTGATCCCGAAAACAGTTTTAATTTGTCTCTGTCTCATTAGCTTAATGCTGATGCTGGCGGCCCTCGGCTGCTGACCAAGCTCAGTAGCTCGCTTTGCAACTCACCCAGCAGCTTATCCAGTCCACAGGTGAAGCTGACAGCTCAGCCATTTCCCTTTGTGACCCCGGTCCTTTGTGGTTACTCCCCAAGGACGATCATTTATCTTTGGGCCTACAGTAATTAAAGCTGGAGGGAGACCTGTTCTCACTGGGTAGCCTTCCCCGGCAAATCAGCATAGCAGGTGAAAATCACATACATGAGTGCTTACTGGACAGAAACACCTTGTCACTGGCTCTGCGTTGATGGCCAAGGCTGGGAGAATTGTCTACCTGACCTGTGGTACTGGGAGGGGAAGCCAGAATCTGACTTGTCATAAATGTCCATGAAGATCGACCCCAGAGGGTGATCCATATTTAAGAAAGACACAAAGCTTAAAGAAATATTTTGCCTTTCAGTAAGAGATTTAAGTTGGCACATTTGAAAAACCAGGGCTTAGGATTGAAACGGATCAAGCTAAGGATCAGTCCGGGCAGAGCCAGGCAAGTAAATCTCCAAGACAGATAACAGCCCTGCAAGCTCCTGGCGTGGGTGTTAGCTTCTCGCCATTGCCCCCTGTGAAGTGGACATGACCTCATTTGTATTTACTGTTTAATGGCCTCGATGACACGAGATAAGTGGGGAATCTATCAGGATTCACCACCTTGGGAGGCACACAAGTAATTTCTTTTTAAATTCCATAGGTCTAGAATTCTAGGTACAAAGGCTCATTATTTCTAAGCCAGTGTCTCTGAGTTTTGTGTAGGGACATAGCCCCTGGGCAGAGACTTATGGGTAGCCCAGTACTGTTCAAAAAAGCTTAGGCTTCACACTCCCCACCTGTTCCATGCCTTTAGAAGTCACTTCTCACCAGCAAGAGACCACCCTGCTTCCTCCTAGCCCCTCGGCTTCCTCTTCTCAGGCTGTACATCCCTGGAAGCAGTTCATTAATTCATTCATTTAAACTATAGTCCTTGGGTGCTCACTGTGTATAAAAGAGCTGACCAGCAAGGGCCATCCACGACCTGTAAGATCTCTGACCTTACAGGAACTACTCAGCAAAAGACCAGCGTACTGGAGGTGCCTAACTAAAGATTGAACGCAGTGGACAGCGCTGGGGGACACAGTGTTGGGATCAGACAAGCCCTTCCTCTGCTACTATTCAGTGGCCAGCAGCTAGACAAGTGGTCAGTGTGTGCAAGCAGCGGGGAGATGAATGCTTCGCCTGCAGGCGCTGGGCAGAACACAGAGCACCCAGCACATGGTCATGCTTATCGATGAGTAAATCAATGTGGTAACTTATGCCTTCAAGGACAAAAACGACTGAGCATAGTAAGTGAGAAGTGGGCGTTGGCTTAGTTACTACTATTTTCCTTCCTTTGAATAATTTACATATTTGAGCAGCTAACTTTACATGGGTCAAAGTAATCAAAATAACACAGCAAAACAGATATTGAGAAGTCTCAGGCTCACCATTATCTATACCTGTTCCCCTTCCCACAATAAGCCGTTCTTGCCCTCTGTAAATTACCATTTTTATTAATGTTGGGAATACGATTCCAGTGTGTCCTTATGCAAATGAATCATGTATAAATAGATACATTCTTACTTTTATCCTCATTCTCACTCTCATTTATGCATGCTGCATAAATGGATTTGTTTTGTTGCTGTTGCTGTTTTAATTTATCATTATATTCTACAGTAATTTCCCTGCCGATGCTACAAAGGACCTCATTCCCGTCTGTGTGCGTGTGTTACACCGTGAGTTACAGGGGCCTATGTGGAGGCCATTCCAGTTCCTATATTTGAGTGCACCTTTCCCCAGCTTCCTCTGTGTGTCAAAACACTGCTCTCCTTCTCAGCTGTTAAATCTCAAAAGATAGGAATGTGTTTCTGTGTAGGTGGTCCTATTTTGTAGGCATCCCAAAGGAAGTAAAATGGTACTTTTTTCCTTTTTTCCTTCCTTCCTTCCTTCCACTGGGGATTGGACGTAGGACCTTACTCGTGCTGGGCAAGTGTCCTACCACTGAGCTACATACCTCTAGCCTTTTTTGTATTTTTAACTTTGAGAGTGTGTCTTACTTAGTACATGTCCCAGACTGGTCTTGAACTCCCTTGGTACCCCACGCAGACTTCGAACTTGCAAACCTCCTGCTTCCATTCATGGTTCACTCATGTTTTTAAAATGGTCCTTCTCTAGGTGAAGACATTGCAGGGATTTCTGCAAAGGAGACTGATACCATGGCGATGGGGAGAGTCCCAGGTCCTGATGCAGGAGTTAACTAAGGCACTTCCTTCACTGTGAGGCATTCAACCCACAGGTGAGCTCTAGCAGAGGGTAGGGTAGTTCCTTGAACCCTGGCTGTTCCAGGGTGCAAGCATTAGTAACACGAACCACATGATTTTCCAGCTAACAGCATATCCAATATAATCTACATAAATTGCTTCTAGTCAGACCTCTAGTGTACAGTATATACTATGTGGAACTGAGAAGAAAATAAAGCTAACCTCTACGTGGTAATTATTGCTGGCGTGTGCACTGCTTTAGTATTCAAGACGGCTCTACCGCTTTGCATGGCTGCTTTTGCCCAGCTTATTTTACCTGAGGTTGCTCTGCTCAGCACTTGCAATAGTTTGTTGTGGTGGTGGTGGTTTGTTGTTGTTATTGGGCTGTTGTTTTTCCTCTTTTCACTTCTCCAGTAAAGGAGCTCAGGCACGCATTTCTCCCCACAGAAGGACATGGGCTGAGCGTGTGCAAGGGCCTGGTTGTGTTAGCTGCTGTTTGCTGTGGTTGTCTTAACAATGACTCCGGGTTTCTATAAACCTGATTGATCTACAACCTCCAGATCAATAAGACATGGGCAAGATGAACATGATGGCCTTGTTGTTATGCTGCTCGCTCAGGCCCTCACAAGTGCACAGGAAGCAGGTGACCGCTGGGGAAGAGCTTGTTCACTTTGGAGATCATAATGAAGCACAGAGCAGGGCAGAGCCCCTAGTTGGCCATTCTCCCCAGAGAAGGATCAGAGCATCAGAGAGACACACACAACAGAGCTTCAAGTGCTGAAATTGGAGACTTTCTTAGGGAAAACTGGCGTTGCAGCCAACGGCTCACTCAGGTATGAAAAAGAAGGCTGTCCTGATAAATAATGAAAAAGAAAGCAGAACAAACAAAGGGCTGCATGGCTCAGCAGCCTGGAGGGGAGAGAAAAAAAGCCCTATGAGGTCACCCAGGATAACCTAGGCAGGAGGCAGGAGGAGGAGGGGAAAAAATCAAGGGCCAGCAGGGTTCCCAAAGCTGGAATGCTTGCTCATGCAATCTCAGAGGAACCAGTCTCACTGTATGTTCTCTGCATGTTGTCATCTGTCTTCACATCTTCAGCAACATTTGCTACAGACACATGATGTCAGAGGTATTAAGTGAAGGGATGGGACATGGTTTATCCTGTAGATAGGAGCTTAATTCTGCTTCCCTTTGAGATTCCTGCTCAGCCGAGTCATTCACTACAGGCAGGTGAGCCTCAGAGCTGGGAGGTGGAAATCATGAGGGAAAAAGGCACTTTCAGTGTCTCTCTGATCCTTGATTGTCAGTCCACATGATGGACGCAGTTCTTTTCATTCACACACCCTTGCACATCCCGTTCATCCTAGGCTCCTCCTTCATCTTCCCAGACTCTCTGGGACCAAGTGCTGCTTCAGGCCACCTCCACGGGAGAAAGCATTGAGTGACATTTTACCTCCTGCATGCCATGCTAGGAGGCACACAAGGCTCAGACCCAGTTCTCAGTAGAGGCACCTTGGACTGAGGCTGCAGCCCTATTATCCTGTGGACCCCCAACTTCTAAGTGTTCCTCTCTTCCCCTGCAGAGCAGCAATGCTGTATAGCAGGTGCATCCCACACTCTCCCACCTCTGACACCCAAAGACGCTGATGGCACAACTTTGCCTCTTTTCTGAGAGGAAGGCCAGTGTGACAACGTCCCTGTTTCCACCCAGAGTGCATCCTTAAGGTTGAACTGAGTGTCATCGGCAAGGAATGCTAAGGAAATCTAACTCCACAGACACCTCAAATCCACAGACATCTTGTCCTCCAAAGAGCATCACACAGCAATAGGTTGCCTAGAAAACTTTTACAATTCTTTTACTGCAAATAAAGGTAGTAGTTGGGGGAGCTTTTTTTTTCTTTTTTGCTGTTTGTTATTTTTTTATTTATTGAAAATGAATCTAGCTTCTACTAAGCTGCTTCTTTTCTGAAGCTTCGATCGATGACTATGCAAATGCCTTATGCAGACTTTTCAGAGGACCAGATGTGTTGGCCCAGCCTGTAATCCCAGTTACACTGGAGACTAAGAGAGGAAATCACAAGATCAAGGCCCATCTAGGCTACAGAGTGAGCTCAAATCCAACGTGAAATCTTAGCCAGCTCCCAAACAAAACAAAACAAAAAAGGAAAGATGACTGGGCATACAGCCCAGAAGTTGGGGTTCACCTCAGCCTTAGGCTCCTTTTCTAAATATGAAGGCAGCTGAGGGGAGGATTGTCAAATAAAGTTGACGACCTGGATATTATATGCAAATTTTTCTAGGTGCCTTTTCTGATGTAATCATCTGTGTTTTAGGTTTTTTTTTTTTAAATCATATTGTACAAAGAATTTGTACAAAAACTCATTAAGGCCAAGAACGATCGCTCTAAGCCAGGGTTACAGATCTGTTTCCCCTCAGCTAGTACATCTCCCCTAGATCAGGCTTTGGCACACAGAAAATAATTAAAGATCTGCTCAAAGGAGAATTGTCTTCCTGTTCACCAAATTAAAACCTTAAAACTTGCAGATTTTATTCAGGCTCAAGTGATGATAACACCTTACAGTTCTAAAGAGAAGCTGACGGTAATGCTGTCACCTCCTGGTCACAGGACTAAATACCTGTTTCCTCTCTTCTCTGTCTCAGGTTATGGCTTCCTGATGCTGGACCCCATGTTCTCACCGAGCATGGCTACCTGGCCTTGACCCAGGCCTCTGTTCAGGAGAAAGCTCCTCACCTGCCTCATAGGTTCGTCCTGGGGCACGCTTCCCTGGGGAATGAAAACACATGCTTCCCATTTTACAGGTGCAGACTCATTAGACCATTGTCCTCTGGTGCTTGGATCTTGAACTCCAGATAACTGTTCTTTAAGGTATTCAGAGTATGGCCCATAGCTACAGAAGCCCTAACTACAAGTTAACACACTTCACAAAGTTTCAAGTTGAAGAAATAAGTGCATCCTTGCTTGGTATGAGATATAAGAAGAATATAAACACATAGGAAAAAATGTAAAAGGTCCCCTTCTCCATCCAACACCCTCCTCAGTACAACCATGGTTATATTAGATAGTTATCCTTCTAAAACATCTTGTATGTACTTACATATATATTTGTAGATATGCCTACATATAGTTATTTGTGTGTTGGGGGGCATGCCTGTATATGTGTGTGTGGTATCTGTGATCATATGTGTATGCATGTATGTATATACATATACATACATACATACATACATACGTGTACATGTGGATGAAGGATAGAGCTCCATGTTGGATGTCTGCTCTGTCACTCTCTACCTTACTTTTTGAGACAAAGTCTCTCATTGAGCAAATGTATAGCTCACCAATTTAGCATGAACAAATGTATAGCTCACCAATTTAGCATGTCTGGCCAAACAGGAGCTCCAGAAATCCACCAGTCTCTGCCTCCCCTGCACTGAAATTACAGGCATGAGCTACACCCAGCTTTTTACCTGGGTGCTGGGGATCCGAGCTCAGATGCTCTTGCTTACTTGACCAGCACTCAACCCTCCCCCGATGGCTCACATTTCCTCTTTACTCTGAGTTTTCACTGCATGCTACAGTTGTCTGGATACCTAAAAATGTTTATGGTTCTGCTGGGTGTTGGTTCAGGAGTTCTTTTTCTTCAGCTATCTATGGAAGGGCTATGCAGGAATGTCTCTGTATGTATGTGCATGCATACACAAAGCACTGTGTTTAAATAACATTCCCCGGAAAGAAAGAAAAGTTCAAACAAAGGGACTTCCTTTGGGCAAAGTGTATAAAGTAGGAAAGCTTTAAGAGCTTGCTAAAATGGATCTACCTTTCTGCATTCAAAGCTGGGTGCTGAGTGTAAAGGAAGCAAAGCAAGTTATAGCCATGTTTTCTACCCAGCCCTGAAGGATAAGCATGCTGCCATGTGAACACATATGGCAGTCCTTTACCATAAAGCTTCTTCAAGCACCAGCCCAGTTTCATCATTTTACCTCCTTCCAGACAGGTGCTGCTCTCTCCTTCTATCGACGGGGAAATTCCTGCCTTTAAAAAACAAAGCAAAAGAAAATAGACAACTGTCTAGATGGGCCCTATTGCAGAGCACATAAAGGATCTGAGAGGAACAAGCTGTCCTTGGATTCCTCTAGTCTTCTTCAGTTAATACACAGGCTAACATTCTCAAATGATGTTTGAAGAAAGATGGGGAAACTCAGGAGGCTGGATGGAGAGCACCAGTGTGGGGTACCCAGGACTGATAGTTGCTGGATTATCTAGTCTGATGTTCCTGCCTTGCTCACCATGATCCTCAAAACTCTCGACTCCTCAAGTGCCACTCAAATACAATACCCTTGTCCAGCAGCCAGGGACCCGGATTGCAATTTCTTTGCTGCCTGTGGAAAATGAAAGAATAGAAAAGAGAGAAATAGAGACAGAGAGACACAGAGAGGGAGAGAGAGGAAGAGAGAGGGAGAGAGAGAGAGAGGGAGAGGGAGAGAGAGAGAGAGAGAGAGAGAGAGA
>NW_022196903.1:44790704-44798132 GCF_008632895.1 Mastomys coucha
GAGAGAGAGAGAGAGAGAGAGAGAGCCACGGGTTGGGAGGCTAAGGTTCAGAGGAGAGCCCTGAAAGTAGAAACTATGAACCAGATACAGGATAGAAAAATTCAAAGAAGAGGTAACCATTGGTTTGCTGTGGTCACCAGGCTCCAAGGTTGGCCCTGTTGATACAACATTTTATACAACAGCCTGGCTGGGTCAAAATACTCAGATATCTCAGTAAATACAATGCTGGATTTTTTGGGGGAATGGCTCTGGCTTAGTTTTTGGCAAGGGGAGGATGAAGTTAACATTTACATTGGTGAATGTTGAGTAAAGCAGGTGACTTCTAATCAGTGGAAGACCTAAATAGAAAAAGGTTGACCTCTTCTGACCTAGGAGGAAATACTGGAGTGGATTACTTACAGACCGCCTTTCATCCTCCTTCCCTTGCTCTCTTCCTCCTTCCTTTCTTCTTTCCCTCCTCTCTCTCACTTTCACCTTTCTTCCCTCCTTTCTCTCCCTCTTCCTCACTCTCTCTTTTGCTTCTCCTCTGTCTTGCTCTCTGAAGTGTACCCCATCAGTCTGGGCAGAATAGGATAGGATCTGGTCCTTATTGATTCTGTCTCTCTGGAGAACTTTAATAAGTCTCTAGCTATCTCTCCATGTGTTCCCATGTCGCTATTCATACCAAAGGATATGGGCTTGTCAGGTCTGGTAACACCAGCTATTGACAATGAAATAGGAGGATCAAAAATTCAAGGCCTTATTAAGCTACAGAGTGAGTTCAATGCCAACCTGAGCGATTTAATGACACCATCTCAAAATAACAAGCAAAAAGAGAGCTGGAGATAAAATCAATCTTGGAGCCCTTGCCAGGCAGGCATGAAGCCCTGGGCTCAATCTATAGTAGCAGCGGCCTGTTACCCCTTCCTCTATGATTGCTTTAGCCAGTATCATATGGCAAATAGGATACCCTGAAAATCCAGGGTTTTGGAGGACTGGAACTCCTGCATCCTTCCTCTTAGAGCCCAGCTGCCGTGCTTTGAGAAAGCCTGGCCTCATGGTTGTTGGTAAGATGAGAGATGTCCAGTGCTCTCATCACAAGCTCTCCCTGCATCTCTAACACCATCTTTCATTTTCCAAAATCAGGTGAGGCACAGAGGCCTGTTGCCCTAGATGACTCAGAACTTCCTAGCTGAGCTCAGTCAACCCCAAGGCACAGTAAGCACGAAGAAAATTGATTAAAGCACTAAGATTTGAGGTTTGCTTGATACACAGTAGTAGACAACCTGCCTTAAACTTTGACCTTCCCTCCACAGGTCCACAGGTCTTCTGGCAGTTACTGACAGCCATGCTAGGCCCCATTAGAGAAAAGGGACATGGGCCCCATGTTCTGCACTTGAACCAGACAGCTGAAAACTTCTGTTCCCGTTCTGTTCTCAGGCACTCAGTGATCTACTCATTAGCAAAGGAGAAAAGTGGCCTTGCAACTTTTAACTTGTAAAACAAAGTGATCCTGTGGTTGGGATGGAGGCCAGAAGTTTGGAGAGTCATTTGAATTAACCCCACTGTTATTTTCTTGGTAGGAGCCCAGCCTTAATGGCTTCGTTTCTACATCAACACTACACTGCAGTGCCCAAGGTCATTACCCATCCAAACTACAGTGGATCTGGGCCAAGGTGCTCATAAACTGCACTTTATGACCAACCACAGGAATGGGCTCCCTCTCCCCAGAGGAGGTTCATTCCAGTTCTCTTTAGGAGGCTGAAGTCAGAGCTTGGCAGTGATGACCTTTCCAGTGTAGACTTAACCTGAAGGAATCTAAGAAACTCATAGCATCTCATAGTGCCAGGGCATTAGGTTTGCATTCTACATGCAGGCTTCTTATATACAATCCGATATTCTTTGGACCCATTTGACTGATGAGCTGCAGAGGGTGGGGCTGGGGCTCATATTTTTTAAAAAAATGAACTTGACACAATTTATGGCCTCAACTTCCTCCTCTTCCTGCTCAGCTGCATACAGTGCAAGGCCTGTGTGCATAAGGGAAGCTGAAGACTCCCTTGTAAACTAAACCTCCAGTCCAGACCCTGGATGTCAATCACAGGTATGTATCTTGTTCCCATATTGTGAACCTTCAAAGCTGTTTCCAGGGCTGTCTACCTCTGTGTGCACTGTGCTGAAGCTAACAGGGCCTAACAACCCCTTGTGTGCTCCTCACACGGGTGTCTAGCTCAGCCTGTCTGCACTGATTGGCAGTGTCTGAGTCTAGGTTGTTTAGAGGACTTGACTTGTCTTCTCCACTACCAGGACCACTAGGACTATCAGATGAGCAAGCCACTGGCCTTAGGGTGGAGCATTATATGTCCATGTTGCCATTTCCTCTCCTCCTGTCCTCTCTGCCCCCCGCTAGGCAGTTTACTGGGGCCACAAAGGAACTGCTCCATGAAAATCTGTGCTAGAATATTGATCAGTAAATTACTATTTTTTAAAAAGGGCCATATGGTAAATATTTTGGACTTCATGATCTATGTGACCTCCATAGCCACTACAATAGCATGAAGACAGGCATAGATAGTACACAACTAATAATTCCAACTGTCTCCAAAAAGCTGTATCTGTAATGGTGGATGCAAGGTTGGCTTTGATCTGAAAGCCACAATTTGCCAACTCCTGCTATGAAAATGAAAAAAGAACATAAGCCGTATCTTCATATATCTTTGTGGTTTTGTTGCTTACAGTCAACAGAGTGTGATGCAGAAGGTGGTGTGTCCACTCTACCTCAGCTCTCAAGACATTCAGATCCTTCCTCTTTTGGAACACCAAGTATTGAACCCCTGAAGTGTCATATGAAAAGCTTGAAGACCTTGAAGAGATTAAGGAGAGAGACTCTGAGAGCATGTGGAGAGGATAGAGGCATAGTGGAGCCATTACCACCATGAATGACATGGTCATTGTTCCTCTCAGGGGGAGCAGCTACCCACTGAACTCAACTGATGTCCCTCAGATAAAGCCAGATGGGCAGAAGAATTAACCAGCTCTGCCCTATCTCTGATCATGACCCAAGGGATTGCTCGTTCTTTGAGTCATCAGGACAGGTTACAGGTGGACATTCCCAGAATTAATTCACAATTAGTTTTCTCTCCACTTAAAGATCCAGTAAAGTCCCAGAATTGGCTTGTTTCTATTTTATGTGGGGAGCAAGTGAGGCAAAACTTCAACCAGCTGACCCTTTATCTGGAGCATAAACTTGCATTTTCCTGCCATAAAATTCTCATTGAAACATACATGCAAGTCAGCAGACAGCACCAGTGCTGTGTCTGAGAAGCATTGCATTCTAGTGGCATGTAGGGTTTGCAGGTGGCTATGCATTTCCACGGGGTGGCACACAGGACAAGATGCACCCCTACCAATATGACCATTAGAAAGGATTACTGGTCACATTGGCTTTCCCAGATTCCTCTGCCCCTCAAGAAGTGAGGGTTCCTGCTGTCTGGTTGTCAGGATGTAGACGTAACCTTTTCTCAGAATCTGGGTAATGGACAGATTTTCTCAAGAAAAACAATTGGTGGAAGAGATCAGATGATACTCTGAGGATCGTAAATGGGGCTTCTGGGGTCCAGGTAGAGGCTGGAGAGGAAAGATGAGCTTTGCAGGTATGAAAGGAAGGCAGAGATGAAAGAGAAAACAGATAGTCATCCACCAACATGTGAGGCACACTGAGCCAGTGTGTACTAGGGAAGGGTTCTGTAGTGAGGAGCAGAGACTGGGGGATAGACTAGAGTCACAGCTACTGCCTGTGGACAAGACAGAGGCAGAGGCAGAGACCAGACAAGGAGGTTTTGCTACACATTACAATGTCCCACCTCCATCCCTTTGATCTTTTCTGAAAGACTAAATAGCAAGGTAATTGTTTGACTGCTGTGTGTGTGTATGTGTGTTTGTGCAAGTGCATGCCTGTGTGAGTGCAAGTGTGTGCATGAACATTGGAAATGGAAGTGTTCTTTTTCAGGAATATCCCCCAAAGAAGCCAGAAACAACTCACCCAAGGTTCCTCATATACCAGCCCTTTATTATTTACTTTATGTTCCTGGATGCAGTCTGGGGAAGCCACACTGACCTAAAGTGATCTGAGTCAACATGAGTCAGCAGTCAGTTGATGGCATCTGTAAGGGAAGAGCAGAGATTTGGACCACACGGTGAGCTGATTTCTGATCCCATTGCCTTGGCCATGTCCTGGCTGACCCTGGATGGAGACTTCCAGTGGCTCTGACAGAAATCAAGTATGCCATGGGGTCAGGGAGTGAATCAAAAAGAATATAGTCATGTTTTCAGTGATTTCTAAGTGAGAAAAATGGAGGATTTCTTCATACTTACTCTATAGGAGGACATGTAAACTGGTATGGATTTGTTCTTTGCCATTTCTGTCATCAGTGTACAAAAACTGAACACCAGTGATCTCCAGCTATGGTCTGTCTTCACAATTGTATTGTTTAAATCTTACCTACACAACTCAAAAAACAATAACTTTTTGTCTAAATCTCATGTTTCCAGAGGTTTCCAAATCTTTCTTACCCATAAAAATATATTTTGCTTTCCTGATGTGTGTACTCAGCTACAGAAAGACCTAAGGTGACATTTCAGTGTTGACAATCATATATTCACAGGTTTCTTGAAATTGGCACATAATTTTGCAATATTATTGTAATTTTTCTCCAGAAGGAAAAGTGAACATTGTAATTAGAAAAAAAAATTCTCTTGGCCCATTGTGTTGATTTGGGAGATAAGAAGCTGTGTGGTTAGGAATGGCTAGATTATTATTATTATTATTATTATTATTATTATTATTATTATTATTATTATTGACAGAGCATAGGTGGCAGAGCATGAATCAGCATTATCAGTCTAGGCTGACCCAAAGGCTTGCTTGCCTTGGTTTGTACAGGTCCCTCCCCCGACCCTTGGCTTGGTTTGCACAGTGCCTTCCCCCTTCCCCTCAATTGTATTCAGTTCTCTTTAGATTTAGCCCCTTGTTATCGTGACCGCTCATTTAAATTCTCCTTCCCTGCTTTGTGTCTCCTCCCTCATCTTCATGGACACTTTTCCCATTCAGCCTTAGTGAGAGCTATAGGAATTAGCTCTACTAGTCACTGGAAAACCAGGATGGGCCAGGGAGGTAGATCAGAGGTAGAGCGCTTGCTCAGTGTGCACAGGGTCTTACATTCAGTCTATTGTTCTTCCCATCTCCACCAGAATAAAAGAATAAACAGCAGCAAAGCCCCTACAAAACAATTTAATTATGGGTCAATGGCCTTACCATTTCAGCTTTTATTACTAGGTGGTCATGAAGAACAGGGAGCCTTGGTTCCCTACTCTTTGGGATTTTGTGATTATTATACTTGTACTTTGTTCAGACCTGTGTGGCTCAAAGAAGTAGTCCAGCAGCACTCCAGTTCCTACAGTGGCCTTGTGCTTCTCCCTCGGAACAGTCTTCAGTGTGAGCAGGTGCCGGAGATGGAGGCTCACACAAGCATCCCATGGAGGATCTAGTAGAGACTGATGAAATGTGTCCACGGTGAATAAAGTCCAACTCAGGTTGCAAGTAGTCCCTGACCACCTAGAAGACTTAGTAGCACTTGGGCTTCTCAGCATTTCTTGTGTTTCTTTTCTCAGTTTTATATACTGAAGGAAAAAAAAAAAAAAGGTTACAAAGCAAAGCCTTACTTTATTCTGAAAATATAGTCAGTCTCGTTAGCACTCACTTGAAATGATATTCCTGCTTGTTAGAAGGCCTTAGTAAGGCCCCCTCTACCAAAAAAAAAAAAATCTGTATAGCAATAATATGTGTTTAAAAATAAAAGCCAGCTGCTCATCACGCATTCACAGCTTCTTCCTTCACCCTACCCCCTCTTTTCTCTGCAGGGCACACAGGAAGTCAAATTTTCAGTTTTGTTTTGCTTTTTAAAATTCTTCTACTGCAAAGCTATTTTATGTGCCCAGAAGTAGTTATTTTCATGCCCTGCCTCCCTAAATGAAAGAGTTGTTTATCCGTTTAACACACTGTCTGTTTCTACACTCCTTAGGCCAATGGGAAGGAACTGGATTCTGGTGCTGTTGCACAAGCCAGGAAAACCATTGTGTTGGTTACTTTTCTTGTCACTGGGATACAACATGTGACCAAAAGCAACATGAGCACAGAAAGGTGTGTGTGTGTGTGTGTGTGTGTGTGTGTGTGTGCGCGTGTGTGTGTGTGTAGCAGGGGATAGCATCTACCATGATGTGCTATGTGCGAAAGGCTCGGCTTGGGGGACCAGGTGCTGAAGCGGTGGCTCATGGGTCCCACACTTCAGGAAGCCAAGAGATGAGCATGCCTCTGCGGCACTTATCCTCTGCCTTGGTTTTCTTCTTTGGTTCACTCTGGGATCCCAGTCACTGGAACACTGCCATGTCCTTTTAAATTGGTCTTCCCTCCTCAGTTAATTCTCTCTGGAAAGTGAGTGTGGATCACGACACACTCAAAGGTGTGTCTAAACACAGCCATGTGGACAACAGATTAACCATTGCAGCCATACATTAGATAGCACTCTATTCTACTGTCTGTTTTTTTTTTTTTTAGGAGAAAAAAATGTTTAAAGATAATTAGATTCAGTAAGCTGACTGAAAAAAATATGGCCCCATTCTCTCCTCCTTTTTCTATTCAGGCCTTTGGGAAAGAGACTTTTCAGTACATTTTTTTCAGGGGAAAAAAAAGGACTATTCTGAACTACTTTTGAATAAGGACTGGTCTTGTCGGCCTCTTGGGCCTACAAGGCAAGCACGGTGGTGTGCCAGTTTGAAGCCTGCTCCCCAAGAGGCCTGGTGTGCTTCTAGTCTCTCCTTAAACTTTGGCTCCACCATGTGAATAATAACACAAGACTAAAACCCTGGTGGAGAAGAAACTAAGGGGAGCTAAGCCAGATCATCCAACCGGGACCATGCTGGACCAGACAGCCCCTGGTCAACTTGCTGCCTGCCCATAGTCACAGGAAAGACAGTATCCCAAGCCAGCCAGCCAGCCAACTTTAGCCCACATCAACAGAACTGCCCAGCCAACCCACAGCTTTGTGGAAAATAATGACAAATTGTTTTTAAAGCACTATATTTTGGGGAGGTTTGTTATGCAACAGCAGCGATTTGATGCACTGTGTTATTAAATATTCCTTTTACATATGCATGTGTGTTGCAGGGTGTGTGGGCCTAGATGGGACTGCATTGTGCTTGGGATAAAGGGCTGGATTGAATGTGCTCAGATCCTAGCTTTGTCGCTCAGAATGTGTGGCGAGACAGTCTCTCTAAATCTTGTTTTTCTCATGGCAAGTAAGCAAAACTAGTAGACTGAAAAAAGAGTAGAGGGACAAGAGAGGTGTGCTTGTGTGTGTGTGTGTGTGTGTGTGTGTGTGTGTGTGTGTGTGT
>NW_022196903.1:44800699-44855013 GCF_008632895.1 Mastomys coucha
GTTTTAGCTCCTTTGTCAAAGATTAAGTGACCATAGGTATGTGGGTTCATTTCTGGGTCTTCAATTCGATTTCTGAATGGTTCTTAATAGGACAACTTTGACCCAGAAAGTGATGCACACCTTCTAGAATTAAATGTTCAAAACATGCTTGTCTCCATGTTTAGCTGTTTGGAAAGTATGGAGTGTAAAAAAATTACCACTCAGAGGATAACAAGAGTACTTTGTGGAAATATACTGGCCTCCTAGGGTCACTTTCTACATCACAGCCACCCAAAGAGCCGCCTGACTAGGTAGGTGCACCTGTGTGCCATCTGCTATTGTGTTGAGTCTCTGAAGTTTTTTTGGTTTGTTTTTGTTTAAGATTTATTTGGTTTTTTTTTTTATGTACATGAATGTTTGCTCATGTGTGTGCATATCACATGTATGTCTGGTGCTCCTGGAAACCAGAAGAGGATGTCAGAGCTCTTAAAAGTAAATTTCCAGGTTGCTATGCACCGCCACATGGATGCTGAGAACTGAACCTGGGGCTTCTGCAAGAGCAGCAAGCACTCTCTACCCCTGATCCAACTCCCAGCTCTTCAAGCCTGGAGACTCTGACGTTTTAATGGCTGTGAGTATAACATTCCAGAGTAAATATTGACTAATCCAAACTCTAAACTTGGCAGCCCCAACTTCTTCCTTGTGAGACGCTCTCCCAGCATAACAGCTATAAGTTGTCTCATTGCTTCTGGAAGATTCGTTGTGAGAAGTTCTTTAGGTTCCCTGGAAGCTGGGGCAGGGATGGGGACAAACAAACAGAAACTAACTCAAGTATTTATTGACTGCCTAGCATCTTCAAATTAGTGGACCAGACGCTAAGGGTCACTTAGGATGATATGTCCCAGATCTCTCTCCTCTCTCCTTCTTCACATAGCACACACACACATACACACACACACACACACACACCACATACACACACGCACACACCACACACACACACACCCTGCTTTCACCTGACCTGGAACAACCATACAAGGTAGCTTCAGTTAAAAGTAGTCCCAACAAAATCTTAATCTTGCTGCTTTATCCTCTGGAAAATCAAGTAGAGATCCCTTTAAAATTGACCTTCCCTCTCTGTACCAACATGCCAGGATTTCAGAGATGACCGAGTGCACACACACACACACACACACACACACACACACACATCCCCACTGTAGATACAACCTTTGAACCTCACAACCTCACACCTTGTCTTGCAATCATCCTTTTCTCCTGGTCATGACAAAGCATGGATCACAAGACTGGACTCTACAGACTTCATACCAACACAGAAAGCTGGCCACTGCGTACCTGCCAGACACAAAGTAGGTATATTACAGAGAAACAAAGTCTTTGTTGAAATGATATCTAGCCTGTTTCCTACTTAAAAAGACAAGCTACTTAGATAAAGAGGAATGTTTATGTCTTTATGTCTTTCTCCCTCACAGAGGAAAGACGAGGTTGCTTTGGAAAAACAGAAGCCCCGGCAGAAATACTTACTCAATCATAACCAATTTGCATTTTTCCAATTTAGCCTCATAGTCCTGTAAACATCTCTCCTTCCAAAGATTTCTGGGTTTTCATCTGCTACAAAACAACATGTTGCTAGATAATTAAAAAGCCACATTTGAGCATTTCTGTGTGGCTGGGACAGAGGGACACAATTTCAGATTATATTTGCTTGCTGGGCATTGCATTGCCAAGGAGCATTTGAAATCAGAAGGGTCTGCTGGGCCCGGGGAAAGAGGGAGCACCCAGAGCTGGGCGCCAGCACCTGAGTCCGGGAGCATCTTTCAGCACTGGGAGAGGAAGCTGGTCTGTTTCTGGGCTGTAGTTCTGACAGAGTGAGATCGGCCCGCTTTGATACTGGATCTGTTGAAAGCGGATAATTGATTCGCAGCCTGTGTCAGTTAATCATTGTTTCTGCTCTTTCCCTGGCTTTCAACAGGCTCCCACGGACCTTCCAAGGAGCATGCGCACTGAGCACACACATGCTCTTCATGCTGTCAGATCACATATGCTTTTTTTCTTGGCAGATTTTAGGTGGGATTTAAATAACAACCGCCACACAGCGTTCTTTGCTTAAGAGTAACTAGATTCGACCTCAGTTTACAGACTAAAGGTGTACATAAGGATAAATCTACACTAATAATACTACAATATGTGATAAAATCCTAGTTTTGAATAGTGCCAGTTAATTAGCTTTCTCCCATGTGAATAATTTAAAAGCCCCTCACTGAAGAAAGAACCTTGCTTTCAAATTATCATGCCACGGGCACAGGAGAGTTCACCAGTGAATTGAAATGATGAATTTTCTTTTGGATGTCAACTTCAACCACTTTTTTTTTTTTAAAAAAGATATTTTTAGAAGCTTGAAAAAAGATGGAAAAACTGACTATAATTGTCTACCTCTTAAGTCTTAGATCCTTAAGGCTACCCCAGAGAAAACCACTAACAAAGAGCCTGGCCTGGAGTCTTCCAGAGTCAGTGTAGTTGAAATGGCTGTTTTATATGGACATGACTTTCTTTTTCGGGATATTTCTCCAGCAGGAGTGCCTGACACATGGTTATTTTTCTTAAGTACTGAATTACATTGCTGGTGGAGATTTAGGCTTTGAATTTATCCCACGTGGGATATTTCACATGGTAGACAGAATGCCTGTGCTGCCGCAAATTGTAAACTATGGGGAGGAAAACTGTGTTTCTCCATTTGTTCCTATTCAAGCTTAATATTTCTTATTAGTGCCAAGTTGATAAATTCAACTGAAGTGAATACATTGTTAGGTCGGTTTCCTGTTTCACTGCCTTTACCCCATTCTGGATTTCTTCCTTTGTTAAGAGGAACATTCAGAAGGATGTACCCTTTGGATTAAAATTCTGATGGAGATACAGGAAGTAAAGGGAGGACAAATGATCAATGAAGAGCAGGAAGGGAATTAAATGATGCTTTGATGTTGGTTTTGACTTAAGCCTCTACTCACTGTAGGGTTTGGCCCCAAGGGGACAGGTAGGCTTACTGACGTCTGTTGTCATGGTTACTAAGGAGCCTCCTGGAAATAGCTCCAGGTCTGGTCATTGCTGAGCCTAAGAAACATCTGGGTACTTCTGGAGAACAGGAGAGAGCATATGGGAACCCAGGAGGAGTAGGCTGAAGAGCCCTTTCATTTAAAGATACTTATCCTAAGAAAAACGGGCCCTGTCTCCTTAGTAATTTCACTTCAGCCCTTCCCAATCCAGTCTTGCTCCTCCTCACACTACGAGTGATCATTACAGCTCATCTAGAATTTCTTATAAGTGCAGTTGCATAGCATATATCTTTTTGTATCAAGAATGTTTCATTTGCTATGAGTTTTAATTAAACATTAACATATTGGGGAAAGAAAAAAAGAAAAGGGCATATATACTCCAGCCTTTAGTTAGCCACCGGGATGATACAGAACTGCTAATACAAGAGAATAGCTACTGTTTGACTCACCCTGCCCCCAGCCACATCTTCAGACCTTGTCTGAGTCTCAGGAGAAGAAAGCCATGACATGAGACTTTCGGTAGCAGACCAAGTGTTAGGCACACATGGTTAGGCTTTAGTATAAGGTGTTGGGTTTTTGGTTTCCCCCCAATTGTCAGACCTGGGTGATTTTTACATATGGTCATTGGAACACTCTAGAATGGTGGCCATGTCCAGTAGCTATAGGACAATGTGCAAGAAGGGGATACAAGGGTCATAGTGGAGAGCTTGGCTGCTCATGTGGAAGAAGGGGGAGTTGGTAAGGGCCATAAGTGTCATGTGGCTATAAAGCTCATGAAAGACATCTTCCAGGGTCCCTCGCTATGATGGAGAAGAGGGCCTAGCATGTCAAGACACAGGAGGTACTGTGTGAGAAAGTAGACACACAAAGGCCAGTACAGACTCTCAGTGTGAAACCCACCCCCTTTATCTCGAGAGACAGCTGCAACCTAAAGCTACTTGACATAGAGATATAAGAATCCAGAGAGACGTGTCCTAATAAATCGAAGGGAGCCGATAAAAGTTTCGCTGTTAAAAATATCCCAAGAACCCACAGGAAGCATTGAAAAGCCCTGTGCAAGAAGGCTCGCCGGCACTACTTTCTGCTGCTTCCTTATCTGATGCCAACTTGCTCCAGGAAAGGGCATTGCTAGTCTTATTTTGCACGTGATTAAACAGAAGCTCAAGGGATTTAAAAATAACATTTATCAAATCACAAAGCCAGGGATGGTGAATGCTTTAACTATAGTCATACATTTCTCACTCGGTGCTCTATCCCGTCAATGGTTGCAGACTGAAAACTAAATCAAAATCAAATGGACAGACAGAGATGTGTCTCTGCAAATCAGGTCAGGAGTCATAGCACTCCTCCTCTCATCGTTGGGGGAATATGATTTTTTCCTTAAATAAAAAATATGTAAAAATATTTTGCAAGGTGGAAGGAATCTACTCCATGCCCTGCCACATTCCATGGGTGATTGCTCTGAGTGCCTCCTTCATAGCGGTCACTTACCAACCCAGTCTCATAGGCGTGGGAAGAATTCTAAACAGGTGATGGATTCATTTCCTAGTATTCCCCTAGTGAGCTGATGCAAACTAGGGGCTTAAAACAGCACAAATGTCTTCTTATATTATTAAAGGCTAGACGTGTGACATCGGAATCCCAACAAAGACAAGGTCTGTCCAGTGTCAGGAAGATTCTCTCCTTAATCCCTCTGCCTCTGACAGTTGCCCACATCCTTGGCTCATGGCAGCACTCCTCCAGCTTCTCCTAGATCTTTCTGTAGCCTTCAACCCCACATCTTTGAGCTTGAATTTCCTTCTCTATAAGTAAAAGGCATCAGATTTGACTCCTCCTTCAATCTAGTGTGACTTTATCTTAGCTCTGGCATATTAACCAAGAGTCAGTTTCCAAATAGGGCCACATTCACCACCTTTGCAAAGCCATGGCTTTAGGGGCATCACAATTCAATCCAGTGCAGTGTCCCAAGATCCCCACCTTCTAGTGCCCATGCCCTATGCCAAGCACAGCATTGAGGGCAGGTGATAGGTCACTCTGTGTTCCCATTAGGTCACAGCAGGCTGGAGAGACTGCCACCAGATGGCTTTGAGCAAGGACACTACCCTGTTCAAGAGCTCCAGATGGCTAGGACCTGAGAGTAAACTTGGGGGCTGAGAATGGCCCCAGCTAAGACAGACAAACCGACATTACAAAACAGAAACTTATTCTTGCAACCACAAGGAACTGCATGCTCCCAACAACCTGGATGAGCTTGAAAATGGATTTATTTCAAAGACTCCAGATAAGAGCCCAGCCAGATGAATGCCTCAGCATAGGACTCAGGTAACCGTACCCAGGTTCCTATGCATGGTGTGAATTTATCATAAAAATGCTGCTGAGTTTGTAATGATTTATGTGGTAGTTAATCTTAATCGTCAACCGACAGCATTTAGAACTACCATTAACACAAACTTCTGGGCATGTCTGTGAGGGGCTTTCTAGATTATGTAAACTGAGGTGAGGAGACCCTAACTGTGGGCTGCAGCCCCAGACTGGATGGAAAATAGAAGGTGAGCTCAGCCCCAGCGTCCCACTCTGCTTCTTGACTGCGGATGTGATGTGACCAGTTACATCCAGTGCCTACCTCCATGCCTTCCCCCATCATGATGGAGTATACTCGCAAACTCTGTGCCCAAGCAAACCCACTTCCCTTAAGTTGCTTTGGGGTTAGGCACTTACCACAGAAGTAGGAAAAATAGCTAACATAACTTGTCACATGGTGATGGAATTCAAATTCATCACGTTGGTGACTGTTCCTGCAGACTCTTCTTCAATCAGATGAGAGATACTTAAGATCTGGAAGAGACACAAAGCTGGAAAACCTCATGTCCAATTACATATTTTTTCCTATTTAGAACCAGTGTGAGTGACTTTAACACAGCTCTGCCGTTCTGTGTATGATGTAGCTTTTCCCAGTAACTTACCTTCTCTCCCCCATAATGAGCTGGCGTTGGTTGCTGTTCTTTGTGACCAAAGGAACCCCAATTAGCACAAAAGAATGTTCTCAAAGTTTATAGAAAATAACCTAAAGGGTAGTGTGAACATTAAAAAGAAAAGACCTGTGATCTTTAAAGAAAGATTTCAACTAAGAAAAATAGCACAGCTGACGTTGGAGGGTGCTAACTGAGTGTTTTATTAATTGAGCTAGTTACCAGGCAATCTGCTTTACATATAGAAACCTCCTTAATCTTTTCAAAGACCTCATCAGATAGATAGATGCTGCTATTAATCTCATTTCTCGTTGACAGATTGAAGAAGTGGCCAAGCTGGGACCTTAACCTAGGTCTGTTGGACTCTAGAGCCTGCTTTCCCAGTTACTAAGCAATATTGTTTCTAACAAAATAATTAGTGTCCCATGTTGGCCCCAAGCCATAGCACTGAATTTCAGTCTCTCTATGAGATGGAAAATTAAAACTTCCCTCCATAAATAACAAAATAAATTCTAATGCAATTTCAAAAGTTGTCTTCTGATAATATCAATTGAAAGCCATTAGTGCTGGCATAGAATCTATCAGACTCTGCCTCCTTTCCAGGGTCTCCTGAGCACCTCCTTTGTACCAGCAGGGATGCTGTAGACCCCTCCACGTGTGGCTCACACCGCTCTGGTCAGTGGAGATGAGGTCCTCCAAGATGGCTGCTTGTTAGACCCATCTCTTAACAACCAAAATCCCATGGTGTGGCACTCAGGTTTGTGAGTTCTTGCTGGCTCTCCACACAATACTCTTCTGCCACCAGTGGGAGCACTCACTGCTCAGGGCCATGCAGACCTTGGGCAGGATGGAGCCGATGCTAAGCTAGTGGTTGCAGTCCACTCAGCCAGGGGCACGGGCACAAAACTGGGCTTCTCTGTATAATTTTTTCTTGTTCTATCCATTTACCTGCAGACTTCATTTTTCTTTATAGCCAAGTCATTCCATTCTATTGTATATTCACACCACACTTCCCTTATCTGTTCATCAGGTGATGAACATCTTGGTGGGTTCCACTTCCCATCTTTTGTGACTTGAGCCATATGAACATGACATGCAAGTATCTCTGTAGTTAGGATATCTCTGTAGTCTTTGAGTATATGATGGGGTGGTATACATGTGTCATGTGGGGGCTCTACTTCTAGTTTTAGGATTTCCACAGTGGCTACACTAGTTTATATTCCTACCAAATATATAAGGGTTCTACTTTCCCCGTGTCCACTTGTATACCTGATCTTGGCCTTTCTGACTAGGAAAGGATGAAATCTTAAGGCAGTTTTCATCTGCATTTTCCTGATAACTGAAAATGTTCAGCACTTTTTAACGCGTTTCTAACTCTGTTGGTTATTGTTGCTTTAATAAAGCAGTATGAGCAAGAACAAGTTAGGGAAGAAAGGACTGATTTTAGTTTACATGCAGGGGGATGGAGTCTATCATGGTAGTGAAGGCATGGATGCAGAAAGCAGATCACATTTCATCCACACACAGGAAGCAGAGGGATCAAACAGAAAGTGCAAGTGCAGCCTAACCATATTTACTCAAAGCCCACCCTCAGTGATATATTTCTTTCAGCAAGGCTGCACCTCCTAAAAGTTCCACTGTCTTTCTAAATGGTGCCACTCATTGGGAATCACATGTTCAAATTCATGAGCCCATAGGGGACAGGCCTCATTCAAACTACCACAGTAGCCATTGGTGGCTACTGTTTTTGATAACTTCCATAGCCCATTGTTAAGGACCACAGTAGCCAATGGTGGCTATTGTTTTGATAACTTCCATAGCCCATTGGAGGCTACTGTTTTTGATAACTTCCATAGCCCATTGTTAAGGAGGCTGACTCTTCCTTGATGATGAAATTTGAAAGTTCTTTAGCAATTACAGGCATTAGCGCCCTGTCAGATGTGTAACAGACAGAGCTCTTCTCCCAGCCTGTGAGCTTCCTGTTGGCTCTCTTGGTGGTTTCTTTTGCTGAGCAGAGGCTTTTTAACTTCGTGAGATCATGTGTGTTGCTTATCAGTCTTCCTTCCTGCACTACAGAGTCCTATCCTTGCCTGTGCTTGCAAGTTGAGGCATCTCCCTACTTGACTCTAGAGCACTTTCAGAGAGTCGGGTGTTCTGTTGAGTTCTTTGATGCAGTTATAGTTGGAGTGTCATAGAGAGTGAGAGGTCAGGGTCCAGTTTCACTTTTCAGGAAGTTGAAATCCCTGTTCCTAGCACCATTTGCTGTAGATCCTATCTTTTCTCGGTGTTCATTCTTCTCCTCCATCCCAGGTAGTTTCTTTGTGTGGACCAATATCTGGGTCCTCTATTCTATTCCATGGATCAGTGTGGCTGCTTTCACGCTAGTATCGTGCTGCTTTGGATACTACAACACTGTGGTGTGATTTGAAATCAGGCAGAGTAGCTCTTCCTGCAGTTTTCTTTTTGTTGGAGATTTCTTTGGCTCTCCTTGGTAATCTGGGCTTCTCTATGAACTTCAACATGTTTGTTTCCATGTCTGTGAAAAACAGCCCTAGAATTCTGCTTTGTATTGCACAGGATCTGTGCACTGCCTTTAGTAGGATGTCTGCCTTTGTTTTCAGATCTTTGATTAATCACATTAATTCTTAGAAATAAAGAATTTGAAGTCAAATCACCCACCATCAAAGGTATGTTAGTAAGGATGGAAGCCACTTGTATGTGTTCCTCTAGAGCCACCAACTATTAGGGTTTTATTAATTTGGGGGAAAATGAAGAGAACTGGCATTTGAATACATACATATATGCATAAAGGACCTAGATACTGGTCCACACAAAAATACTACTTTTTTTTTTTTACCAAAAAAGAAGCTAAAAATGATCAGTGAAAAAAGATAGAATCTACAACAAATACATATATGCATATATTTGTATATATGCATATATTTATATATGCATATATTTATATATATGCACATATTTTTATATATGATTTTGAATCAAATACATAATTGTTTTTTTCTATTTCCTCCAAATTGATGAAACATTAATAGTTGGTAGCTCTCTCTCTCTCACTCTACATACATGTGTGTGTGTGTGTATGTGTGTTACTTTGAATTTGTACATTTTTAGAGATTCTTTGTTCTTTGTCCTTTGTCCATTGTCATAAACTGGTGGTTGATATTTCATCTGTCGTTGTATTGGCAAGTTTGAATATTGGTTTATGAAGGCTGTTTATATAGTAATAAGCAAAATCCTATAAATGATACAGCTGTATTCCCCTGCTTTGCGCCTTATCTTTTAATTTGCACTTTTGTTTTTTTTTTAATCAACCTTTTGGGAATATAATGGATCAAGATTCACAGTGGAGATCAGGAAACTGATCTGAGACCAAACCCTGGCCCTGATTTTTACCACTTGTGCCCTTTCAAATCGTAAAACTTCTCTAAGCCTCATCTTTATTATTTTCAACTTATGGCCAGGCTGTAGCGACAGGGTCATTGTAAACAGGGAATGAGGTAGCTAGCAGTGATGAGGCCATTCTGGTCTGTGTCAGGAAGTGAGGAGCCTGCCAGGAATCACTGCCTTGCCTTCTTACAATGGCCTTATGGGAAGCCCTCCACAGAAGATCACACAACTTACGGCAGAAAATGCAGATGCAGCCTCTGAGGAAACCAGTCCCAAGGAAAGCTGGCCAGCTTTGATTATCCTCTTGTTGCCAAACATAATCAATCATAGAAATGTTTTTCATAGAGAACCATCAACTATACAGTATAGTCACTTCAAAGATAAACCTTTCTTTAAATTCAATTTTATTACATGGCAATTAGATAATTCATATGTAGTTGAACAAAAAAAAGAATGCAAAGACAGAGAAACAGAGGCAGGCTGGATTTTGCATAGCTGCAGTTCCAGTACTCTGGAGGGTAAAGCAGAGAATGGTGAATTCGAGGTCAGCTCAAGATACACAGGAAGACCCTATCCTGGAAATGAGAGGAAGAGTGGAGAAGGGAAGGCATCAAAGAAGGAAGAAGAGGGAAAGGAGCAGAAAAAGAAGGAAACACAGCCATGCCCCCAGTTCCCTGCGGTGACACTGTAAGATACACACAGCCACACAGCCAGGACAGAAGCACGGATACAGTCAGACACACAACACCCCATCACAAGAGTCCTCACACTTGTTTACAGCTACGCCCACAATCCTTCCCCACCACTCTCTCTGTAATACATTTTATTCCAGAGTGGCTGTACCATTTTGTAGACCCACAGCAATATATGAGTGATCCAAGCTCTCCACAGCTTTCCAAGCATGAGAAGCTGGCCCTGTCTTTTATGTCAGAGAGTGATTGGCATGTGTATGATACTTCACTCTGGTTTGAATTTCCATTTGTCAACGGCTGATGTTGAACATCTGCTTGCTTTCATCAGCTTGATGTTTCTTTGTATCTTTTGCTCATGTTCTAACTTGATTATTAGCTTTTGCTTAATTTGAATTTTGCTTTATTTGTCAATTTTAGATTATGGAATATAGAGGTTCACAGATGCATTCTTTGTCAGAGGCTTATACATATGTTTTCTTACCATGTAGCTTTTATTTAATATACTTAACAGTCTTTTCATAGAACAGAAATTTTTAATTCTAATAAGATATAATGTACCAATCATAGTGTTCCTAGATTTAAGACTGAATGACAGTTCTCATTCAGCATCTGGAAAACAGAGAGCTACCTTTCTGGACATCATGGCCCCTGATATCCAAATTATTTGTGCCACATAGAGAAGGCATCTTTGTTCTCCAATAAAGAGACAATCATCTTATTTTCTTTAGTTTCTAATAACTTAGTTATAGATTTTGTGGGTTTGGGGGGCAGTTATCCTTTAGGGCTTACTCAGCATTTAGATCTGTTGGTGTATACCTCTTACCCAGTTAGAAAGTTTCTGCCATTAATTCTGAGTATCTTTCACCTCTGCCACCCCTCACCCTAACTGCCTAGAAACGTCTTTATTGCTGGCAAGGCAAGGAACAGACAAGATGCCTCTCGATGACCTCAGAAGGAAGCACAGCCAGTCACTGACCTAGTCCATAAAACTGGCCACAGTAGTATAGACCTCTGGCCTATTGAGCTGCCCAAAGGCATCACCCTAGCTGGCTGGAGGACAGCTAAGTGTCTCTCAGGCCCCAGGCCAGGGCCACATCCGGAGGGCAAGCATCAAGCTTGCAGTCTAAGTAGCCCCTCTGCTTCAGACACTCTGATAATCCAATATTCTACCTTTCCTACAGTCCTCTGGTCCCTAGGGTCCTGTCCTTTGCTGTCATCTTCATTTCCCCTTTGCTGTTTAGGTAGTATTTTTATTACTCCATTTAACAGTTGAATACTCTATCTACTCACTGAGATTATTTTGTTACTATATTGCTCAATTCTAAAACGTTCCTTTTGCTTTGTTGTTGTTACTGATGATGATGAAGATTTGGTTTGGTTTTTGAGACAGAATTTTACCCTGCAGCCAGGCCGGTCTTGAACCCATGGTTTTCCTCTTGCTTGTCCTCTCCGGGGTTAGGATTACAGGTGTAAGGTGCCATACCTGGCTCAACTCTCCTTTCTACTCTCAACTCATTGCTGAGGCTTTCTGCCTTCCCACTTGTGCCAGCCATAGTCATTCATAATTGGTGATGGGAGTGTTCGATTCTGTTGTTTCTGTCAACCTCGGGTCTTCTTAGTCAGTGTGTTGAGCTTGCCAACTGTTGCTATGATGAGTGATTTGCTATTGACACTTAGTCATGTTCGTAATATGTCACAAGATGCTGGGTCTTATTTAACCTTCTGTTGTGGTGCCCCAGTGGAAAGGGATGAAGGATGCTGAATCACCCCTGCCAGGTGAAGGTAGAAGCCACCTTCTCCATCCAGCTTCAACTGTTTGCCGAAGAGGGTCCTGTCATTGCTGCCAGACAGAAGGGAATCCAGACTCTTCGTGTGGATTTGGCCACCAGCCCTAGTAGAGTGGCCTCTTTACTGCTGGCAGTGGTGATGGTCTTGCCTTTCCATTTGGCCTCCTATGACATCATTCCCAAGGGAGGGTGGAGGACTCCTTGCTGCTGCCAGGGACAGTAGGGAAGTCTACCTCCCAGATGGTCCCCACTGTCACAGAGTGGGTAGGGAGCAGCTTATGACCAGCTGGCAGGAAGGAAAGTCCCCTCCTACTTCCAGTCCTCTCTGACCTACTTCCTTGTCTTACCCTCATGGGAATGTTGACTCACCTCCACGTCGGCCATCCCCCTGCTCCAGGGCACAAGTCCAGACTCTCACACTGCCTTTGGGAATAGAGGCTGGAGCAGGAGACCACAGCGCTTCCAGTGACTTTTGACTAGAGGAGGGTGGTCACTGTTCAGTAACTAGTTCTCTGAGCCCAGACTCCAAAGTTGCTGTACATTCTCTCCACCCTCCCAAGTCTTATTCGTTTTACCTATAAAATTCAGAGTTTTCAGTCATATTTGGAGGAGCAGGGGGTGATGCCCCTACATCTCCAGTTTCCCCCAAGGCCTTTGAAGGACAGCTCATGCTGCAAGAGCCCAATGTGTTCCAAGGAACTTGTTACTTCTAATTGTGAAAGAGTCAACAGGTGTGAGTGATTGGCTCTGTGACTGATTAAACAGTCGGAATTACTTCATCTTTATCCCATCGGCTGGTTATTTTTCCAACTAAATTATCCCAACTACTAGTTAGCATAATCAATCAGCTTCATAAAACACCCACCATTTCTTTAGCTCACAGTAGACTGGAAACTTGGGCTAGGCTCTGCTGTGTTCATATGAGGTGACTCAGTTCTTTCCCCCATGCCCAGGACTCTCTTTGGACAGCAGAGCTCGCTTGAAACTGATTTGCACAAGCCCTCATCCCAGAGCGACTGAGCAGGCTTGCTCAAATAGGGGAGTCAGAAGTCCAGGAGAGAAATAGAGAGAGAAATGTGTGTTACCCTTAAAGTCTGGGGCAGACACTCTGTCAGTGACCCCCTCCCCGATTCCAATAACCAAAGTAAGGTATAGAGTAAGACTGAAGTCGAAAGGGAGAAATGAATCCACAAATTGAAGGCAGAGCAGCAAGGAAGGTTAAGGTGGGATGTGTGGGGTATGGTGGCCATGTCTTCATCTACCCCCTCTGTGGTCTAAAGTTCTCTGCTTCCCAACGTGCTTTCTTGAGTACATGGGGAAAAAAACAGTCCAGTTAATGGCTATAACTACTCTTGGGAGACTCTCACATGTGTGAGACCATGGGTGGAAATAGCTGAGAGCTATTCAGGGTCTTCTTCAGGGCAACTGGAAGAATAAATCTGATCACATCTCTTATGGAATTAAGACTCTTCCATGCCTTCCCAATGCACAAAAGACCTTGCATGACCTATAAGCTCTCCTAGAGGCTGCACAGCTTCCTGCCTCCTGCTTATATTCTAATATATGGATCTAGTATATGGACTGTCTCAATGTTGCCCTGAAGCCCCTGTGTACTCCAACTTTTTTTTTCTCACAGTAACCTGTCTCCAGACCTTCTTTCTTATCTGGCAAACTTTCATCCTTTTCGCATGCTTGCCTATCAGGACCTTCAGCCATCTCTTCTGTTCATCTCTTCCTCAAAGAATGGATTCGACTCCCTCTTTGTGCTCAAAACATACCTTGAATATTGTGCTATATGTTAGTCAGCTTTCCATCACTGTAACAAAATACCTTGGACAATCACCTTTAAAAAGATGAAAGGTTTATTATGGCTCCTCATGATTTAGCTCCGTGGTTGTTGGCTGGAACATCCAGCTTTGCTTTTCTACATCCTTCTGCTGGCTTCTCTTGGAGTCCCTCCAGCCTCTTTGAGCTGAGTTAGCTCCAGGTTTTGCCTCCACCTTTGGCAAAGTATACCTTTCCCTCTGTCCAAGAGGAATCAGAACTCTCATAGTTATTTAATGACACTGCAGGTCCTGCTCTAGAAGACATTGGAGGTGGTACCTACCTAAATGTATATTGTGGTTGGGGACAGAGTTGAGGAAATAAGCTCTGAGCCCTGCAGATAAGGAGCTACTCTTGAGGGGGAGGGTGACCATCATACTCATCATACGGAGAACAAAGGAACATGCGCTCAGAGGTAATAGCCAGCAGTTGTTACTTGTGACTCCAGGTTCCAAAGACATTTGCAATAGTACAGAACCAGTGCTTCTCAGCTGTGATCCAAAATCGAACATTCCAGAAGCCCTCCACCCCACTTAGTCCACATACCACGGAAATTTCCGACACAGTAGATATGGGCAGGACCTGGCTGTCTGTTTGTCAGGGTTGTGAGTGATGATGTGTTAGAGAACTGAGGTGCCTACCCATTGCCCCCCAGAAGCAGGTATTTCCAAATGCTCATCAAAGGCAAAGAACAAAGCTGGAAGCTTCTAATCAGTCATGTGACTGGATGTGCTCTCAGTGGCTGTCATCGCTGCCAGCTCAGAATTCCCTAACAGAGGCTTGGCACACAACGGCAGCTCATATTTACACTATATACAGCACAGTTAAGTATGGCTGGCCTGGTGCCACACAGGGAAACTTGCTGTATCATAATCTTGTCTATGTTCCCTGGTGTAGCCTCCTGTCTGGATGCCCTGATTTAAGTATTTGGAACTATCAAACTTTCTGACTCCAAGGTCCAGATCACAGTTCATTAATCTCCAACGATGTGACCCGTGGAAGGACGGGGTAATATTCCTCCAGCTGAACTTGTTTCCGGGCAGCTGGTGACCTTGTTGCCTGGCTATTGGTGTCCTATGCAACTGTTGTATGGCCAGCAGCTGTCCCCAGTAACTGATGCATGCAGGAGACAGACTTCTGCTCATTCCTGAATACAACAGCTAACCCGCAGATTAATCTGGGAGCTTTACCTCATTTGACTGAGGTGCAGATTTTCTGTCTGACATCATTGTTGGGTTAAGTCTGTACTTAATGCCAAAGTGCACATCTGTCAGGGCTGCATCCATCACTGCTGGCTTAACTCATTCAAGCAAGCTCTCATGCCCACAGCAGCCTACTGGCAATCACAAGGAATTATTCTCACCTAGATTCTTCAGTGTAGACACAAAAGTAACAACTGCCTTCTTCCATCTCACTGAGGAAAAGAACTCCAAGGGCTGAAAAATTAAGTGTTTTAAGTGAAGGATCTATTAATTAATCCCATCGATGTTGAGTTTTCAATATAGCTCAGAGTCTTACTTTTCTAAAACACAACGATGCCTTCCAAGTTTGATGGGGAGTTCAATAAATGGTTTCTTTAAAATGTTCATACTCTTTGCCTCAATAATGCCATCCTTGGTGCTTCATAAACTGCCTTTCCTTTTCCAAGAATAAAAGAAGGGAGGGGCAAAAGGAGAGAAAGGGGGATGTCACACATAGATGTGCTCCAGTATAGCTAATCAATCTTGCTCAGCGTTTAATGGATGCTTATAAGATTATCATTATGAGCAGCATAGGAAGACATGAAAGTCCTAATGTTTACATTAAAAATACAACAGTACATTTACACTATGCATTGTGAGTGTGGACACATACACACACACCACAAACTAGCAAGAACCATGAAGAATAAAACTCTGACATTTGGTGCCCACAGAAATCTGAGGACTTTATTTTCATTTTTGAAATTTGTATCAATGCTGTTACAATATACTTTCTGCAATAAAAAAATATCATCTCTTCTGGCAACAGTCTAAATGTTTCCTGATAAGTAGGCTCTAACACTGAAGTGTCCTCTAAAGGATATAAACTCATTCTACTTTGTGAAGGCTTGAAGCTTCTCGAAGATTTAGGACACATATATTTAATATTTATAACATGGGTAGGATGTGTATATCATTACTCCTTGCCTGATAAATGAAGGCTCCGAGGTGCTGGGACATGAATGGTTTGGCCAAGGCTGCATCATCTGTCAATGACAGGCGGAAGAGGAAGGAAGAGCTCCGTAAATCTCCGAGTCCTGAGCCCATCCAGCTCACTATCTGCGCTGTAGCTTTCAAAAAGCTCACCGTAGAATCACATGTTCCACGAGAACTCAGTGAGCACTGACCTTTTTCTTTTAATTTTCTTTTAATTTTAATTGACATGGTGACGACACATGCCTACAGAGCAAAGCGTGACCTTTCAAACGCTGGTCTCTTTACAAAGGGCTGGCATTGGTAGGAGAGACCATTTGCTGGTATTCCTGACTGTGGCCTCACCTTTGTAAAATTTGTTATGCACTTGCCTGTGAGATGGATTCCCTCCTGTCACCACTGCACCAAACACCCAAGAATCAATAACAGCTGCACTTATGAGTTCAGACTCAAGACGGTGGCCTTCAGAGCCATTTGTTGTGGCTCAACTCAATTCTAGCTCATCAACTTTCATTTACCAGGACCTGGAGATACCACCACTCCCAGGCCACCAAGTACCCTGAGCTTTCTAATGCTTGATAAGCCCATAGAAACGTTTTAGATTTTTCATTTTCATTTTCAAGCTAACATAAACAGAGATGTGTTGCGGGAATTGCTAAAAAAAAATGAATCCACCCTGCAAACTCCCTTTCCCGCTGGAACATGTTCTAGAGCTGGTACCGTACTGTCTGGCCACAGCACTATGTCTTGGCAGGTTCTTGCTATTTTCTCCCAGCTAGCAACAACATCTTGCTCACGTGCAATGTTTTACATACCCCCACAATCATTCATCTAATGGCTAGTACCAGGTAATGCATGACTCTTAAGGCCTTGTTATCCAATGAGTTTTACATAATAGTAAGATAACAATTTACAAGATGCCAATACAATAATTTCAGAACCAAAATAATAAAGACAATATTTTAACCCAATTAATCTATTTTGTAAAAACCTTTGCTTGGTTGTATAATCACGTAGGGTCTGACTGGTCATCATCCTCTGCTTCCATGATCCAGAATCTCTCCTCCTGCTCTCTGACCTTTCTCCTCCTCAAACTCTAGCTCCACCTCTCTATTCCTGTCCAATCACAGGCCTGTCACTGCACTAATGTGATTGGACAGAGAAAATGCTGCAACAGAGATGAATATGTTTATTTTTAATTCATTGGTTGGCCCCTGACAACTGAATGTGACAACTGACCCTAGTGTTGGCATCCTTGTGGGAGATTCCACTACAGCCAATGAGAACAGCTTCCATGGCTATAGCTGATAGGAAAAGGACAGAATGCCATGGTGCTATGGCTCTGTGTGCTGCGTGCCAGCCAGATGTCTCTGTACTTGCACAGTACAGGTTTCCTGCTAGCTGGTCTGGAATCACAATTGCCAGGGAAGTATGTTAGCACACAGGATGTGAATATCAATTTCCCAAAGGCAAGCCCTGTAACATCACGTTGAAGTCAGCATCAGCTGGGATCCTATAGAGCATCATCTATTAAAATAATCTCACGTGTGTAAACTGAATGCTACTGTTTGTGGTTTTATGATTGCATTTGTAGATTTGCTTTGGTTTAGACCTGCTGGAGTGGCTTCAGTGATTGCTCCATTCACTGTGCTGAGTAAGGAATTACCCTCAAATTTTATGGCCTACGAACAGTTTACTGCCCATTCTCAGAGTTCTCGTGGGTGACTGGAATCAATAAGGCAGCTCTCCCACAGTTCCTAGACTCTGGGGCCTCAGACTGGAGCTCTCTGGAGGTTTCTCAAATGTCTGATGAAAACTGGGAAGGTGAAAGAGTTGGGACTGAGCAGCTGTGGCTACATAGGTGTGTTTCTCTAGGTCTAAGTACACTGTCTTCCCACACAATCCCATGGTGGTTTTAGACAGTAGCCTGATCTTATACAAAGTAGAGCGGTGAAATGACCAATCTTGGTTGTCAGCCTAATAACACCTGGAATCAACTAAAATGTAAGCAGCTGGACACATCTGTGAGGAATTTTTCAGACTGGATCATTTGGCAAGGGGAGACTCACTCTAAATCTGGATCACTCTGGTGCCAGGCTACAGAAAAGCATGTGGAAGAAGGAGCTTTTGTTCTTTGACTGCTTGCCCTCGCTCTTGCTGACAAGTTCATCTATTCTGTTGCCAAGGTATTCCTTAGCTGGTATCAGAACCCATTTCTTCAGGATTCCAACAAACTGAAGACTAGCATCTCTCTAAGAATCCTCTGAAACTCCAGCCCTAGATCAGAACTGCTGAGACATCCAGCCTCTGAATTGAACAAATGGGATTCTTGGCCTTTCCATCAAGAGACAGCCACTGTTAGGCTAGCCAGAGCACAGTCTGTAAGCCACTCTAATAAATCCCCCCTTAAAAACACACACACACACACACAATTAGTTTTGTTCCTTTAGAGAATCCTGACTGATATAGGGAACAGAAAGAAACAAAGGAAGAGGAAGACAGGAAGGAAGACCTAGGTAGCTAAATAAAGCCATCAATCACTCAGCTACAGATATGTAAGTAGATAGATGTATGCTGCTCTAGTTGGTGTGAACCTAGAAGAGCAAATCCTAGGAATGAGGCAGACTGAAGTCTCATGCATAGCCAGCTTTATTTAGAGTAACAATTTCTATTCTGAGGGTTAAGGAGAGTCACATAAGTAAAATGTCTAGTTACAAAGATAAGTCGTATGTGGTGAACAAGCCGCACACATGGCAAAAACATGTTTTTCCATAGAGTCATATAAACAAGTAGCAATAGCCAGTTCTAAAGGATGCTCTAAAGCAAACTCATACATATCCACTACACCTGGGAGGAACATGAAAGCACATTCCAAGAACAATTCTGTGATTTTGAAGGAAAAATGACAAAAGACCTGTCTTCTTGAAGTTTTCTCACAAGCACTCAGAATTCCCCTTGCACGATTCCATATTTGGACCATTTTCCAACAGATATGTATATAGGTAGATTGCAGATGATGATGGATAATGGATGGATAGATGGGCCAATGAGTGACAAGCAGGCTCTGTATCTCATTTTATAACTGAGTATCAGAAGTCACCCAGGCTCATTTCTACAATATTCTACTCGTTAGAAGCATCAACAACCATCCACATTCAGAGCAGAGATTTGACTCTAACTTATGGAGTGTGTGACAAAGAATTTTCAGACATGCAAAACCACCTCTCTCCCCTTCCAATCTGCTTATCAAAATTATGGAATCCTTTGCAGCCCCTTTGAATGTTGTTGCTAATGTTAGCAGCAACATACAAGTGTTCTCTATGTAGATATGGCAAATGTGCTCTAACTAAATTTAAATGTTTGAAGCCATTCTCTAAGTGGCATCACATTAACCTCACTTTACAGATGGAATTCAAAGGAGCTGAGTGAATTTCCCAAGGTCATTTTTTGCTGGCTAAAGCCTGTCTGTGACCACAGTGTTCTTCTCTTAAGCACAATGCTGTATGCCACCCTCCTAGAATTTCAGCTGTGTTTGTAGAGCATAATTGGAAAGCATAAAAGGTGAGAAAAAGAGTGAAAGGTGGAGGGAACAAACAAAAGAAACATACTAGTACTGTAATGTCAGAGGACCAACCACTGTGACAACGTCAAGAAATGCCAGCACACAGATTAAACCCCCCCCACTGCCTACATCCCCATCCATCTCTCCATCTTTGAAGTAGCAATCAGAGAGTGCACCCTGCATCCTTAGTGACATTTAAGAGGCAAGGCTCTTTGCAAATAAATGTAAATGCTAAATGTGTCCAGCGAGCACTCAGAGATGAAAGGTATGGGTGAAGCTGGCTCTCCATCTAAAGGTCCCCATGCTGGCTCACCCCTAAGTTCAGGCAGACCGTAAACCCAGAAGTCATTCAAGTGCACAGGCGATATGACCAGCCACCCAACGCGTCTGGCACAACCCATTCAACACTCATTTAAACGACCTCTCAGAAAGATCTCTGGAGATTGGGTTGCGCGAGCTGTAGCGGGAGAATTTCCATAGCATGCAAGACTATTTCTGGCGGTTTGCAGCTACTTACTCAAGAACAGACAAACACATTTCACAGATTTATCACTGTTGGAATGCGTTTATTAGCGGATTTATTAGAGGCATCACAGATTTGTTTTTCATTAACGTAATGAGCAGGATTTAATGGTTGAACAGGACTTGAAAAATGCCTGCTAGCTAGGTGAGGTACACGAAGCCCCCTCCCTTCCCAGACCCAGGCAGACCCCATTAGGAGGATTGCTCATGGTGAAAGGAGATCCAAGGGTCTAGTTATATTCTCAGTTATAATTATGCCATAGAAATGAAGCTGGCCTGCCAAAGCCTGAGAGCTGAGCAGTGTGTGATGCCACAGAGCAGAATCAGAAAGCTGTTTGTTGGCCACATGATTAAGAAAAAGAGAGGATAAGGTAAGGACTAAAGAAAATACAGCTGAGTAGCTAAGGGGGAAGCCTTGGAGCATCTCTCATTGCCGCTTCCTAGACGTATAAGTTGCACTACAGAATTTACCCTCTCCAAACCAGAGTCTCTTCATCTATAAATTAAAATGTGTTTCAATTTATTTTGATTCCAAGGGGAAGTTATGGCACCTTACCTAACTGGTAGACATTTTCCAAGTCCTGTTCAACCATTAAATCCTGCTCATTATGTTAATGAAAATATTCATTAGATGACAATGCCCATAAAAGCACACAGACTGTTGACAAGCACAAAGTAAATATTCAATAAACAATTTTCATCATCTGAGAATAGTGTTTTCTCTGTATTGGCTGTTATAATGAGATTGTTTAATTTTTTTATGTGTGATTTGTGAACTTTGAAGAAGCTGACAATGAGCTATAATATACTTTAGGCAAAGCACACATAGGTACCTGATGGACAATTTACAATTTCAGAGCATAGAAGGCTCACTAAATTCTAAAATTGTCTTCCCTCATCTATCTATTCACCCCTGCTTCAATTTTGAGATTACATAGCTTTCTGTATTTTACAACTTAATTAGTTTTCTTTAATGATAACCTCTGAAAATAGCCGACTATAAAACCATTAGTGTTTGTTTAAGACTTGAAAAAAGATTTAAGATCACAGTAACTGGTTAATCTGAACATTATAGGCTATCCCTTTTCCAGAAGAGGGATTCTACTCTGACAACAGAAAATTCAAGCAGCATTGTTACTGTGTTAAAAATGGCAGCACTGAACTGTCCCACGTCCCGATCCAAGTATAGCAGACATGGAACACACCTTCTCCAACAAACTCAGTAATGCATCCCCCATCAGTAGCATAAAGATTTAAAAGAAAAAAAAAAAGGGTAGTAAAGAAAGGATTCCGAGCTGTAATGAAAACCCACAAGTCGGAGAATGCTACAGGTGAGCTGGAGTTTTAGTGTGGCCTCATCTTTCACGGAGGCTTCTTGCTCACTCCTTTCGACTGTCCATAAAGAACCTGTCCCAGCAGCAGCTGCCCCTCCAGCCTGCGTCTCAGAATGCAGAGCCAAATATAACAACCCAGGGCAAAGCGCATGCCAGTCTGCAGTTCTCACATCACTGATCAAATAGTAAGAGCATCCTATCTATTATTCCAATTTGGAACTGTTACTGTGGCAATTTCAGACCAACACTGATGGACTTAAGAGCATGTTCATTTCTACCTATTAAGGAAACAAAGTAGTTGAAAGGGACTTTTAACAACTGGTGGAGTCATTAGGAAGGTTGGGCAGTGCTTTGGCCACTTGGGCTGCCATCACAATATTCTACAGGTTATAGGAGGCCACTGAACAACAGAACTCTTTTTCTGATAGTTCTGAAAGCTCAGTGCTAGTTGATTTGGCTGCTGGTAAGGGATCTTTTCCAAGGCTCATAGCCATGACGTCACATGGTAACGAGTAAGAGCCTTCTCATAGTAAAAGTAATTCCATTAGCAAAGGCTGCATATCACACACACCCCAGAGGCCACATGTCCAATTTCTATCATGAGGAAGTTTAGATTTCAACATACAAATAAGTGGTGGGGAGAAGGGAGTGTATTCAGTCCATAACTCTAGAATTTGAAGCAAGGTATAAAGATCAAGATATCTAGATCACTAATGAAGGTCTAATTTGCTGGATAACAGGTTTGTGCCATGCTCTGTAGAAAGAGGCCTGAAAAAAGTGGAGGGGTTTGGGGATAATGTGAACTTCATGGAAAGAAGCTGGGCCCCAGGCACTAAGAGCCTCTGGGATGGGAAGATGGGGAGAGCCTCTGAGAGAGCGATGATTCCTCCCCAGCCACAGAGCATGGGCACTGTTGTTACAGCAGGAAAACAGTCCACTGACAATTCTAAGAAAAGTAATGATGTAGCCAACATGGAGCAAAAGGAGGAGCAGGTGGCCACTGGAGCCAGGAGGCAGCTCTGCTGTGGGCATATTTACATCATAAGTTGAGGCAGGCTAGACATGCCTAAGAGGAACAACATCACGAATCTGCCATCATGATACTCCCCCCCCCCAAAATAACCCATGCAAGGCTGGAAAGAGGGAGTAAAGTCTACTCTGGAAAAACCCAGACCCATTAACTTGAGCCATTAGTAGACTTTTCTCCATGAATATTTTCCCATCTGATGCCTAGCTGATGTCCTGAGGTTGTGGGAGGGCTGAACAATTCTGCTGAGTATGCACTTATCCTCAGCAATAAAACTTCCTCCCAACTTCTTTCTTCCTTCCTCTCTGAATTATCTCTCTGGTCTTGAAAAAAACTTAGAAATCCTGGGAAGTTGAAGCTGGGTCTATAGCTGAGCCCTGACTCCCAAGCCTTCACTCCTGGTAACAAAATAGAATTGCTAAATTAAGTCAAATCAATGTTCATTTGCTTGTTTATTGAGACAAAGTCTCACTCTGTAGCTCAGATAGTCTTGGAACTCACAGTGCAAGCTCATGGCAATCCTCCTGTAATGATTTCCTAAGTGCTGGGATTACAGGAGTGAGGTACAATGACTGGCAATGCAATGCAATTTGGAATTCAGACTTCTCGCGGTGCTCCGTGAGGAGTTTGAGGGCTGTTGAGTGAAGACTACAGATCAGACCGCCATTAATTTCCAGTATTTCAGAGCATGTAACCTCACAGAGCCAACATCCTTCAGTTCTGCTATCCAAAAAATACATGACATTGGGGCTGGGAACAGAGCTGGGTTGGTAGACTACCTGTTCAGTCTTTACTAAGGTACAGACCAGGAGTGGTGGGACATGCCTGTCATTTCAGCACTGGAGAAGTAGAGTCAGGGATATCAGAAGTTCACTGTCAGCTTCAGATGTGAGGATGAGTTCAAAGCCACTCTGGGAAACACAAGACCCTGTCTACGAATAAATAACATTGTCTGAGGTCATTCAGTTCATCTGTCTATCCATTTCTATTTTCTGCTTGCTTGCTTGCTTGCTAACAGTTGGAGATGCCAAAGTGAACAAGATCATCAAGTCTGCACTCATGGAGTGCTTCTCTTTAGTAGGCAATAGAGGCATTAATCATGCAAACAAACAGGGTAATCTCCACCTGTGAGAGTGAAATTAGGGAAGTAAATAAGAAGATGAGATAAGTCTGCCAGAGAATAGCAGACTTGAGTGACCATATAAGTCATTGCTGGAAGGTTTGTTGGAATGTTTTTGTGTGTGTGTGTGTGTGTGTGTGTGTGTGTGTGTGTGTGTGTGTGTGAGAGAGAGAGAGAGAGAGAGAGAGAGAGAGAAAGAGAGAGAGAGAATTTGAACATCTCAGATGTTCTTAAGTGATGGGGTTGGGTTTTGAGAATCAATTAGATAGAGAGTAAGTAGTAGGCACTTTTTAGATCAATGTACAGGGGCTTTATTACATTCCAGGTACTATTTTAATTTGCCTGTGTGAACCCATTAATCCTTATGACAACTTTGTGAAGGAGGTGACTATCATATGACTATTTTAGACACAGGCATGCTAAGTATGGTGTCCAGGGTCTTATAGTCCTTAGGGAGAATTGCTGGTATTTTGTCCGGGTTCTAATTAGTTTGTTATCGTCCCGTTTCACTAAGAAGATGGAAGCAACCTGTAATGTATCTTATTGCATGTTGCTGCACATAAGCTATCTTAGGCTCCCCTCAGTATGAGTCAGCTTTTAGCTACCTAACAAATTATCCCAAATTTCACAGCTTAAAGCAATAGATATTTGTTATCTTATTTTCTATGTGTCAGGAATTAAATAGTGGCATGGGTTCTAGTCCAAATCTTGCAAGGTCACAGTGAAGGTGTCAGTGTGGGCTTTAGTTGCCAAAGGCTCCAGTGGTTGTGAGGTGCCAGCTTCTGAGATGGGTTATGCATGCGACTGCATTGCTGAGGTCTCAGGCTCTTATTATGTGGGCTCAGCTGGAAGGCTGTATGAGGGCGCTCAAACATGGCAGAGGTGAGCGATCCAAGGAAAAAGGGAGCCACCCAAAGTCCTCCCTTTCATATTTGATAAAAGCAGATCAGAAAGTCTAGCTCATACTCAGAAGGAAGAAAATGAAACATAACTTTTGGGACAGAGGAACAACAAAGTATTTGTAGATATATTTCAAGACCTGTAGTAGTTTAGCAAACTTTCTACTTGTGTTCAGGGCATCACTCTAACAACTTTGCTCCATTTCTCCTACCATGCATTTTCCCATGTGTACTTTATTATCCTCATCATTACATAAACATGTTCTTATTTTCTCACCTTTAAAAAATTCCCAAGATGCATTCTAATTTTTCTCACTTTTGCAATACATTTCTCACACCAATGTTTCCATTAGTGTCCTTCTAACCTCTCCAAACCCACTTTAAAGGGTTTACTCCCAAAAAGCGCAGGGAAGCTTGCCATCGATGGCCTCAGTGTTAACTCCAATGGTTTATTTTGATCCTTGTATCACTTGAAAATTAGTCACAATGGTCCCTCTCCTTAGCACTGAGTCCTTACCTGGTTTCCAGTTTGCCTCGATCTTTGTGCTACAAAATTCAAGGAGAAATGTCAGAAGAAGAAAAACTTTATGAAGATCACTAATATGGACATACTAAGTGTACGTGTAAAATCTATACCAACATTGTATATGGAGATATATGGCTTCTCTTAGCTTTGATTCACATTTGGGCAAAATATAAATGCTCTTTCAGTGTAAGTGCCCACCCATGATCTAAGAGTGAATTTCAACTAGATAGGTGGACACAGGAGTTGGTGATAATGGGAGAAGATTGGCTAGATGTATACTTTGGAGAGTCATGAATGTGAGGGCAATATTGAATGCCATCACCCTAAATGAGATCATCAGGATTGGAGGAAACAGTATCCAACATTACAGATAAAGAAAGGCCAATGCGGAGGGAGACTCAAAGATGCTGAGAAGTCATAGGAGATGGGAATGCTTTGTCCATTGGCATGGAAAACAGAACATTTAAAATTGAGAACTGCTGGGCCTTTCGGAATCCCAGTACTTTCATCTGTAAGGTAAGGTGAACAAGAGCAGCTCTGCTGGGGTGTTTATGAGGATGACATCTATGATGTATGTAAATGTTGGCATTGTGACTCATGGTGGGCACACAATCAATGTCTGTTACCCTCCTGTTGGCTGTGCTACCAGACCCTTGGGGAAAGAGAACCTTCCAGACAACCTTCTTATATTCTTGCAGTCTGTGTTGACTCAATATGGTAAATAGTTTCTTGTCTGAGAAAATATTTATGCAGGATGAATAGGACAAATATTGATTTTGTTCTACCCTGGTATCCATATAACTCAAGGACAAAGGAGACTCTGCACATGAATTTTAGAAACAGTAATGTGCTACTCATTCTCTCAAACCTGTCTTAGTAATGAATGAGTTAACGTGTGTGTTGTGAACAAATGAATAAAGGACTCAAGTGAGAGGGAATGACATCATATCTATTTCAGGGCAACATTAAAATATGTGTTAGTGTGTGTGTGTGTGTGTGTGTGTTAATTATCATAAAGCAGTCAGCTCAGTTAATTTCTGAATAGGGTTACAAATTTAGTATCACAAAACCATTTCATATGCAGGTACCACTCACTGAGTATTTCCCACCTTGCAGTGCATCAATGGTGCGCCAATCACCACTATAGGAAAGAAGAAAGGGCATATGGAATTCACATAGCCCATATAAACCAAAGCCACAGAAAACCATATTGCTTCCTGCAGCTCTGACTGCAAGGAAACATGAAGATGTGTGTCCACATGGCTTGCTGAGTAAGGCAAATTTGGGTCTCTGCACAAAGGAATGAAAACCCACTCTGTAACTAAACCATCTTCCTACAAGAGTCAAGCAAATAAAACTTTTACCACCCCCACCCCCCCACAACCTATAGTCTGGAGTGACAATGATATTGGCATTCGTTTTATTTATTCTGCTTTTGAGCTCTTGAAGCTAAGCATTATTTTCTCATCTGCCAGTGGCTCTTTCATTTTTTTCAGTCTCTCTCCTCCCCACCCAGCTTCTTTTGGAGCCACCTTAATCCCATAGTGATAGTCAAGTAGTGGATGTAATTATGACCCCACCCATGGAGACCTATTCTGACAGTGTCAGGTATATGAGAATGGTTTGCAACATTCAGTGTATCCTCCATCTTTGCCTTCATTAGTGAATGGCTTTCTCACAGCCTTCAAGGGATCTGGCTGGATAATAAAAGGACTCAATTTAAACTTATTTTTAAACAGCAAGAAACATATAGTGGGTTAAAGACTCTATATTATAGCTGCCTCCAGCCATTCTTTTTAATCACCCTTCTATACGACGTCCCTGGAAAGCCATCCATTTACTCAACAGAGGGGCAAAGACTCCTGCAGGGAAGCATTTACTTGCCCACTGACACATACTGAAACCACTGTTCCAGTGGTTCAAAAACCTTCTGTCTGTCATATCCTTCAAAAGCAGACTGGTGGGGCTAATGTTGAGCAGATCACATTCCCAGAGTTGCACATAGCAGGTTGGGTAGAATCCAGTGAAGAAGACTGGAAAATAACTGCCATATTGCTAGTGCTGGCATTCAAGAAACCCTGGTCAGAAATGGAATGTTTGTTAAATGGGAAAGGAAGTAAGAGTCTATCCGCCAGTGTCTGCTAAAACTTAATGATGCCCCTGGCATGTGTTAAAGGAAAGGTAAATCATAGCTCCAAGTTCAATTTTATGTGGACTTTTGAGAAAATGGGACTGAAAAAAAAATTCTCCTCAAAAGCAAGATTGCCAGGCAGGTTCTTCCTTCTATCCCATGTGTATCAGTTCCTCATTCAGTGCCTCTGGGAGGCGAGGTGACCTGAAGTGGGATGCTAAACTACAAGGAGCTTGACCTGCAAAATCCAAGGTAAGCACTGGAAAGGGAAGAAGAGACTGTCAGGAACCTCATCAGTGGTGCTGCACTCAGACCACACTGGAACTTAAATTAGGTAGGATTCTGGCCTGTAGATCAAGGACAGCTTGGTAATGTGGGGTAACAGGGGAAGGCAGGGCTGGGATTATGATTATGCAATAATATCTGAGTTTTGTTAGACACTAGCTATACACAATTTACCAGATACATCACACAAAGTCTTTTTGTAATTTCATAGAGACTGGCTACAAGTGTCACTTCTGGCTGACAGATGAAGAAACTGGAGCTAAAATAAGTGAAGATTCTTGCCCAAAGTTGCCCCCTTGAAGCACAAGTAAGCCAGGATCCAAATCTAAGAGATATAATTCCAGAATTTGGCTTGTTAGTACAGGGTGCTGGATCAGGTCTCCAGAAATCCAGTAGGAGAGTCTTTGTATTGGAGTGTGCTGAGGACAACCCCCTCCTATGGTGTTGTCCTCTTCCTTTGGTGGCTCTTCTGCAGTCTGGCTGTCCCCAGGTTTGAATGTGAACATGAGTGAATGGTGTCAAGAGCCCACCAGAGAAGTCACCTGTTGGGGACACAGGCTGCCAGAAACAGACAGCCAGTAGAAAAGAAAATTGCCTACCTCATAGGTCATGTGAGCTTCTTAGAAACCTGTTGGCTGGACTGAGAAGACAGCTCAGTCGATGAAGTACTTCCTTGTGAAGAAGCAGGAAGACCTGAGTTCAATCCCTAGAATCCACATAAAAATAACTGGACATGGTGGCGCACGCTTGTAATCCCAGTTTGGGATTACCCACTGGGGAGACAATGACAAGAAGATCCCTGAGGCTCAATGGCTAGCCAGCTTAGCAAGTCCTATGCCAATGAAAGATGCTATCTCAAAAAATAATAGATGGTATTTGAGGAATGGCACCCAAGGTTGTCCTTTGGCCTACATATGTACATGAACACACATTAACCTAATACACAAGTATCAAGAAATTAAAATCTATTGGATTTCACTTCAAGCAAAATTGCCTCCTTTCTCCATAGTAGTCCCAGTAGGTTTCATCCAAGAACCAAAACATTGAAACTGGTAAGAATGGTAGCTAATGAGTGAGCCAAAACTACAGGATTCGTTTTCACTGACTATACTGTACGTCTGAAATAATCTAGTGTGTTGTAAATGATATACTCTATTCAAGTGCCCAAAGGCTTACCCAGTGAAAGTGCTCTTTGGTTCCACATGCTTTTCTGGGGGATGCTTTTCAGGAAGAGACATCCACTATGAACAGCCAAACCTATCTCCAGTCACTAAAACCAGACTCCACTCTAGGGTCCAGCTACAGAAAAGACAGATCACTGGTCAGAACTTGACTACAGTCAGCAAGCCCTGGGAGGTTGTAGGAAATGCCAATATCAGTCTCACTTTCAGAAATTCGTAATTGATTTAGAGTGGAGTCCAGACCCCTTGGGTCTCACAGATGCTGCAGAATGCTTCTTCTATGCAGCAAATGCTGAGGGCTGCTGAAGTGGATCTCTAAGTCAGAGAAGGCAAGAAGCTAGCTGGTTCTAATTATGTCCAAAGTCTCTTTCCTAAACTTCTGAATTGCTAAGATAGTTTTCTGGGTTTGCTCTTGATGGTTACTATTGATAACTTTATGATCAATTGTTACTGAATGAGAGCTATACAATATTTTGCATGTAGCAAGATGACAAGCTGTATACAACACAAAAACACATCCATTTTATTGGATTCCTGTCTTTTCAAAATAATGTTCAAGGCAAAGAGGCCAAGAAAATGCATGATAAATTTAGACTGTTATTAATGTGAAACCACCCCTCTGCCCTGGTCCTGTGTCCAGGCACAGAGGGAGTTCCTACAGACAAATCCTAACAGTGCTCACAAATAAACTGTCAGTGAGAAATACAATCTAAGTGTTCCAAGGAAAAACATAAAAGACTTTTGACTTAGAATTTTCCAGAAGGGGCTTTGAAGAGTGTGAGGTACAACTGCCAGCTGAAAGCAAAGGAATGAAGTAAGTGTGTTTAAGCCTCTCCTCTGTACCCTTGACTATTGGATCACTTTTCTCACCCCTAGCTATAAGTGTTCTGTTTGGAAGACACGGTCAGAATCCCTTCAAACAGCAGTCTGAACTTCACACAAGGGCCTGAACTCATTCCCACAAAGGAACAAACTTCAAACCCTGGTTGCCAGCTGACTGTTTAAAGATAGAAGCACAGGGTCTGTACCAATATAACTGCTTCAGTAGGTTCAAGGGATCTTGCCTAGTAGGAACAAGTTCTGGATCTGATTGTAGCCTGCCACAATCCTGCAGGGTGACTTTGGACAAACTATGGCCCCCTTGATGCTTCAAAAACCTTAGGGAGTCAGCAGACATAGAGATATTCTGGCTCACTTGCACAGGGACATTGAGAAGCCCAGATATGCTTCTGAAGAGGCCCTGTTCTTGGCTGCAAAGGAAATGAGGCTGTGCTTTGCTGAAGTCCCCCGAACTTTGAACTTGATGCAGCTTTGTGGTTTGTGTCATGGGCAGGGCTGTGACAGTGGAGTTCAAGTGGCAATGTTTGGCACTTGTGCACAGGGAAGCTCAGGAGACTCACGGCTGGGAGATCACAGCAGATAAAGCAAAGATGGAGCGCTGAGCTATTCCTCTTTGGAAATGAGGCGTTCACATCACATAGCTAGCAAATCAATTGCAACTGTTAGTAGTGAGCTCGGCAACTTTTTTTTTTTTTTTTTGAGTGAAGCAGAATGGGTTGACCAACAAATAATTCTCATGTACTGTGTGGAGCCCAGGGAAGTGAAGGATGCTGGGGAAGGAGAAATGTCACTCATATATGAGAATAAATGTCTGAGGTCTCAAAACTATCGGAACCAGCCTTGCAGACAGGTAATCAAGATTGGCAAAAACATGAGCCAGCTTGCAGCCTAGGAAGGCAGCAAATGGAAGGGAAGGCAGAAGGGAGCTTGGAAAAGAAGGGAGAGCAAGCCAGAGTCCCATTATCAAGGAACAGGAGTCACCCCTGATTCTCCAGTAAGGAACAGAAGGGAAGCACATTTTTCAGGAGAAGGCTACAGCACATCAAACTCAATGTCAGACAACACTTCGCTCAGAGGCACTGGGTAGAACAATTTGGCACTTGATTCATGGTCCCTGCCACCAGCTCTGACTCTCCTATTGTCTTAGGCAAGGAAACATGTTTGCCAAGACTCCATCTGTTGCCCCTGCCTGCTAGTGTCTGCCCTTTGCCCATCTATCTCTGCTTCAGCAACTCTTGTGTCCACAGTGGGGTTGTGTTACAACACAAATCTCAAAGTCACATGTACCACAATGGTCTCCAGCTCCTGATGGGCTCGTAGGGCTGCTGGGTAAAGGAACCAACCAGTCCCATCTTTTTTGTCAGCTTAACCCAAACTGAGTCACTTGGGAAGAGAGAACCTCAACGGAGTAATTGCCTCCATCAGATTAGCCAAAGGGCATGTCTGTGGGACTTTTTCTTGCTTGCTAATTGCTTTCTATAATCCACCGGTGGGTGGTGCCACCCCTGAGCAAGTAGTTCTGAGTTACATAAGAAAGAAAACTGAGCTTGAGCGAGGGGAAGCCAGCCAGTGAGCATCCTTGCACCATAATCTCTGCTTGAATTCCTGTCCTGACTACCATCAGTGACGAACCTGGAAATATCACACAAAATGGACCCTCTCCCCCAGAGCTGCTGTTGGTCATGGTATTTATCACAGCAACAGCATGTTTCTCTAAGCGACTTGGTTCCTCCGAGCAAACTAGAATAGCAAGTGATCCTTGCTTTGGTCACCACCCAGCAGCAAGCTCTCCTATTCCACCCTCATCCCAAGCCTCTTCTCCCTGTTACTCCCAACCTTCCCTTGCCTCCCACATCTCCTCAAAGAAGGAAGCTGAGAAGAAGTCAGTCCTTCAGCTTCCAAGCCTAAGCATCAAACTTGTCTGTGTCTGCATCGACCCTCTCCTGTTTCCCCTGGTCAGGAAGGAAGAGGGGACTGTCACTTGTTTGACATTGTAAAAGCTCTGTCTCTTTCCTACTTTATCATCTCTCTTTCAACCTTGTTCCTCCATTTGCCCTGGCTTCCATTCCTTAACTTCACACACAGCCATCCCTAGGGTTTCCTTCAGTGCTTCAACAGCCTCAAATTGTCCATCTCCTTCCCTTTCCAGTGAACCATCTTTAATTAGATGTGGTGCATGCCCCTTGCTGCCAGCTCCTTGCCTGTCACTCATGCAGACCTGACCTCGGCTTCTTCTCTGGAACTACACTGGCTAAGATCACCTGTGACCAACTTGGATACCCACGGGAATGGCTTCTATGTTTATTCTCTCTGAAGTTGTTTCACTGGGAGCCAGTTCTCCCTGGGCACGGGGACCCCTCATCCTACCACGGGGAGGTAGCAATGCTCCTACCTCCCTTAGAGGCTGCTGCTTCCCAGGTCCACTTTGCTCTTTGCCTGCTGCTGCCTTTGTCTCCATTAGCACCTGTTGGCGGCCATCTTTCCTTTATAAGACCACACAGTGCTCTTTTCCAAAAGACAAACACGAGCATATCAACACTCTACCTAAAATTCTCTGGCGCCACCCATCACCTACAGAACATGGGCCCCTCTTGTGAAATGAGGCTCCATATAATCTGATCCCCACAGTTGGACAGGCTGCATTTCCATCCCGTCTCAAAATCATAAAATCAGTGGCTTAAGCCATCCTAAAAAGCTCTATCAAACAGGAGCAAAAATATGATAACTAGAAACCAGGCAAGAGTAAACAGGAGGGCATTGTAACAGGAATGATTCACACAAGCTTTGATTAATGTCTCTTCTTGTTACTATTGTTTCATATTTAAATGAATTTTTTTCCTTCCAGATAAGCTCTCTCCTGTCTCTTTGTTTCTGCACAACTGTGTCCTCTGTCTGGTATGGTCTTTTCCACCTGGTGAATCCCTCTTCCTTCAGAATCCATCCTAAATCAATGTCCTACCCTTCACAAAACCATTCTTTGTTTGCGTCCCCAGCCTTCCCTTCCAGGGCCCTGCAGATTCACTGACTCTTTCTCTTTTTATCCATAGCATCTTGAAACAGCTTCACTCCGGCAATTGTCCAACTGTGCTGTAGTGTTTTATGGAAGGGCTTGTTTCTGTCACCAGGCTGAGAGCTCCCTGAGGACTAGAATAACGTTTGAATCCAAGGCCCTAGAAGCAGCCATGCCTGCCACCTAGCAGATGCAATGAATGATGGATTTTGTTAAGTTAGGTCATACAAAATTGCCACTTTTATAGGTCACAAATGACCAAATGCCAGCAATTTCACATCATCCAGCCTATTAATATATATTCAGTGTCCTTCTTATACTTTCTAAGCCCCTTGCTAGCATAGTGTTGTGAATCTTCAGGGAAGCCTTGAAGGACAGGATAAGAATTCATGATGGTCACCGTTTAAGTGACACACTGGTGACAGAGTCAGAACCACAACTTCCAACAGTCACAGCCCACACCCTGGGTCCAGAGTACAGGTCTTGTGGAATCCTAGTGAGAAATAATCTCTAAGGGTCACCTGCCTGGCAGCCCAGAAAGCCAAGCACATAAATCATTCATAAGCGGCTTTCTGTCTTTCCTATCATTTGTCCAGTGTTGAAGATGATATGTTCTCCCACAGTAATGATTTAGTATTTCCCTCACACCTCACCAAGGAGTCCATTCCTAACCCATCAGTCTGTTGCTTCAACGTGTCGATTCCTGACTTTGTGGAGATAAAGCGGTTGAAAATGCACCCAGCTTAAGTTACGCTTCTACAGCTCACTGTACTGAGGCAGCCCTCAGCTTTACCTCACTCTCAAGAAAGAGCTCTTTGTGCTTTCTAATCAGACAAGTGAAGATCATTAAACAGTGTGCCCCCAGTTCCTTTAGCCCATTTTAACCACAGAACACCCCTCAGTATCCTGACAACCTTAATATCCAATGGGATGACATTGGGCAAACAAGGCTCCAAAATACTTTCATATTTCCTTTTAACTGTTAAAATAAAAGGCAGATGTGAGTTTCTAGTAGGATCTTGTATTGTGTACAGTACCAAGGTGACCTCCCAACCTTTGCTAGCTCACACTTCTGTTTACACAGCCTCCATTCCAATTATCTCCTTGCCAAAGGCTCAAAGCTGCCACCTCATACTTAGAACACACCTGTGCTGTTACAGCCATGCATAACAATCAAGCTTTCATTGCCTGTTTTGCGTAACAATTCAGTGTGGGATTAATTTGCTACAATTGCAACCTTAGTTGGATTCTAACGATTAAATATTGGGAGGCAAGGAATTTCCCAGGGCCCATTGTTTTAAATTCAGCCTTTCTGAAGGCTCACCAAACACTTTGATCCCACCACTCCAAGCCTGTCTGAACCCCTCAGAATCGCTGTCACTTCTATATTGTATTGTAATGCTTTCAACTGTGCTGCCTTAAATTAATTGAATTTACCTTAAGCTGTGAAGCAATTTTGCTAGAAAGTTTCCTGATCAGTTCCAGCAGCTCTTTATTGTATACTTGCTACATGTTTGAATTCTAGGCTAGGTGTTGAGACTGCGTTCAAAGCCCACAGTTGGGAGGAAAAGGCCATTCGTACACAGCAGCAATAGTGGGTACCATGCCATTAAAAACATAAAAGAATCATTGGAAAGTCAGCATGCCATGCAAGTTGTACAAAGAAAGATGCCACAGCTGGACCTGGCCTATGGTCCGAGAGATTAGGAGGGCTGAAGGGTTTAGAAAGAATGAGAAGAGAGGAGATGTAGTATAGAGACAACCACAGATCCCAGTGCAGCCCACCCCCAGACCTGTATAGGTGCCTAAACAAATGTTGCTCAGCAGCCCCTTTCTCAAGTCGCTATTTACTATTTGTGTCTGCACCTTCATTATTTTGCAATCATGATGACAGAAGAGACTAGCTCCCTCATGAGCACACTGATTTTGAGTCCCTGCCTAGGCACATGCTCAGTAAGTACACACTGAAATGTCCTTTAAAAGTGGTCAGTTGTAGAAGCTTCAGACAGGCAAATGGACGAGGATTTCAGCTTCCTTGGATGACAGCCGCTGATGTCTAGCTTGAGAGTGGTGATATACAAAGTAACACTTGGGGATTTTTACCTGGAAACAGTGTCTGAAATGAACTGGGAAAGGGAAGGGCGTGTTAGAGGTGGATAAAGAAGAGTTACCTCTCTAATCACCTACCTGGCACTTTATCTCTGCCCTCCAACTTAACATTTTATAATCTTCATACCCTCTGTGCTCCTCAGCCTGTGCTCCTGTCTCCTCTCACGGCTCAGTAGTTACCAACCCAGACTCTGTAATATTTAATATCAACACTGTAGCCTGTAAAATATAGATCTTTGATTATGTGGTTATTATTATTTAAAAAAATCCTTGCAAACAATACTTAAAATGCAAAGAAGCAAATAGAGCCTCAACTCCTCCTCCAAAAATCGCCATCCACACTGGTGAGCGTTCTCCCGAGCATCTCTGCATACATACTCAAGCAGATGGCTGGCTGTGTGCATAGAGATTTACATAAATTAGATCGCGTAATACTCATTTTTTAAAGTAACTTGTATTGCTTTTCCTGAGCAATACTCATAAATGTCAGCAAGCATGAGCCTGGGTAACTGACTGGGGTGCATCCTGACCACTCTGTATGTCACTGCTTACGTAACAAGGTCCCTGGAGGAGGGGGAAGACTTTGTTTCTACTTTTGCTGTCTTGGAGGTCACACTAAACATGTTTATGTACTTAACCTTCTTTCCATATTGCCATGATTTTAATACACCCATTCCTTAAACTTACAAATTATACATTTGAATAGTATCTGTCTCTTGCCCACTGATTCTAATTCCTCCTGGTTATTCCACCTCTCTGGTGGCTTCTTCCCAGCCTTCATTATGATACCATTTTCCTGGCTTTCCTTGAAAACACTTTGTGGTTTGCTTATTATTCTCTACTTTCCACAGTTTTCACTCAACTAGTCTCCTTTGCACTCATCGAGGAAAACTATGCATTTGGGTTTCCTGTTGTGACAGCTCTCCTGGAATTCAGATAGATTATCTGCTAGCTACTGCCCCAACGCATCTTGTTACCCCAGCTCTATCCTTAGCCCTACTCAAGTCCTTGCAAGCTTGCCCATTTAGATGCTTCATGCTTCATTGTTATTACAGTCTCTCATGTTACTCTCTATGTCCAATGTGGCGGTTTGAGTGAGAAGTATTTTTCGTGGGCTCATGTGTTTGAACACTTGACCCCTGGTTAGTAGTGCTGACTGGGCAGGTTATGGGACCTTTAGGAGGTAGAGCCTTGCTGGACTGGGCTTTGAGGGTTTATAGCCTTCCTCATCTACTGTTCCCTCTCTGCTTCAAGTGCATGGAGGAGCAAGTTAACAGCTGGCTTCCTGTTCCTGCTGCAGCCATCCCTTCTCCCCTAGTTTCCATGTCTTCTCTGCCATATAGAACTGTATCCTTCTGGAGCCAAAATAAACCCTCTCTGTCCTAAGTTACTTTTGGTCTCACTACTCTTACCACAACAACAGGAAAGTAATCACTATAGCCAATAACTCTCTGAATCTGTGAAATGTATGACCTAAAGATCAGAAACTATTGATGGCTGGGCTGGTAGGGAGCCAGGAAAGTCCTGAGTGGATGTGTATTATTGACATGGACACACCTATGTTAAGGACCAATATCTCATCCCCATGGGAGTGCCAAAACCTTCCCTAGGCAGACTCAGGAATGGGGGGAAAAAAACCTTCCTTAGGTCCAAGTGCAAATGTTGACAATCTCCCAAGAATTTATCCACCACAGCTTTCTCCCCAGGATGTTTATATCCTAAAGCTTGCTCCTCTACAGAGATGGCTCCTACTCAGATCAGCTAAACCTGCCTCCTTGTTTGACTGTATACTATAAACCCACGTACTTGTTCAGCAGTATGCAACAACCCCATCTCTCTGTTCAACTGTATATAATAAACATTCTGAACTTCTGGGGATGTGGGTGGGAGGGGTTACCCTTCTCTGTTCAGAAGAAGCCAGACTGACTCCCCATTCTCAGATTGTGTGTTCCTATGTCCAATGATTCTTCACTGCCTATCATTTCTTCATTTCCTCACCACCACTAGTCAGGGGTCCAGCCCCTGTGCTATGAGAGGATATGTCATGCACTACACCAAAGCAAGGGTGTAAACCAAAGAAAGGAAGACGAAATAATTGGGTTACAGGAGCCCCAGAATAGGAGGGAGGCAAAGGGGATCCCCAGGATGACAGGAAAGAAGTCGAAGATAACAGAACAGCTGCTCAACCAGCCTAGGTTGGAACCCATCCAAGGCATGCAAGATAATGCAAGGCTCTTGGGAAATGTTGTCAAAAGGAAAGAGAAACTTCTAGAACAGATAGTGTGTTTGAGCATAGTGATGGGAGGGATGTTAACACAGTTTGCAAAGGAGTTGGGATGGATTAGTGGCTGCTGCATAGGCATAAAAAGTATATATATACACATACATATACACACACATACTATACATATATATATATATATATATATATATATATAGAGAGAGAGAGAGAGAGAAAGAGAGAGAGAGATACATATATGGATATATAGTCACACCTACATGGCTCAGCCTAATATTTCCTTAATTTTAATGTCATCAGTATTGAATTGTTCATGGATTAATTGAAAATATAGATATGACCATACTGGAAAACTGGATTAAAGAAATTATATATATATGTGTGTGTGTGTGTGTTGTGTTGTGTGTGTGTGTGTATGTGTGTGTGTGTGTGTGTACCCATAAGAAAATGGGATATCTGTGAGAAAGGAATCCCCATTTCTGATATTAAGATTATGAATAAATAGCATCTAAAGAAGAAAGCACTTAAAGAAAAGGCTTGAGAGATAATTAGTGAGGATAGTTTTCCACACAAGCATAAGGAGTTGAGTTTCATTTCTAGAAACCACGTAAAAAAAAGCCAGGCATGGTGGCACATGCCTGTAATCCCAGTGCTGGGGAGAAAGATAGATGAACTCTGGGGTTCACTGTCCAATCGACCTAGCTTACTTGGCAAGTTCTAAACCAATGAAAAACCATGTTTCAAAAAAACAGAGGTTAACACTGTCTGAAGAATGTCACCTGGCCCTCACACATGCACACTTACCTGCACACACATATAAATATTCACACACAAAAGAAAATACAAGGAGAGATAGAGAGGAAAAGGGAGAGAGAAAGAGAAGGAGAGAGAGGGAGGGAAGAAGGTAGGGAGGGAGAAAGTGAGGGAGAGAGAGAGAATTAAAGGACTAAGCTAAGAGAGAGGAATGAGGAGTAGAAGAGCAGGACCAGATCTTGTGCTCCGTGTATGTCCATAAATTCTTTTGGACTTTAAGTATGTGTTATGTACTACTTTTTTTTTTAAACATTAAAAAGAAAGAAAATTTAGAAAGTTCAAATTATCTACTAAGAGGAGTGCTGGAGAAAAGGCTTATGGGTTAAGAGAACTTGTTGCTCTTCCAGAGGACACAAGTTCAGTTCCCAGCACCCATATTAGGCTGCTCACAACCCTTGTAACTCCAGGTTCAGGGAATACAGAACTCCCTTTCGTCTCTGAAGCCACCAACTCACGCATCATATCCATAAACTCATGCGGGCATGTACACCTTCACATCAATAATAAACCTTGTAAAATGTACTTACTAATAGGTAAACGATTAAATGAAAACATTTCTTTTGTACAGTAGAGCATGGGATACTGTTTTAAAAAATAAGGAATTTACATAGATAAATGAATAGGTGTTCAAAATACATTGAAAAATGAAAAACATGTTGTAATTAGGTATTATCTGGTTTACTTCCCCCATCACATTAATAAGCCATTTTTTAGAATGAAGCAAATTAAAGGAAGAGTAACCAATAATGACTTAGGAGATGAAACTTCACTTTCTATATCATGGATCTCGGTAATTGTTTCACTGTGAATAAGAAAAATACTTTGCCCTGTCGGTTTCTTGTTACAAAGTTATAACAAGGATTTCTCATATCTTCTGAGCACTTTATAGCCCTAATATGCCTGTCCCATCAACCCTTAACACAGTGTGACTACCCTCACACAAAGTCAAAGTTCACTTAAACTGAAATGGAAAGTCAAAACCACGCGATCATCTCATCCTCATCTCATTAGATGGTGAAAAGGCCTTTGTCAAAATCCAATACTCTCTTCATGAAAACAGGCTTGCAGAGATAAGGATACACACCTCAACATAATAAAGTCAGTTTACAGGAAGTCCACAGCAAACATCAACTTAAGTGGAAACTCATTTCACTGAAGTTAGGGACAAGATAATGCTGTCCACTCTCTCCATACCTATTCAATATAGTACTTGAAGTCTTAGCTAGAGCAATAAGACAAGTGAAGGAGGTCAAGGGGATACGAATTGGAAAGGAAGAAGTCAAAATATCTTAATTTGTAGATGAGATGATAGTATACATAATTGATCCTTAAAATTTCACTGGAAAACTCCTATAGCTGATAAACACTTTCAGCAAAGTAGTTCTATACAAAATTAACTCAAAAATAGTAGCCCTCCTATATACAAATGACAAGGTCTGAGAAAGAAAACAAGGAAAGAACTCCTTTCACAATAGCCTCAGTAATATAAAATATCTTGGGATAACTCTAACCAAACAAGTGAAAATGTTGTATGATCAAAAAAAAATTCTTTAAGACATTGAGAAAAGAAATTGAACACATCAGAAAATAGAAAGATCTCACATGGTCATGGATCATTAGTATTAATATAGTAAAAATGACTATCCTACCTGTGGTGACTTGAATATGTTTGGCCTCAGGAGTGGCAATATTCAGAGGTGTGGCCTTGTTGGACTTCTTGTGGACTTCTTGAAGGAAGTGTGTCACTGTAGGGGTGGGCTTTAAGACCCTCTTCCTAGTTACCTGGAAGACAGTCTTCTCCTGGTTGCCTTTGGATCAAGATGTAGAACTTTTGGCTCCTCCAGCCTCACATATGCTTGGATGCTGCCATGCTTCTTGTCATGATGATAATGAACTGAACCTCTGAAAACTGTAAGCCAGCACCAACTGAATGTTGTCCCTTATAAGAGTTGCCTTGGTCATAGTGTCTCTTCACAGCAATGGAAACCTTAATTAGGACACTGCCAAAAGCAATCTACAAATTTAGTGCAATACCCATAAAAATTACAACACAATTCTTCACAGATCTTGAAAGAACAATTACTTTCAGCTTCATATGGAAGTAGGAAACACCCAGGAAATCTAAAACAATCTGAACAATAAAATAATTGTGGAAGGTCTCACCATCCCCAACCTCAAATTTTGTACTATAGAGTTATAGCAACAAAAACATCATGGCATTGGTACAAAACAGACACATTGATCAATTAAATGAAATTAACTTAAAGACCCAGACATAAATCCACACACCTATAGGCACCTGAGTTTTTAATAAAGAAGCCAGAAATAACATATTGAAAAATAAAAACATCTTCAACAAATATACTCCTTTCCCTTTTAATCCTATAATTTCTTTGCATAAGTTTTGTGTGCTTAGGGGATTCCTGAGTGTGTAAATGAATGGATCTCTGAGTCTGTTTCTTGTGCCTTTTTCTTGAACTCTTTTCCTTCTGTTTGTCTTTTCCTATTCAAGTGTGTTGTTTTGTGTTTTATCTTATTGTATTTAATTGTATTATTATCCCTTAGAAAGACATTTTATTCTAATGAGACATGAAAGGGAATTGGAGGGGAGATAAGGGGAACTAGGAGGAATGGGGGAAGGAAAACCATAATCCAGATATATAATATGAAAAAAAATCTATTTTTAATAAAGGGGTAAAAAGCCTCTCTGTGGAGGGCTTCTCTTGACTTACAGAGTGGCTCTCAACCTTTCTAATGCTGAAACCCTTTAATACAGTTCCTCATGTTGTGGTGAACCCCCAGCCATAAAATTATTTTTGCTGCTATTTCATAACTGTAATTTTGCTATTATTATGAATCATAGTGTAAACATTTGTGTTTTCCAATGGTCTTAAGCAGCCCCTTTGAAAGGATCATTCAACCTCAGGGGGGTCGTGACCCACATGTTGAGAACCACTGACTTACAGGCTGGTCTAGCCTTCAGCCACTCCTAGTTTTGTGCACAGGTTTGTGTGTAAGGGCTGCCCACTCCTGAGGCACTGTCCCCATCCAGGCTACTTCTTGCTCCCCCAGTGCCAGCAGTTTGGATGTCACCTACCTCCAGATGTCATGCTGGAATCGAGCACTCAACACCTCCCAAAAAAAAATGACCTTCCCACTCTAGAACTCGCCACATCGCTCAGAGAGGATTCTTTGTGCCAGCCTCCACTCACCAGTCACTCCTTAAGAACAGAGCCTATGATCTGTGCATCTTTGCATCCTGAGTCCAGAATAGTTTCTGGCTTCTGGCAAATGTTTGGTCCATGTTGGAGTGAACTGAGCAATTCCAGCATAAGTTAATGAGAATCTGTTGTTTGCAGGCTGGAATTAAACATTGTTACTAATCTCTAAGTGATTAAACGGAAAAAAGTTCTGTGCATTGATGATCTCTAATCTCTAACATCCTCAAAGATGGCAGGTACCATGGCCTCCACACCCACCTCCCTCTGTGTAGTAGCGAGAATCCATCAATTGGTGGATACAGCGAAAGCAGGCACCTCTGATGATGAATGACAGCTCTCATTGCTCAGCAGGGCTGCCGGGGTTCCAGGAGTGAGATTCGGTCCTCATAGCATCTTTGCCCATAGGCGTGGTGTGATTGTGACAGTTGGCCTTGTTTGTCCCATGAGTCCATCTTCTCACCAGCTCTCAGTTACCCAGAGATAAACTTATAGGCCTGGCTTGCTGATGATGTGTGTGGAATAAAGTCAATTTCATCTTGGCTTGAATCTAAGCAGCTTCAATCTGTAGCCAGAGTTTCCCACCCTCACAAGTCTGGGCTCAAATGGGCTCCCAGTAATATAATAATCTAAGTTTAATGGGTGACAGCTGAGATCTCTCATAAAATCTCGCCCCATTAAACTCAGCTCAAACCACCCTCCTACTCCCTCACTCCTGGAATCCACAGGCGCTTTTCTCTCTCTTCCACAGACACTGTTAGAATTGTATCCTAGGACTTCCTAGGACCAAAGGCTCAAATACCAAATATTCAACATTTGGGAACAGTTTTGTTGTATGTTTTCTTGGTGGAAATATAATGTGTTCAATCAATAAACTAATACAGATTAGATTTAACTAAGTTATTGGAAAATGAACATCTATAGGAAACTCAAGGAGAAAGGTGGACTTTTAACAATATTAGTCTTATTGGTTTGGTTCTTTAGACCAGAAAAAATATCTTATGTAATTCCAAAACAATTTTGAAAATAATCTCTGTGCATAAAAATAAAATAACAACATATAGATGAAAATTTCTAAATAGTATTAAGCACAGTAGTTTCATGGTGTGTGTCCTTAGGAGAACGTATGCAGTCGAAAACTATCACAGGAAGGAAATCCTAGAGGCTGCTTCCAGCTTTGTGATCAGTTGTGGTGGGTGCATTCTGAGGTGGTTGTATAGATAGTGTATTACACACACATTAAAACGGGGAAGGTCGACCTGCTGGTGGCTCAAGTCTGTAACCCCAGCTACTGAGGAAGCTGAGACAGGAGGATCACAGATTCCAGGTCCTATGGAAGGAATTCCAAGCCAGCAACGTCCCAGTATGAAAACTCAAAGGCCTAGAGATATAATTCAATGGGAAGGTACTTGGCTGTCATGCACAAAACCCTAAGTTGAAACCTCAGTACTGCAAAAAGAAAGAAAGGCAAGGAGAGGGAGTGTGTTCAAAACCTCCTGGATATTGGAAAACAACCATTGTTGTCATTAAACGAGGACAGACACAGATATAAGATTTATCATTCTGAAACCAAACTGTAAGCACGAGTAGACAGTCCTGATGCATTTAATCTTTAAAATGAGAAATGTCTCACCTGTGTTTGTCCACCAAAAAGGCTTGGATGCAACTACAAATCCCATGGCATTGAGTCCTCAAGGAATCTGTGAGTGGCTGCTAAAGACAGCCTTCTGATACAGGCGCCAAAGAGCTCTAAGAAACGGCTGGTTGTAAGCCTGAAATGGAAAAGCAAGAGACGAGTCTGGAGTACTCTGTCAGAGCAGAGAGCCAGGTGTCTTTCAATGACACTCAATGTCATCTCATAAGGAGCCGACTTTAATAAGGAAAATCAGTGCCAAATGTAGTTGTTTGTTTAAAAAAATAAAATAAAACAGAACTGGGGAGAGACAACTTCGTGGATACAAGCACTGTTCTCTTCCAGAGGACCCAAGTTTGGTTCCCGGCACTCACACTGGGCAGCTCACAGCCACCTGCATGTCCTCTTCCAGAAGATCCAATACCTGTACATACCTGGCATACACTCCCAGTCCCATAAATGTAAAAAGTAAACTCTAAAGGACCAAAATCACCGATTTCAAATTTGACCATGAGAAACATCTAATTGGCTACCTTAGAAGACGTCAGAAAGCCGACGCACTGCCTTGAGGACTGAGGACGGAGGAGAAGGAGTACCCACTAATCATACACTCATCCTGGTTGTTTCACACAGCCACCACTCAGGAAAAGCCTGAAATGGGAAGGCGAGAGATGAGCCTGGAGTCTGCTGTAGAGAGGAGCCTGGAGCAAAGAGGAGGACTTTAGCTAATAAACAGAGAAGAAACAACAGAATTCATTAGCTGTGCTTTGCAATGTCACATGGCCTAGTCTGTAGTAAGGATGAGGGGAGGGGGTACAGGAGGAGTGAAGAAGAGAGAGAGAGAGAAAGGGAGAGAGGAGGGGAGGGGAAGGGCGTGCTATTCTGTGCCCCTTAGTATAAAAACACAGTTCTGTTTTTATATGTTCGTCTTGTAAAGAGAAAGAATCTAAATCTGACCAAGCACCTAAGCCCAATTAACAGTTTATAAAAAATTCAGGAAGAGGCCAACATTAAATGGACTACAGGGAAGCAGAAGCAAAGCCCAACGCTGCAGAAATTCCACAGAATCAGAAAAAAATTCTTGAAGGAAACCTTAAGGAAAAGAGAAGGAAGTTAGATAAGAAACTTACCAAACAAAGGGACACTAGTCACACAGAACGTTAGCACCATGAAACAGGCATTGATGACAACGAGTAGGTTTTTTGTCTTTGTTTTTGTTTTTTTGTTTTGTTTTGTTGTTTTGTTATTTAAATGTGAAAGTGCTTTTATACTTTACCTTTAAAAAAATCCTTGTGTTTTAAAAGATACATTGTGAGATATTAGCACATAAAATTGTGTGCTCTTGTGGGATTTGCTTCAGAATAATCCTGATTAGAAAGGTCTCGTAGGTAGTTTTACTGTTGGAAAGGAGGAAGAAGCCATCAAAGACTGTTGCACAGTAGGGCAACTCCAAGAATGCATGGGTTAATTTGGGCTTTGTTTTTCTGGTTCTGGAGATGGAACTCAGGACCTCACACAGGCGAAGGAGGGGTTCTAGATGTTGGTGCTAGGTCCTCATCTTGGTGATGTGGCTGTAGATAATAGTATGCACCATAAAATATACTTCACAGAGCTACAAGGAGTTTGAATAGTTTCAATATTAAGAAATGATAAGTGTTTTAAGATACTTACATACTAAATATATATAAAGATATATATGGGACATATAAAGATATATATATGAGATATATAAAGTCAACTTGATTTAAGCATGTCATGATATATAGATAACAAAACATCACATGTGAATATATATATTCTGTGAATATATATATATACATATATATATGTACTGGCTTAAGGTATCTATTAAGATAAATTTAAATTAAAATTTAAGATGATTGGGATACTGTGACTACCAAGTGGATACTGATGACAATGGGTAGTTTTTTTTTTTTTAATGTGAAAGTACTTTTATACTTTACCTTTCAAAAAAAATCTTATTTTTTAAAAGATTCGTTGTAAGACATCCATAGGTAAAACTGTGTGATGTTAGGGATTTGCTTCAGAATAATCCAGATCAGAATTATCAATAGAGACAGAGGTGAGGCCTGACTACAGGCTACACAATGAAAGCCAGTGAAGCTGACTGACGGGTGTTCTGGAGTTCATAAGATGTTCTTTCTTCTTTTTCATGTTGGAAAATTTTTCCATGACAAAAGCTGTTTTAAAAATAGGTAAGTATGTGTCACCAGGAAGAATGAATCTGGTTACACCCATGTTCGTGGCAATGTCTTCCACAGAAAGCTAAAGATGAATAATGAATAAAGAAAGCTAAAGCTAATGAATGGATAGACAAAACTGAATGTGTGTGGGGTAGCTTCATCCGGCCCTCACAACAAACTCTGACACATGCTACCATGAGATATGCCGTGACCCCTGAGGATGCTAGGCTAAGTGAAATTACTCAAACAGCAGGCGCCAAGCACAAACTCCGTTTATGTGGCTACTTAGAAACTAAAACTAACAAACAGAAGACAGAATGGTGGCTGCCAGGAGCAGAAGGAAAGTGTGTTTGTGTGTGTGTGTATGTGTGTGTGTGTGTGTGTGTGTGTGTGTGTGTGTGTGTATGTTTGGGTCAGGGGCTTCTCATGGGTACTGGTTTCAGTTTTGCAAGATTAAAAAAAATGAAAGGAAAAAAAAAAGCTCTTCAGGATTGCTTATATAACACTGTAGATGCACTTAACCTTCCTAAGCTATGTATTTTAAAATGGGATGGTGAATTTACATGGTGTTTATTTTCCTAATTAAAAATTAAAACTCTTAAAAGAATAAGTCCAGCTCAGCAAAGAGTTTGGAAGAACGGGCATGATAGAAGTTGGGGGGAGGTGTTATGTAAGTGAAGAGTCTTGGGATCATGAAACAGAGCAGTAAACCGAGATAGAGTTGGTACCTGGGAGTGCACAGACACTGAAAGTCCTTAGAAGAGTATCTGAGTCAGGAGGGGCCAGTGACCTCCAGAGTGGGCTGGCTGTGTATTCTGGTGCTTTGCTGAGTACCCGGGCTCCAGGCTGCAGGGTCTGTACTGCCTCAGCTGTATTGTTGTGGTGATGCCTTCACAGAGGCCCAGCCTAGCTCATTCTCCCAGAAATTCGCAGAGGTTGAGGGGGACTCCCAGTGACTCATTGCCAAGAATCCTTGTCAAGACTCCTTTGGAAATAGTAGGCTTAAAGAAACAGGAAGTTAAAAATTGCATTTAAGGTTGCTGACTTAACCCTAACATCTTAATTTGGAGACGGTACTTGAGCTTTAAGATGGAAAATTTTTCTGCAAGGCTGATAAATAAGCTTTTATACACAAATACTTGAATACCTTTTCAAAACATCCAGTATTCTGCTAAAAGATAATAACATATTATGGCCAAGAAAGGGGTACTTTATGTAATTGGAAACAGCAAAGTATTATAAAATACCCATCAACAACTTTTAAGACTCATGAAGAGGAAATTTTATTCAATGTAATTAAAAGGAAAAATAATGCAGATTAAGCATTAGAGCTAAAAAGGGTGTCAGTGCTCGCCGCAAAAATGTGGAGTGCTTGATGTTCAGAACAAGTGCTTAAAACTGATGAACAGCTATGCATTCAAAGAGATTTGGTAGCAGAGCAAAGGGAAAATGGACTTGGAATTACTTCTATTTCAGGTCATCTGTTCCAGGACCCTAATGAAGTTAAACAGTGCCACTGAAATTGTAATTTTTAGTTCTTTGACTAGAGGGAGTTCTTTTAAAATGTACTTATCTTTGTACCACAGTAGTTAATTGAGTGAAAAGGAAGATGTTGACTAAGGAATACTGAGAAGTATCAAAACTAGTAGGGCCTTTCTAAAAGAGATTTACAGGATTGTCTGCAGAGTCCTAACACATTTTAATGGAATATCTTTATTACCACCAATTGTTCATCAGTAACCAAAATATCTCCAAGATACTCTGTTGCCAGTATCAGAGACTACAGAACCACAAAGGCCCAGTGGAGCACGGGGTTCACACACTCATAATCTCAACACTCCAAAGCTGAGGCAGGTGGATCATGAGTTTGAGGTCAGCCTGGACTACATAGTGAGAATCTGTCTAAAAACAAAAGAAAATACTAGTGCAGACCAGTCAAAGCGCTGGATTGCAGTGCTGAGCAGGGACTGTGGGTGGGGGAGGGGGTGTATAAGACAGGGACAAATTCCGACAATGAGAGCAAAGCAGAGCCAGGACTATGGAGACAGTCTGTTAATGCCTGTGACCTCTGAAATGGGAGTGGCCTCAGGCTACCTTATCTTGAGATCCCTGTTGCAATCATGTATGTATTTGTTCATTATACACGATAGACATACTGCTTCCTCAAAGCTGCCCCCTGGACTTACCTAACTTGGTGATGCTGGTCTTAGCCTTGATACGGTGTCTGTCATAGAGAAGATATGTAATATTTGCTCTTGGCAGTCCACTTAAGTGACTGACTAGTCTTAGCAGCTTTCCAGGTGTGTGCTCTGAACCTTTGTTTCTTCTTGAGGGTTAGAGATCCATCTTTCCAGTTGAGTGTTGGACAGCCCTTCCTGTCTGCGTAAAGAGACGTCAAATAACAGACCCGGAACTGAACCCACAAGTTTTCTCAGCCCCACCCTGTGGCAAAGCTGTTTTTCTATCTTTTTTTTTTTCCTATTCCTTTCCTCAAGAAATATTCAGGCAGGCAGAGATGTTTTTAAAAAGATAGCAGGCTGTCTTGAAAGACACGCATTTTCCTAGGCTTCAGTCTGAACAGATTGACAATATGGAAATGAGGGAGACCTCAGCAGTAACCTCAGAGGTTGCAGAGAAAATGTGATGGATGTGTGTGGGTTTTTCTTCTTAGCACTTCCTTCCATAGAGACCTGTCCTGACCATACCCAATTAGTTGTCCCGGGGCTGCCAATCACAGGTCATCACTCCTCTTGATCACATGGCCAATGAAGAGTCTCACTTCCTATAGGCAGCACACAGAACAAAGGCTCTCTCACAGGGAGACAGTGGGGACTGAGCCACTTCACCAGTCCAAGCCTTACACAGAATTCCCAGAGCCAGCCTGAGGCCTGCTTTTCTTAAGGCCTGCATATCTGCGCTTAAGTCTATAAGCAGCGCTCCACACACCCATGTAAGCATCCTTTCACTAAACTATTTTTGCTTATTTCAGAGTCTGTTTCAAATAATGAAAGTAAATATAAATAAAAATTAACAACTCCTCAGAGATGGGCATGGATTGTTTGGTTGTTTTCTTTCTTTCTTTTTTTTATTTTTTATTAGATATTTTCTTTATTTACATTTCAAATGATATCTCCTTTCCCAGTTTCCCCTCCAGGAGAAAAACAAAAACAAAAACATAAAACCCCTGTTCCCTCCCCATTCCTCCTGTTCACCAACCCACCCTCTCCTGCTTCCTGGCCCTGGCATTCCCCTACACTGAGGCATAGAACCTCCACAGAAACAAGGGTCTCTCCTCCCATTGATGACCAACTAGGGCATCCTCTGCTACATATGCAGCTGGAACCATGAGTCCGACCATGTGTACTCTTTGGTTGGCGGTTTAGTCCCTGGGAGCTCTGAGGGTACTAGTTAGTTCATATTGTTGTTAGTCCTAAGGGGCTGCAAACCCTTCAGCTCCTTGGGTCCTTTCTCTAGCTCCATCAATGGGGACCCTGTGCTCAGTCCAATGGATGGGTGTGAGCCTCTACTTCTGTATTAGTCAGGCACTGGCAGAGCCTCTCAGGAGACAGCTATATCAGGTTCCATCAGCCAGCACTTGCTGGCATCCACAATAGTGTCTGGGTTTGGTGATTGAATATGGGAAGAACTCCCAGGTGGAGCAGTCTCTGGATTGTCCTTCCTTCAGTCTCTGCTCCATAGTTTGTCTCTACAATTCCTTCTATGGATATTTTGTTCCCCTTTCTAAGAAGGATCAAAGTTTCCACACTTTGGTCTTCCTTCTTCTTGAGTTTCTTGTGGTTTGTGGATTGAATCTTGGGTATTCTGAGCTTCTGGACTAATATCCACTTATCAGGGAGTATATAGCATGTGTGTTCTTTTGTGATTGGGTTACTTCACTCAGGATGATATCCTCTAGATCCATCCATTTGCCTAAGAACTTCATTGTTTAAATGCAAATCAAAACAACCCTGAAATTCCCCCTCACACCAGTCAGAATGGCTAAGATCAAAAACTCAGGTGACAGCAGATGCTGGAGAGGTTGTGGAGAAAGAGGAACATTCCTTCATTACTGGTGGGATTGCAAGCTGGTACAACCACTCTAGAAATCAGTTTGGTGGTTCCTCCGGAAATTGGACATAGTACTACCAGAGGACCCAGCTATGCCACTCCTGGGCATACACCCAGAAGATGCTCCAACATGTAATAAGGACACATGCTCCACCATGTTCATAGCAGCCTTATTTATAATAGCCAGAAACTGGAAACAACCCATATATCCCTCAACAGAGGAATGGATACAGAAAATGTAGTACATTTACACAATGGAGTACTACTCAGCTATTAAAAACAATGAATTTATGAAATTCTTAGGCAAATGGATGGATCTGGAGGATATCATCCTGAGTGTTTGGTTGTTTTCAAAATGACTGAAGATAAGACAGATGTGAAAGGTTAGTAGTGTGTTTTATAATGAAATCTAGGGCTTGAGACTCTACGGAAATAAAATAAATAAAAAGTCTCCAAAAGGGTGAAAGTTTTAAGGAGATAAACGTATACACCCACCCATGCTCAAACTTAAATAAGAAGGATAAGGAACCCTCTGTAGAAACCATGGTGGATATCCATAGCAAGGAAGTCCTTATTTTTAAAAGATGTGGGAGAAAAAAATGGAACAAGGGGCTTAGAATCAAGGCCAAACCCAGGAGCTCTTGTTTGAATAGGATTTCAAAGCTTAGATCAGGGTCAGGGTGAGTTTTTTGAATAGGATTTCAAAGCTTAGATCAGGGTCAGGGTGAGACTTCTGAAGCCTGCCAATATTTGTAGTTATTGGTAGAAAGTAAGGAAAAAAGTATATTAGAGGGAAATAATTAATGTTAACTGCTTCATCTCGTGCTCTGTACTAGGCACTTTCCATATTACTTCTTAAATTAAAAAGGAGATAGGAAAGGGGATGCAGACAATGATTAAGCTCCGTGTTTGAAGTCACCCTCACTCTGGGACTTTTCTTCTTCTAAACTAGATGTATTGTAATGTCCTATCTGTTGTCAATACAAGCTAAGCAGAGGAGGGAAAATGCAAGCCACCACCCACCTTGCAAGCCCAGCTTAGCCCACACCCACCCCAAACTTATCGCTGCCACCACCATGGTTTTCCAACCAAAATAAACCGTTGCTCCCTCAAGCTGCTTTTCTGTCACAGTAAAGAGAAAAGAAACTAACATACCCCTCTTACCAAGTATGTGTCGTCTTTTAGAAAGTGGAAGGCAGCCAGGAGGAGTGATATATGCCTGTAATCCCAGCCCTTGGAAAGCAGAGGCAGGAGGGTCATGAATCAGCCTGGCCTACCTAACAAGAAAACATAGCATTCAAAGTCAAACATGGCATATCACTGTAATCCAACCGAGGCAGGCTGTCTGCACCAATTACGTGTCAAATTGCAGCACTGGGCTAGCTGCATGGCCACAGTCCACAGCAATGTCTACTGAGTCCCACTCTTCTAATAGTCTAAATGCAGCCTTTTATGTATATATCATCTTAGATGTTATATCATCTTAGCTGGTGATCTTTGGATGTATTATGTCACAGTGGTATTTATTCATTTTTGATCCTATATACTTCCATTCAGAGATTAACTAACAAGCTTCTATTCAGTACCTTCATAGCATGTTTAGTTGAAGGACTAATTAGGGCAAGTAGCAGATCCAGAACCAATGTGAGGAGCAGGAGAAACATGTAATAGGTATTGGCTTAGCTTTTGAAAACTGTGGCTGCCAGCTACTCACTTTAGGGCAATAGAACAGGCGTCTTAGGAAGATTCGAGAAGAATTCAAATAAAGCCAAGACATCTGAGGGACACTGCTTCCATTTATGGAGAACATGACTATATGACTTAAATCCAGAGTACTCAGGGACTGTCTCTGTGTATCTCAAGCCCATCTTGGATTCATGAAGAAAGTGCCCCTCTGAACACCAAACTCATGCAATGGTTCCTCTCTGAGAACCACCTCCTCTATGTCATGCCTTTTACTACTCTTGACAGATTTTGCCTTCTGTTATAGCTGGTGACAGAAGGGTCTTGTGCCTCTAATCGCAAGATCCTGGCATGTCGCCCTTTTGTATTTCTCCTGTGCTGGTAGAAACTAAGTTGGGCCTCACAGGTACCAAACTACAAGGGAACTTGCAGGGGAAAGGGAGGCAGGTTGTGCTTTTGAATCCAGGAGAGAGAGTGACAGCTCTCGTGTTGGATGCTTCTTACTCCCCGAGTGGGTGCCTCTCGGAGGCAGAGGCTCTGCCCACCCCTTCCTGCTCTGCAGAATCTGGATCCCATTCAGTGCACAGTGTCTGCACATGGAATAGTTTCAGGATGATGACTGAGGTAATAGTCCATTCCTCTGAGAAGGAAGAATCACTTCAGCTGCCTCTTGAGCACTGTTAGAAGGTACATGTGGGGGTCAGGGAAGTGGAAGACCCAAACTGTCCTGATTATTCTCCAAGCCAGCTTAGGACTCCTCAGAGCAGAACAGCTCTCTGGTTTGAGCACCCCACTTCAAACCTCCGTCCCCAGTACTAAGATCTTCCCCCCTTTCTCTTTTGAGAAACCCCTGTTCCACAGCAGGCTTGACAGATTTAGCAAATGAAAATACAAGAGTCCCAGTAAGATTTGAATTCCAGATAAACAAGCAGCACTTTCCTAGAATAAGTCTATCCCATGAAGTATTTTGGGCACCTCAAAAACACTGCCATGGCATGGAACTCTGATTCACCTGGATGCCCTGTGTGCGGCTGGCAACCCCCTCCTCAATCAACTGTGTTTGCTTCCCACATAAACTGTCTTCTCCTCAAGTATTGCTGGGCGTTTGCCTTGAGTCTCCTCCCCTCACCATTAAACCCGGATGGACATGGGATGATTTGGGTGCAGGTCCCACCACACACTGCGGCACCACACAGACTCACTCACACAGTATTTGATGGGCCCTCTGACCCAACATAGCCTTTGCATCTCTGTAGGAGAGGTAACAGAATGCACATCTGCCTAGAAGTCACTGTCAGAGTCACAGTCTTAGTCTGGAGCCTCACTGGTTTTGTAGCCTCTCTTTTAAGGACTTTGTTCTTGCCACAGTCCTTCCTCTCAAGGTCCAGGAAGTCCTTTGGGATTGCAGCTCACGGCAGTGTTTTTAGAAGGAGAGCATGTATTACTTTTCAGTGGGTGACTTCTATGACCCAAGACAGCTGACCTTGTTTGGAGCCCACCTTGACATCAGAAGGCTGACTCTAGAAAGTTCTTTTAGACAGCACCTGAGGCAAGAGAACAAAGGTAAATGGCTCCCTCCCAGCCTCCTGCCTAGATGTGTATGCCTCTGTGTTGTTCAAAGCCTCGGAGAGACACAGAGGGAAAAGAAAAGGCAGGGAAAAAGAAAAGACAACAATGCGTGTCGGGCTGCATGTCCGCCTTGCTGCTGGGGTGCCCGCGCTCGGCTGGCAAGCCACTCAGGGGTGGCAGAGCACAGTCCGTGATAGGGGGTCCCAGCCTATATTCTCCCAGGTGAGAAACAACTGGATAGGGATGGATGGGATGGTTCCCAACCTCCTGTGTGCCCAGACGCCACCGGGGACCTCAGGGAGTTGGGAATGGAGGTCTGTGGGTCCGAGCTTTCCCTGTGCGCCAGACAGGAAGAAATGGTTGAGCCCAGGATAAGGGTGGGATTCGGTTTGGTTCCGAATGAATGCAGAGAGTACAAAGGGGCTGGAAGGGAGAAAGACTTCTCCCGGGGAGGTTTTGAAGGCCTTCCCTCCATCTGCCCCAACCTCCTCCACCTTCCCTGATGACCGAGATAGTCTTTGTTTTATTTGTCCAAACTGCTTTATTTGATGGCTGATGTGACCCGGGGATTAAATACCTTTTGCAGGAAGGCCTATCTGCCTGATACCTCATTAGCATGGAGAACTCCGGGTTTTTATGCTACATGTCATGCTCCTTTCGGTAGCAGGTTCCAGATCAAGTAGAGCTTCGTAGGGAGCTGGCTCTATGCCTACAGTTCTCAATTCTGAAAGTCCTCGGGATTTGGGCTAGCTCAACCTTACAAGTCCTTCTATCTGGTGACACAGTCGGTCCACTTGCCCCACTAACACACTGGCTAAGAGCTCTAGGTCTCCTACAAGCTTTAAAGTGACACAAACAGCTCACCTTTTGAAAGTTGTTTTTCTGTTCAAAGATTGGATGTCTGATGTCTCAGTCATGAAGCTGCTTCTCTGGCCTAGCCAGGATTCAAAACTACTTTCAGTAAAACCATCTGCTCTTTAAAACACAAATGTCTTTAAAAAACAAAACTCAAGCCTCAAGTTCTCATGTCCGCTGAATGCACTCTGTCTAGGCAGTTCACAAGACATGGTTTAGACTTTGGAAATGGGTCTGCAGCTGGTCTAGCCCGGTGCGTTGTTCAAAAGGGCATTGATGGGCAAGCAATATTTTGGCTTCTTAGGCCTTCAGTTGCAATATTTTGCAGAGTCGTTCCATTTCATAGCAAATCTACTTATACCTGTAGTTCTGTGTTGCTAGCAGAAATGTGCAATATAGACCAGAACCAGTGTTTCTTCGTTGGAAACCGTGCCACAATTATTTCCTATGGCGTCCTCTATGGAACCTACTGGAGACCCAAATAGTAGCAAAATATCTAGGAAAAGTTACCTGATGGCCAAGCTGAAAGTGCACAATTTCTTTGCAATTTGGTATTGGATGGCAGGTCTGAGCCAGGATGCCAAGCCCCTACAGCATGCATTTTTTTTTTCCAGAGGAGAAATTTTTAATGATTTTGGAATGTACTGATTGAAACTACCTTCTTTATAGTTGCCAAGATATGTTGGCAGATAAACTAAATATTGTGCTGAAAGAGAGCAGCATGTGAGAGCCTGGGAAGCCTTCTTTGCTTTTCTACCCAGCAGGCAGCCTGGCTTCCCAGCTGAGAGCTTCTCTCTACCCTGGGACATTCTGGGGTCAAGTTCCTGCCTGCTTTTCTATTTCAAAGCTCGAAAATTAAATAACTATGTTCTGAAACAGCTTCGGGTCTTATTCTGCTTTGGAAATAGATTCACAAGGTTTCATAGTCAGAGGGAGAAATGAAGACATTCTTACTATACAGGAAGCTGTAGCCTTGGATGCTAACAATGTAGGTTTCTGAAAGTTCCAATAAAAACAAGACCACAGGCAGAGAATCACAAGATGTTTGTAAATTAGCCAGGGAAGAGGCAGCAATTCCGTTCACAGCCCACCGGGGCTGTATGCTGGGGAAATCCTGTGATAAGTTCCAGATCGTTTTTCTTCGGTCTCAAGGGGTAGGACTAGGACAAAGGCTGAAGCTGTGAAGCTGCTGTGCCTTTCAAAGAATGAGCTCAGAAATGGACCCTCTGGTGACAGCACTGACAAAGGACGATTAGAGACACTTCAAAATGAAGTCTCCCTTTGCATTTCTGCCCGGTTCCAGCCAGCAGTTATGGGTACCCGTCTTGGAAGGAGCAGCCCCACTCCTGAGTAGTCACTGAGCGCAGAGGTGCCTACCTGTGTGCACGCCAGCGGCATCTGGTGTGCCGAGCAGGACTTCTCGGGATGGCACGGGGAGAGATAACACAGAATGCCGATGTGGAGCTGAGGAGTGACTAGTTAGAGCCTAGCTCTGACACCAGCCCCAGGAAGGAGGTGTTGGCAGCATCCTTCACGCCTTTAGGTTTTACACAGCTCAGCTCAGGGAAGATCGATTTTTTTTTTT
>NW_022196903.1:44855023-44881482 GCF_008632895.1 Mastomys coucha
TTTTTTTTTTGTAGTTATACCATGCAACTCCGGTAACTAAAGAAGCAAGTAGCATAAAAATCTCCTTCTGGGTAAGATGTTTTAGTCTGCAAATGGCTATCGAAACAGGCTTAAGCAGAATGTGGCAGTTTAGGATGGGCGAGCCGTTTCTGCACCCTGGTCTTGTTGCTCCAAGGCAGCTGCTCGGCCTGGCAGGGAGCGGCCTCAGCAGGGCTGTCACCTGTGGGCAGCAGGTCTATTTATATGAGCTGCACTCATCTCCATTTGGCTTTGGGGGTTTTCTCCAGTGGTAGTTTTCCCCCAACACTGAACATTCTGTGAGTGCCAAGACAAATGACTTGTTTTGTGTTCTCAGAGTGATCTCCTGAGTGCTAAAAACTTCATGATGAAAATGAACCCCCCTCCTCTGGATCCAGTTCAAACTCAGTAAGTTTTGAAGGCTCCTGTGATCACTACCCTCGCCAACCGAAAATTAAAACCGATTTGGCTAGATAATAAAGAGCCATGAACATAACTCTTTTTTTCTTAATTTGTCAGGAATTTGATGCTCCTGCAGGGATGAAAGGGCTTTAAGGGGAAAGTGTTGACTCTGAATGTTGTTTGTTCCTTTTTTAAATTCTGAAGCTCTGATTCAGACCAAAGCAGAAAAGACTCACGGAGTGAGGTATTCTGGTGGTTCTTCACAACCACCAGACCATGCTCTGTGTTAGCAAGAGAGACGACTCCTGTGAGACTGTAGACATGGATGTCCTACACAACAGCAAGAGTCCTACACAATAGTATCTACATTAGAAATGTTATTATAATTATTAATTTTTTATATTTATTTATTTGGGGTCTTAGGGACCATTCAGATGACAACTGATGGGATTCTCTTCTCCCAGCAGGGTTTGGCACAAAACCTTTACCCACTGCTGAGCCATCTCACCTCCAACCCTTGAAATACAAATATTTTTTACTTCATGTTTTAGTAAAGGCTTCAGAGGAAGGAGGAGGACAGTGACAAAGAGATTACAATAAAGATAAAGATTATAATAAAGGTGAATGTCAGTCAGATAGAGTTCTGAGCAATGATTGGCATTTACTGGTTGTCTGTTACCACTTGTGTGTGTCCTGGGCACACTGTCTGTTGATTTATATATGATCGCATTTAAAAGAACCAGAAACTAAGGAACAGAGAGGTGGACAGTGTCCCTAAAGTCAAGGAGCCAGCAAGGGGCAAGGACAGAATTTAAATCCATTCAGTCTGACAATAAAACCTAAATCTGGGCTGTTAATGTCTAGATTTCCCTTCTTCTCGGAGACTTTTAACCATGGTTTGTTGTTGCTGTTGTTGTTGTTTTAATTTGGCAAATGTGACATAGTGATTTTTAAAAATATGTCTATAAAAGCATAGGTCCTTGATTCTGACACCTCCTTCTGATTTTTTGGAAACATAAAGCAAATAGTATCACAAAATTATTTTTTGCAGCATGTAATTCATTACCCCTTTTTAAGTATAATACAATCTATTGTTTAAACCCTTCTCAAAATGAATATGACTAATGTGAGTAATTGAACATTTTAGTACTCAAATTTTTCTAGACTTCTACTCAAAGTTAATATTAATAAAGTCAGTGAATACCAATAGAACACAGCCACTGTGTTCTATTTTTAAAAATAAATACAATCATAATGCCTTTAAAATACATACATACAGTTATAAATTCTACTGGCATGACAACTGTGCTTTGGCTGGGTCATCCTGTCTCTGGTGTTATTATTGACAGACATGTGTGTAGGTAGCTTCATCCTCGCTCTCTTGAAATACCACATAGAAGTGCTTTACATACACCCTTCATCTACCCTTGCTTTCTAGCTTTTTAAAAATGTATTCATGGGTAAAATTAAAAAATAAATGGAAATAGCTATCATCATAAGTTTGCACAGTCATCTGCAATCACAACTATTACAGCACATCAGTAACCATCAAAATAAATCACAGCAGAATGCAAAGAGGAAAAGCAACATCATTATAGACCTGTCTGGAATCTGTCCCGTCCTTAAAGGGAAAAGAAAAGACAAAATTCAGTCCTGATATTTTTATAATTATGACCTAGTTCTGCATTTTGTAACTCATCTCACCACAGAGCCTTGATACTGCAGTTAAAAACAGTCAAATTGAGCCGGGCAGTGGTGGTGCACGCCTTTAATCCCAGCACTTGGGAGGAAGAGGCAGGCGGATTTCTGAGTTCGAGGCCAGCCTGGTCTACAGAGTGAGTTCCAGGACAGCCAGGGATATACAGAGGAACCCTGTCTCGAAAAAGCCCAAACCAAAAACAACAACAACAAATAAAAGCAGTCAAATTGGATGAATTTTGCCAGAGCCTAGTTCAGTGCTCACTCATTATGGTGGTTTGAACATGCTTGGCCAAGGGAATGGCACTATTAGGAGGTGTGGCCTTGTTGGAGTAGGTGTGTCACTGTGGGAGTGGGCTCTGAGACTGTCTTCCTAGCCAGGTTGCAGTCAGAACAAGATGTAGAACTCTCAGCTCCTCCAGCACCATGTCTGCCTGGATGTTACCTTGCTTCCCATCATGATGATAATAGACAGAAACTCTGAAAGTATAAGCCAGCCCCAATTAAATATTGTCCTTTATAAGAGTGGCCTTGGTCATGGTGTCTCTTCACAGCAATGGAAACTCTAACTGAGACACTCATGCACTAATCTATTCATTCACTTATTCATTTGCTCAAAATGAATGTTCTTTATACCTGCCCCATAAGAATGCTTATTGTAGCCAGTGACATCATTTTACTAAATACATCAAGGTTGTCTGCCTTCATTCAGGCTTTCAGACTTTCTCCTGGCAGCCTGGCATGTTCAAATGAGAAGCTTCCTCCTCTAGGACACAGAGTGAGACTCGGGCCTTACATCTTACCAAAGCATCTTGAGTGGAATTCCTAGCCTTTCGTAGTACATTAGAGCCTGAATCGTGTACAGATCTCAGTGGCAAAGCAGCCCACAGCTGCATATTTGTCACCTGTCTCTGGCTGTTTGTCCTGCACGTGCCTAAAAGCCTTCTAAATCCTCTGTTACTGTTGAGAGTTGGACAGAGAAAACATCCTTGGATGTTCATAGAGCAAAGGAATCAGCATCTTAGTGCACTACTGTCTTCGCTGCTGTAACAAAATACTGACAGACCCAAGCTAAGGGACAGGGTGTTTGTCTGGGTCACAGTGCGAGGGAACAGTCCATCATGGGAGGGAAGGCATGGCGGCAGGAACCTGAGGCAGCTGCTTACATTGTATCTACAGTCAGGAAGCAGAGAAACGGGATGAAGACTTAGGCTTTGCTTGCTTTCTCCTTTTGATCCAGTCCAGGTGTGTGGCCAATGGAATGGCATCACTCACAATTAGGGTGGGTCTTCCTGCCTCATTAACCTAATCTAGATCATTTTTTCATGGACATGCCCAAAGGTTCTCTCTTCAGTGATTCTAGATCCAGGCAGATTGACGATCAATATTAACCCTCCCACCTAGTGTGAGGTCAATTCCTTATGGGAATGTTCCTAAAGCCAGGTGTGTTAGCATGAAATCCCAGTACTTGACAGAGGCAGGAAGATCATGAGATCAAGGCCATGCCCAGCTACTGGAAACAAACAAACAAAATTACAAGTCTTGGATTTCTCAAAGTCTTTCAGCCTTAAAATTGTTACCTACTTCATTACCTACTTCATACAGTAGTTCTATCATGACTATTTCAAATGCTCCTAAAAGTCTTGAGATCCCTCTCTCTCTCTCTCTCTCTCTCTCTCTCTCTCTCTCTCTCTCTCTCTCTCTCTCTCTCTCTCTCTCTCTTTCTCTCTTTCTCTCTCTCTCACTCTTTCTCTTTCTCTCCCTCTCCCTCTCTCTCTCTCTACCTTCCCTTTTAAAAAAGTATATGATGTCCTTTTCTGCTGGAAAATAACAGCTGTAAGGATGAAAGACCTTGGGGAATTCCAGGGACAGGAAATTCTCCAACCTCTCTATAAGGCAGTTAGCAGTCAATCAAGTGTGGCTATTTACTTTTTATAATGAAAAGAAAGAAAAGTTTTCAAAGTCTCATTGTTTACATGGCTGTATTACATTTTTATGAAGCCCATAATACAAACTTGCTGACTCATCTCAAATCTTCAATTGATTCAGGAACTGCTGTGAAGAAAATCTGAGCTGGGGGTTGAGGGCCTTCTTACTCAGGAGTGGCCTTCAGCAAGCCTTTCAGATCCATCTCAAAACTTGCCTCATCATTCGAGAGCTGTTGGAGTTTTATTTATTTGATATCTACTTATTTTTTAATCCTTGGTTTCTTCCTGTAGTCATCTGGCAACCTTCTTTGTTCTACCTTGAAATAACACAGACAGCAATGCACACCACAACAGCAACATGCATTTGCCAAACACAGCCAGGCGCATGAATCACAGGACTGTTGAGAGATGGGTTTTTAACTTGTTACTGAGGCACAAAACAGGACTTGCATCTGAGCCAGGAGGCTTTTTGTTTTCGAGCAGATGTGAAATGTGTTCTCTTCCATTGGTGATGGGCCACAAGAGGTTGAGGGAATAGGCTTGGTTTAATTCAAAGTCACCTGAAACCTTGTTTGAAGTTCATTAAGGCAATTCAATTCAATTCAGCAAACATTTACAGTGCTGCCTTCTGGGAGGGAGGCGCTGTGTGTGCCGATGGCTTTGGAGCCTTTTGGAGACCTGCGATCCCAGCTATCCCCTCAGATACCAAGGACCAGCAACAGGAAGTATCTGTGCACAGCTTCCACCCTCCAGGACTCTGTGACCCTCCTAAGACTCTTGGGATTCCCTGGGACCTGAGGCTTGAAGATTCAGCTAGACCGATTGTCCAGCAGAGTCCTTGTGTCCACCTGTCTCCTCCAAGTGCTGGGATTACAAGCACATGCCACACATCTGGCTTGTCGTACATGGGATATGGATATCAAATTCAAGTCCTTAGGCTTGCAAGGCAAGCAATTCTCTGACTGAGCTATCTCCTCAGCCTTTATTTGCTTGCTTTAAATTCTTAGCAAGGCACAAGCCAGCCTACAGAGCCATTCCCTGGACGTAAGTCTCCAATCCCCGCCCTAACTCTGGGGTCTCCATTCTCACTCCAGTCCAGACTTTATCAATGCATACATCAGTGCTTTTCAACCAGGGGCAAGTCTGCTGTACACTGCAGGGTCAGGGGAATGTATTGAGAGTGTCTAAAGACATCTAGTAACAGCTAAAGGTGGAGTGGTGCTAATGACATCTAGAAGAGAGGGGACAGGGATGCTGCTGAATGTCAATGCAGTTCAGTGGCGGCCCCTTGCCAGAAGGCATTAGATGGCCCCAAGTACCCACAGTCCTATGACTGAGAGATTCTGATATTTAACACTGCTTAACCATACACTATTTAACACTGCTGACCTACTGTGCTTGACACTCCACTTTACTCAGTTACCTAAACCAAGCAAATCCAATACTTCTGAATCCTGGTAACCAAGCACAACACCCTCCCCAAAACAAGTGCTTAATAAAGATAACAGTAGTGAGCAGTCACTTGTTCCTACAGTCACACTCTCTATTGTGGTCTCATGGATATTTATTGATTTTTAGGTAATGTCTGCTTGTTTGGAGAGGAGAAAAGCAACGGGAAACTTTGGGAGGTGGGTGGATGTTTCGCTGTGTTGATTGTGGCAGTGGCTCAAGGCCCAAGCTTGTGTTTGGGATTCTTTTTTAAGGTAAAAATTATCTGATAGTTTTCAAAGAGTTTTAGGAGGAGGGGGAGGCAGTCTCTCTGCCTGTTGTGCACAGGATGGGTTGGGAGCTGGATGGCTGTGATGTCACAGGGAAGAAACTTCTTCACAGTAACAAATTACGCCAGCATAGGAATGGATATTAAGGTTTTGAAATGTGTGAGGGATACTGGGTCCTCAAAATCTGGGTCAAGAAAAAGAATTGCAAGCCAGGCGTGGTGGCGTACCCTTGTCATTGGGAAACAGAGACAGGAAGGCAAGAATGTTGAGAAGGAGGCCACCTGAGGCTGTATTTCAGAGTAAGATCGCAAGATCTCACCTCAAAAAGCGCCCCTTTAAAAGGTGATTGCAAAACACAGACGTTGAAATTGGTTCAGTCTTGTTACAGTGAGTCTGAAGTAAAACTGCATTGCAAGAACATGTCAGCCTGGAGCTAAACAGTAGGAGTAGCAAGAAAGAACATTTAGCTGTGAGTGCTCACTACCAACAAACAGTCTTGGTACAGACTCATGGAGTCTGTGAGTTTGTCCGCTGTAACTTAATGCCAGCACTTGGTGAACTTGGTGAACTTAGAATAAACATTTGCTTACAGTAAATTGGATTAAATTTGATTCCATGCTCACCAAGCAACTTTTGATTATAAGGGATCTTCTTGTGAGTTTTGCTTTTTGGTGTGTGTGTGTGCGTGTGTGTGTGTGTGTGTGTGTGTGTGTGTGTGTGTGTGTGTGTGTGTGTGCGCATGTTTGTGCAGGTGCAAACACCCACAGGCACATTGTGCAACCCCAAGGTCAACATCACGTGTCTTCCTCAGGATGTGCAGTTTTTGTCAATTTGTCACAAAACTACACAAACATATCTGGGAAGAGAGAAACCCAGTTGAGAAATTGCCTCCAACAGATTGAACTGTGGCATGTCTTCGGGAACATTTTTTTTTTTTTTTTGATCAATGATTAATGTGGGAATCCCAGTCCACTGTGGATAGAGGGCTTATTACAAAGCAAGCTGAGAAAGCCGGTAAACAACAAGCCTCCATGGTCCCTGCCTCAGTTCCTTCCTTGAACTCCTGCCTGACTTCCTTAATGGAGGGACTGTGTCCTGTAAGATGTAATAAACTCTCTGGTCATGGTGTTTCTCATAGCAACAGACAGACACCTGTCCTCTGCCTCTCTCCACCCATACTTTCTGAGACAGGGTCTCTCATTGATGCTGGATATTACTTGTCAATTCAGAAAGGCTTTCTGACCAGAGAAACCCTGGAATTCTCCTTTCTCCACCTCCCAGTTCCTGGACCACAGATGCATGCTGCCATGCTTGGCTTTGTGTGGAGATCTGTTCCCCAGGCATTGGTGTTTACATGGAAAGCTCTCCTCCCACTAAGCCATTTCTCCAGCCCTTAAGGTTTTTTTCTATAACTGTTCTGACTGACTCTAATTGGCACTCCCGTTTCTCCTAAAAGTTATGTAGTTGTCACTGTGACTGTCATATTGATCTCTGACACCTGTGGCTGTTCACCGAGCATCCTTCTCCCCTGCTTCCCATCAGTACACTTTTCCAGTCTCTTACCTCTCACCTTACCATTAATCCCATGTGCTTTTGACCGACCGGTCCCACTTTCAGGTTCAGGTGGGTCCTGACTGCTTCAAGTCAATCATCACACTTCACCAGGACCTATCCGCTCTAATTTCAGTCAAATCCAAGAATAATAGCATTTAGAACACTAGAACTGAAGTGACTCCCACTCCCGACAATGAAGAAGGAAGCATGTAGCTCCTGGGCATAAAGGAAGCCAGTTTGCTACCAGATGGATGGTTAATTCTAGGCATTAGTCTGACTAGACTATATCATGCTCAGGTAGAAATGTTGCTGTGGGTTTTTTTTTTAAATATCTACATAAATTTTTAATTGGAAGAGTTAGAGCAATGCAAATTACTCTACATATGGAGAGAAAGGGGGCTGCCTAGAGACATGGCGTTTCCTGCAGACTGCCTCCATGCAGAGCCGTAACAGCTGCGCCTCCAGGGTTCTCCTAAGATTGTGGAGATAGATTCTTATAATCTCAATGCCCCATCCCAATCTGTTCTCTCTCCCTGAAAAACTCTGACTAGTATAGAAATCATCAGAAAAGTTACTTTAAGAACAAGAAACATGCAGGAGGAGCAGGACCAGGACCATCCAAGAAGACATGAACAAGAGCCTGGATCAAAGCAGTCTGAGCTGTCCCTACTGATCAAGATAAGTTTCGTGCCAAGCAACAGAAAGTCTACTGCCTTAATGCCACAGGAAACATATGCCACAGAGAGTGCAAACCCCAGTGGAAGAAGAGACTCCAGGATTAGCTGAGCCTGGCCTGAGTTCAGTGACCTCCCCTCTGTCTTTTGTATCACTGCCCACGGTGCCTCATCCCAAACTGAAGCCCTGTTGTTTTCTTTATAAACACAGAAATGTTATGTGAATATGTTTTGTTTTAATCCCAGCTGTGAACTGCTTCAGATCATCCACAGCAACTAGCTATGATTTGTCTCATGCTCTGGTAGGGGTGTGATTTTGCCAGCTGAAGATAGTTTATGCTTGGAATTCTGGGGACTCTTCAGAGGGTACATAAATGCCAGAGCCCTGAGAGAGGTGACAGCTGCTACTCCTTTTTCTTCCTCCCCTTCCTCCTCCACCATCTCTTCCTGCTTATGCTGCTGCTGCTACTACTAGTGGTGGTGGTGGTGGTAGTTGTAGGTTGGACCACTTGACCACCTCTTCCTGCTGCTGCTGCTGCTGCTGCTGCTGCTGCTGCTGCTGCTGCTGCTGCTGCTGCTGCTGCTGCTGCTGCTGCTGGTGGTGGTGGTGGTGGTGGTGGTGGTTGCTTGTTGGAAATACTCTAATGACAAAGATCAGACTTGCCCCAAGGAACTTGACACCCCTAATCAGCAGTCAGTAGTCTAATGGTATCAGTGCCCCCTTCCCCCTCTAACCTTCTTTCTCTCCTATGTAGGGTTAGGGGGTTAGAAGAGTGGAGAAAGGTGGTAGGGAAACAAACCCAATAAAGTAGAAGAAAAGGTAGGCTAGTTAACACCACTATCAGAGCTACCCACTTCCTCTTTCAGATCTAGTAGAAGAGACTGGATTTCACTGGTCCTATCTCTGAAAGGCAAGCTGAATCTTTCCATTGTGGCATTCAATCAGACTGATATAAGTGTGGGCACCCCTGACCCATCTCTATTAAAGGTAGCAGAGAAGACTGCCTGGTTGGTTTAACTATGAGAATGGACCCCCAAAGCCTGCCTACGCCCTCCAACTGCAGGGCAGCTACATGCCAAAGAAGACTAGAAAGGATACCAGGCAGGCAAAATAACGCTTTCTGCCAGCCAGAACCTTGTCACTACATTGCCTCTCAAACAATTCTGACTTGGATTATTAGTGATAACAGTAACTCAAGTCCTCTAACTCTTGACATAGCCAGTGACCTCATCCTCAGGATCCAGTGGGCTCTGAGATCCTTAGTGAAATCAAATTTTTAGGCTATCAGGGTAAAATGTTGGTCCTTAAATCATAAGTCGTTAGTCTATGTCACCCTGTGAAACCCGGTTTCTCTAGTCCATACATTCCATTCACTTTCCCTTTGTCCCTCCAAACCTTAAAATTCCCTGGGTCCATAATTTATTCATTTTTACCCTCTGAACTCTAGACTATATAAATGACTACTACATGACACTTCCTTCTCCTTGAACCCTGACCCTTGTCCTGTCATGTCCATACACAGGTCATCCATCTAAGACCTATTGCATGGGTCCCTTGCCACTATGAGTAGGACAAATCACTAATATTCATCCATTATAATCCTCAGAATCAGATAAGCTTCTAATTTAAGTCCCATAATCACCTTAAGAAATGAAGCCTGATCTGTACATCACAAATGAGGAAAGTGTGACCCACAGGATTCAAAAACTTGACCAGACCTATGCTATCAGGGAGTCTTTGCTCCTGGTTCATCTCTTTGTGAGCCTGCATTCTTCTCACTGCACTATGCAAAATCACAGTCCTTGATCTGTGATGCAGTCTGTGGTCCAGGTTGCATTTGGTCCTGGTCAGGGGGTCTATAGTCCTAATGTATATGTGAATGGCTTTTTATCATACCATCTGTTTTCCAGACCCTTCCTCATGCCTACACCCTATCTATTGTCTTTCTGAAATTACAGTTGAGAGACCATGGCCTCCTGCATCACAGAAAGACCTACACTCCTGGTTTGAGACCTCCATGTGTGTTCACATCTTCACCATGGTACACCTCAGCATCCTTCCTAACTCCTCTATAACATCTTCTGGAATGCTCTTGCCTATTCTGCTACCAGCAACTATCCCCTATTTGTCCACCAGCTCTAATTATCATTCACTAGGTTCTTTTCTTTAAACATTTAAATACCTTCCATTCTCTTCATGTGGGAGAGCTTACAGTGTATCTCAAGATCTCCTGAAGCTTTCTAGTTGCCTCTTCTAACTTCTTCTCACATTCAGTCTATCCATCCCTGTGTTTACCTGTGGATAACTAACATGCTTTAAGCCTTCTCCTTCACTCCACCACTAACACATCCATAGTAAAAGATTCTAATGTGCTTGTCTTCTTCCAGTCCTCTGCAGAGTCTGACATGACACTCCACCCATTCTTTGAAATGGAATTTTCTGTGACACTGTTGCTTCTTGAGATGGTTCCTAGTTTTCTCACTCTCTTGGCAGGCCCACTTTCTGGCCCCCCCACCACCATGTCTTCCTCCCAATGTAGTTTCACTCCCTCCTTGGAGAATTATATCCATTGTTAGTTTAGAAATTCACAGCTATGTGGTCCCTAACCTAATCTACAACCTTGATTTTTCAATTTCTCCAGTATTAGTCCTCCTCCAAGTCATAACTTATCTCCAGCTCATTGCCTCTGAGCATCGTTTTTCAACTGCTGTATTTCTTAGCATTGCTAGGATTCCCAGGCCCCAAATTTCTTCTTCTTCTTCTTCTTCTTCTTCTTCTTCTTCTTCTTCTTCTTCTTCTTCTTCTTCTTCTTCTTCTTCTTCTTCTTCTTCTTCTTCCTCTTCTTCTTCTTCTTCTTCTTCTTCTTCTTCTTCTTCTTCTTCTTCTTCTTCCCCTTCCCCTTCCCCTTCCCCTTCCCCTTCTCCTTCTCCTTCTCCTTCTCCTTCTCCTTCTTCTTCTTCTTCTTCTTCTTCTTCTTCTTCTTCTTCTTCTTCTTCTTCCTCTTCCTCTTCTTCCTCCTCTTCTTCCTCTTGGTCATCCTCCTCCTTCTCCTCCTCGTCCTTCCTTAGTTTTTATGGCCTTTTTTCTCTCCAAAAATTCACAAAATTTTACCTTTTTACCTCTACACATGCAGAGTGAAAGGAGGCTGACAAGCCAATCTTGGTCTTCATATCCACCCCTCTCATCAGTGTTGGCATAAGTGCTATGCCTCAGCCCATCCTCTGACCTCCATAACCCCCTGGCCTTGGCATTTCACAATTTAACAATCTCCTCTGTAATTCAGAGGTGATTCAGAGGAGAGATAATCCCTTATGCTATTCAGGAACATCCTGCAGTCCTCTCTTGCCTAGTATGGCAGCAAGTCAATGGAGTGCTAGGGACTTCCCTGACGGTATGCCTGCATGACTTCCCTCTTCAAAGGGAAGCATCCTTCTGAATCCTATCCCAGCTGTTACTGAGCTGCAGAGACCATGGCTCTTCCTGGCTCTATCAGGGATAACCAAAACAGCTATTGCAGCCATGGGAGACCTGTTTATGTTTCCACTGAGTGTTTGCATCTATGGGATTCCTTCAATATATTCACCTGCTATGGGAAGCCAAAAGAAATGAAACTAAAATCCTGTCCTTAAGCAATGTTTCATTCAGTAAGAGAAGAGAAGGAAAGTATTTACAAACAACAATGACTCCACCAGAAAGGGGGGAAATCTAAAAATCAAGCACACAAACATAAGTTCTTATCACAAGATTAAATCCAGATGCTAAGGTTGGCAAAATCACTCACTGGGCAAAGATGCTAGCCTAATAGCATGGGTTTGATCTCCAGGAGCAAAATGGTAAAAAGAGAGAACCAATTCTCACAAATTATCCTATGGCCTCTACATGAATGCACATGTATGTTCCCACAGTAAATAAATGTTTTTTAAAAACCAAATCTTTTATATGTGTACACACACACAGATAGAGAGACTGACTGATTGAAAGACCCTTGCTTTTCTGCTTTGCTGTACCTTCACAGTCACCATTTACAGAATATGAGCTATCTTGTCATGCGTAGTATATGCATTATACCCTTATATTATATATGAGTATGTGTGCTTATGCACATGTGTTTATGTGCACATATGTTTTACATAGTTTTACAAAAAAATAGTAATTTTTTATAAAAAAAATTGTAAAATAGAATCATACTCATTATCCTGGAAATTTTTCTCACTGAAAAGTAATCTCCTTTGGTGATATACCGATTCCATCAATCTGGGGCCACATAGCTGCCGTCCCCCCTGGCACTCAGCCTTCCCCTAGAGACAATCATCAATAATCTCTTCTGTGAGTTCTTCAGTGAGCATCCTTCCTCATAGTTTTAGTTTGGTCTGGTAAACACACAGTAGCTGAGTCTTTGAAATAAAACAAGTAGCTCCAATTTTTAACATTTCACCAATTTCCGTGGTGTAAACCCCACTCTGTGTGATTTTAAGATAGCACCATGAGAAGGGAGCTGGGAGTTGTGCACAGTCAGCTCAGGCTAGCACGCATGTCAGCTCCAGTACTGCAGATTATCCTGTGAGTATTCTTCTGAGTGTTTCCCGACACGAGAAAGCAAAATATTAAAAGGCAATTATCACTTGCCAGACAAAGGCAGCGTAACTAGCTTATTAGCTGTAATAAAATGAGGCTGTAAATTAAATGCATTCCTGCTGCAGCCTAAAGAAGGTCCCTCATGTTCTTAAATCAGCTTTGTTTAAAGCCAAGGACATTTCAAAGCTTTCTGCTTTGCCACCTGAGCGAATTATTTAAGGAAAGTTGACTTGCTAGACAACTAAAATATGCTTTAAAGATGCCACAGAACTGAATTCACCAATTAATATATTCTGACACACTGAGAACTTGATGAGATCATGCTGACCCTCTCTTTGGCAGACTCCTAAGAACAGGGATAGATTGCACACAGGTGTACTAAATAATCACTTCAGACCCAAGGGTCCATCAAAAATTGCCCACAATCTTTAATAACTCACTATGGATAGACCACAAACACAAGGTTTCTGATTCCATAGGCCAGGAATTAAGGCCAAGAGTCTCTATTGGCCAAATACCTGGGTGGTTATAGTAGTGGTGGTGATGATGGTGATGGTGGTGGTAGGTGGGTGGATAGGGGTCAGAGACTTCACTGAGAACCACTCAGTACTATATATGAAATCTAACCCAAAGCCCAAGATCTCCTATATTCTGCCATTAGATGATTCTTTACTACTGGATAAAGTTCTTCTAAACACAGATTTTCTTCTTGTTAAACCACAGACACGGATCAAGAAGATGCTCAGTGAATAAAATGCTTGCCACACAAACTCATGTTTGACTGAAAATCCCCAGACAGGGTTGTATACATTTGCAATTCCAGTGCTTCCAAGACATTCGAGGATCTCTCAGGCTTACTGGACAGCCAATCTAACCAATCAGTAAGCTCTAGATTCAGTAAGAGGCCCTGTCTAAATATATAAGACAAAGAACAATTAAGGAAGATCTAGTGGCAAACTACTTTCTCTACACAGATGCAAACGTGCACATGCAGTCAAATATGTATGTGTACATATGTGCTCATGGATGTATACATACACAAAATACAGACACATTTAGAAATACAATAACTTAAGCTCTTGTTAGTAACCACAGCACTTGAGAACCAGTCTGATGGGGAAGGATGATGGCTTGAATAAGAATGTTCCCCATAGGCTCAGATGTTTGTGTAGGTTTAGGAGAGATCTTGTTGGAGGAAGTATGACACTAGGGGGTGGGCTTTAAGATTTGAAAGTCAATTGGCATTCCCTGTCTACTTTCTCAGATTCTCGGGTTTGCAGTTCAAGCTGTGAGCTTCCAGCCACCATGTCTGCTGCCTCTACTCCACCATCAGGGATTTTAACCCCTCCTTCTATAAGTTGCATTAGTCACGGTGTTTTTATCCCAGCAATAGAAAAGCAATTAGTACAGGGAGTGGTTCAAATGCCTCCTAACAGAGTAAACACACTGAGATGTGTTTCCCGAAAGTAAAGTACACAATTACTACTAGTGCTAATAAAAACAGTGAACTTTCAAAGGCATGGTATCAATTAAGGAGCCAAAGCTTCTTGTTTGCAGTGCTGGTTGGGTTGACGTTGACTGGGCAAATCCCACCATTGTTTAACTGACTCTTAAACTTCAGGCAGTTTATTTACTCTCTTTCAGCATCTCAGTCTCCTCCTGTTTGAAGTGGAGCCATGGTTACTAATTACTTCAGGTAGTGATGAGATATGATAGCTACTGAGCCTGCCATGTGGAGACCTCACTGGATACCAGGATTCCAGCAATTAGAATTATAGCAAGGAAGAAAACATCCTTTAGGTAAGTAAGCATGAGAAACAAGGATGTATTTCTTTCCTTTATGTATGCCAGGCATACGAAGAATCCTCTAGAGGAAGAGAAATATAATGTTTCTAAAGCTTACTCGGCCAAAGAACTTTTTTGGCAAACCACAGTCAGGATTCAGGTGAAGTTAAAAAGTCTTGTTATCCATAAGAATTCCCAATAGGACACCTGTATCAAAATAGAAACACAGAGTATGAGTGATTATTTAAATTTATCTGTGCGAAGCACACATAAGACAATCTTCCCACGCCTTCCATCCATACTAGCTGTTAACGTGTCCTCTAATGTCTGTGGTGGTGGCATTTCCCCTATTTCTTGTCTCGTTCAGTATTTCAAGTAAGTATTTGTTAAGAGTCTTGAAATAACGGGCACCATAGGCACTAGGGACTCAACACCAAGTCAGATGTAAAGAGCTCCTGTCCCCTAGAAGGCAGCTGATACACACACAGAAGCAAGCAAGCACACAGTATGTCAGATGGTAGATGCCGGGGAAGTAGGTAGGGCAAAGGGTAAAGAAGAAACCCTCAGAAAGCTGGGACATTAGGACAGAACCTTAGAGGACATTTGGGAGTGAGTTGCTGGAGCAGGTGAAGGGGAAGACAACTCTGAGAGAGGGGAAGCAGCCCAAGGAAGCAGACATGTCCCCATGTGGCTGAAACCAACTTTGGAGCGGAGCCAAACCAGGGAAGACGAAACTAGCTTTCAAGTTAGTTTTGACTTCTGAGAAAAGGCCTTGCTGTGTAACCCAGGCTGGCCTTAAACTGACAACCTCCTGCCTCAGCCTCTTGGGTTGTGGGATTACAGTCACATACACCATGCCTACTTATACTAGCATCGTTTATTGCAGAGCCAATCGCTCCAAACCCAGTGGCTTCAAACAACACTACCTATTCCTTTCCTCTCTCTGCAGCTTTTGTGTGTGAGGGTTTGGGAGTGACAGCTGGGCAGTGCTGGCTTGGAGTTCCTGCTGTGAGGTTCAATCCAATGTTAGCTGAAACTGAGCCACAGTCATTGGAGGACTGGGCAGCCCTGGGAGGAAGTCTGTCATACAGCTGGCAACTTGGAAGGGAAAATCAGTTCCTCTTCAGGGGTTCTCTCCCTGGAGGTTTTTAAGGATTATGACTGGTGTCTGCAGGGAAAGCAAGTCCAAGAAACTGAGGCAGACCCAGCAATGCCTTTCGTGACATAACTTTGGAAGTCACACACTGAGTCTTGATTCTGCATGAGAACATTTTAATTATGAACTGCACAAACAGAGGGTTTCTGGAAGCCATGTTGGCACCAGCTACTACATCCCACATGACCGTGAGGGTGTCAGCTTTTTCTCTAAGTGGAATGGTATTATGGTTAGCTTTAATGCAAACTTACCACAAATTAATCTCACCTGAGTAAGGAGTCTCCCCTGAAGAATGGTCCTCATTGCTTTGACTGGTGTGGAAAGACCTGCCCCAACTTCAGACAGCACTTTGCAGTTACAATCTAGTTTTGTTTGTTTGTTTGTTTGGTTTGTTTTGTTTTGTTTTTAAGGTATGGCAGAAAGAAGGTCATCCCTGCTTTTTGCTCACTTGGAGTTCATTTACCTCCCACTGATATCAGAACAAGTGGACCCAAGCTATTATCATAAACCACGGACCAACAGTTCTCTAGAAAACTGTTGGGTTTCCAGGGCCAAATTGGAATGGTTGAGGCCTCCGGGCTTGTGAGCTGAGCAAGTAGGCATTATTATTACACCCCTCTCCTAGTAAGAGACAATGACTATGGGATCATTTGAAGTTCTGAAGCCACAAGCCTCAAAGACTGCCTAACTACTGGGCTGTCATGTCTGTGACTGCTGCTGTCACTGCTTGAAGCTGACTTGATAGATTTTGATGGATGTATAGATAGCTAGATGATAGATAGATAGATTAATAGATAGAACAGACAGATAGATAGATAGATAGATAGATAGATAGATAGATAGATAGATAGATAGATAGATAAAAAGATAGATATAGCCCATCAGTTCTGTTCCTCTAGAGAACCCTGACTCATACAAATAATGAGCCATTGGGAGTTTGTAGCAATGGGTATCATGGTTTGTCTTGTTTTAAAGCATTTTGAGTGCAGTGCTAAGGATCCACTCTAGCAAGTAAGTGGCAAGAGTGGAAACAAGAACAGCAAGATGGTACAGTGTCCATATCCAAGAGATTATGAAGACTTAGATGTTGGTGATAGTGGCAAACTAAAACAGAAGTGTCTAGAGTCTTCTCTATATGCCCTGAAGTTGGGACCAACAGAATTCTTGATGGATGAGCGTTGGCTGAGGATCAAAAATGAGGAAGCAGAGGCAGAAGCAGGAGTCTGAGGCCAGCCTAGGCTACATAGTGAAAATTTGCCATAACAAAACTAAAAGGCCACTGACCTAAGAGATTGACCTCTGCTGTATTCTGCCACCAGGCAGTTCCCTCACTATGGCAACTCACTGAAGTGGGAGTGATCTGCCAGAGTATGGAGAAAATATTAGGCAACGTCTGTCTAAAAGGCATTGATCCAACACACTGGCATTTTGCATAAAATGAACCAAGTGTCATTTCCAATGAGATATAAAAACTAAAATTGTACAATTAAACTTTGAGGCACATGTAACTATTTACCAAAGCTGCAGTAGAACTATATAGTTTCTTTATCCCATGTGTGCTTCATCTTTTGTTTTAATTCCACATTATCAGAAAGGTTTTATCAGCAAGAGGACATGCTCAATCACTACACAACTTTAGTGCTTTATTATAAAAGCAATATTTATTTAAAACTTTTAATATTTCCAAGCATTTGTTTCCCAGCATTCTGAAAGCAGAGGCAATATAACCACAAATTTAAACTCAGCCTGGGCTATATAGCTCCAAACCAGTCTACAATTAGGCCCTGTCAAAAAAAAAAAAAAAAAAAAAAAAAAAAAAAGTTGTTCATTTGATCTGATGTTGGTTACTTCATGCAGAATATCCTAAATCACTGTGGAGAGTATCAATATTGGACTTACAGATTATATTTACAATATAATTGCCTGGAAACGTATCTGTTCTACACTGAGTTTGTTTTGACCTTGAGAATCTTGCAAATTGTCAAGAGTGTTGCTGAAGCTAACATTTCATTAGACTAGGTCTTTAATGTGCTCCATTCTTCCCTGGCCACTCTCTCGGGCAGTATATTACATTTAAACCTTGTGACTCAGACACAGACAAATTCTTGATCTACTGGAGCTTCCAGAACACAGGGAAAGAAGATGGGAAGGGCTGAAAGGCACTGCCCTAGAATCAGGACAGGATACTGTGAGACACTAAGGAGAAGCCTTGGCTCTGTCTTGAAGAGATGGAAAAGGAGATTATCAGGCAGTCAAGACCTGCAGCATTGGGGTGGTGCTACAGTGGGAGGTAAGGCACAGAGGAAGCCTTGAGTGAAGTCCTGTATAAATATGCATTGTTGACACAAGCAAGGCCATGTCAGGGACCCTCTGGTCTCAGGACCCATAGAGGAATGGCAAAGCCTACTTCCCAGGGTTAAGCTCAGGGGTAAATGGAAAGCTATTCCCTTCTGGTCTGTGTGGGGATGTAGATAAAGTGTGCCGAAAATGGCCACCATATCTCCCTCCTCCTCTGGGTGTTTACAGCCAGAAGACTGCTCCCCTACAGAGACTGTTCCTGCTGAGGTTAGCTAACCCTGTCCCCTTGTTCAGCTCAATACTACAAACCCACCTTCCTGTTGAACTGTATTGTAATCAGTACTCTGAGTTCCCAGGGAACTGAAACTTCTCCATCCCAGAACCCACTGCACCCGACCTCAGTTCTTCTGTGTGTCTGCTTGTCATTTCTGCATTCCCTCAACACCCCTAGGCAGGTGTTCTCATAAGTCAATTAAAACTACATTCAGACCAGGCTGCTTTCCTGCTTAGACGATGCTTTGGCGGCATGTTGCTTTGGTGTGCTCTTTTCATTACAAAACAGTGGTTCACAAATCTTCACTCACTCTGGTCCAAGGAAGAAATCCAGTTTTAACAGTGTCTTTATTTCCTTGCTCTATACTACTCCTGGTATTTTTCATTCCCTCCAAGGCACCAAGCTCCCATTCTTAGTAACTCTGGAACAAAGGACCCCAACTGTTTGTTCATGCCTTTAATTACCATTTAAACCTAGCTAACACCTTCTTCTAAATGTAATCCTTTACCACCCTTTTGAAAAGTTCTCTCTCCCCCTGCGCATGCATCCACATGCTCCACTACCCTCACCCCTGTAAGTTCTCCTGTTGAGCCTGAACTATTCCTCTTGTTATGGCTTCAACAGCAGCCTTTCCTACTAGATTGAGCTTCTTCATACCCTTCTCCCATCTACAGTACCCCACCATCCAGCACAGCACTGACTCATCATGTCACCTGACCTTTATACTCTCAATAAGTGAATGAAGTTGGGGGGGTTAGTTTTCGTCTGAACTTGGGGTGAATATAGTAAACCGTAGTATAGAATGCATTTGAGTTTTGGGTGAACACAGTGATTACTCTTGAGCCTTAATTGTCAAAGCGTGAAATAATTGGGGGGTAGGGGGTGAGTCCTCCTGTGTGTGATCCTTGATTAAATGTATCTTGAGCAACATGTGAAACACAGTAGGACACTTCCTAAATCCTCAATGACTGAGGTAGGCTGAGTGGAGGTAGCCTCCGATTTCCAGCCTTGGCTAGTGAGGCTGGAGGAGGCAACGGGTGCTTTTCCAGATAGGGCTTCAACAGCTTTTCTTGGCTGTTTTCTTTTAAATACAAATGGATTTAAATGTATTTAAAAGATGTTCAATAAAGTATCTAAATGACAGCCCATGAACACAGAAGAAAACAAAGTGTGAGTGTGTGCAACTTACTGCTGGGTTGAATTCAATGTTTTGTGGATGTTATTATTTTAATGCTTTACATTTGGACCAGATATTTTCACAGTTTCTTTTAGAATAATTTTGTCTAATTGACTTGAGTTTCTGGAGCAGAGCAGCTGCAGTTAGGGGGGTTGGGGGGTGGGTGGATGGTTCATGAAAGTTGCAACTGATTTAAAAGAGAAAAGAAAATCTATCTTAGAGGCAAGGAATTGCAGACTCCCTAAAACCCATCTCCCAGGACCAGCCATACATCTCACTTCAACATCACAGCACAGGTGGTGGAGATATAGTACACCATACAACACGGTGAATGGAAGGCATGCCTCGAAGACATGTTTTTAAAATGGTTGTAGTAGTAAATTTTATGGTATGCGCTTCCCTCTCAACACACCCACAAATTAACACAAAACATGTGTTCCCTCAAATTAAAGAATTTGATCACATCGTGCAACTTAGATGTTTCAGAAATATGAGCACTTTGCTCTGTGGGTGAGGTGACTTGGACTCGTACGACTGCACAGGGCTGGGGGGTGTCTTTCTGGCAGCGACACTGGGACCAGCTTCTGAGAAGAGTGAGAGGTGAGAGTCTGGCAGGGTGTGATGTGGCTTTGAAAACAAAGGGAAAAGACTGGACTTTATAACAAAAATGAACCTTGCTCTCCCTGGATCTCTCTTAACCAGATTCTCTTGTCTTCTTAAGAGTCTAAGAGAGACTTAGAGAGATAGCTCAGAGGTTAAGAGCACTGACCACTCTTCCAAAGGTCCTGAATTCAAATCCCAGCAACCACATGGTGGTTCACAACCATCCCTAATGAGATCTGACGCCCTCTTCTTGAGTGTCTGAAGACAGTTACAGTGTACTTACATGTAATAAATAAACAAGCCTTTTTTTAAAAAGAAGAGTCTAAGAGAGAAATTTAACCCAAAGCATTCACACACACACATACTTACACGTACACACGTTCACACTTTAACACACTAAATAACCAAATGAAGAATAAAATACCCAGTGTCTACCTTATCGCACAATAGAGACTTCACTTTTCCTGACTGTTAGACTTTGAATGGCTTTTGGTCTTCCTGATGACATAGAATACGACTCAACACATCTTTTCTTTCACAAATCTTGAGTTGCAGTTTTCAAGAAAATGTAGACTGTTCCGATGCCCTCACCAGTGTTATCTGCTATTATCAATATTTGTGTGCCCCTAAAGTTCATATTTGGAAAAACTGGAGTCTTTCATGAACCTGTCTCATGCCTTGTCTCATCCCTCTTCATCTTCCAAAGCAACGTTTGTCGTATAAGGAGTATGCTTTGAGTTTCAATCTCACTGCCTTTGATATTCATGCTTAGATCTCATCATCTGTTATCAAATTTCAGGGTGAGTGTGTGTGCTTATGCATGTGCATGTGTATGTGTGTGTATACACATGTGTATGCATGTATGTGCGCATGTGTATATATGTGTGTACATGTGTGTATATGCATGCATGAGTGCACATCCCTGTGTATATGTGTGCATGCATGTGTTTAAGTACGTGTGTATGCATGCAAGCATATATGTGTGTGTCCACATATGAAATTCTGATTTAATGTTTTTGTACTTCAGACTCCAACACCACACTTGATATCTAATGCACATCTGCTACATCACCAGATTTCAACCTGTGGGGAACCTTTGGGGGTCAGACAACCCTTTCACAGGGGTCACCTAAGGTGATTGGAAAATACAGATACTTTTGTGATTTATAACTAAAAAAAAAAGTTTATAATTGGGGGTCATCACAACATGAGGAACTGTATTAAAGGGTCACAGCATTAGGAAAGTTGAGAACCGCTGAGCTATTGTGTCTAATGAGCCACAGAAGAATATTCTCCTTTGAGCCTGAAAGTCTAACCTCCAAGAAAACCAGAATTAGAATTCATATCCTAACCTACTGAAAATCCAAGTTTTCATTTAAAATAAATATGGTTGTAGGAATTAAGCCAACAAAAAACCCTGAAAGTAAAGATAATATTGAGGGCTTGGATTATTAAAATACAGCAAAATATAAATAGATGCTTTGAAATGACCTAGTAACTTGACTCTTAGTCACTATTTTAAGAAATTATTCTGCACTCAGCCTTAGAAATCATATTCAATCCAACTAACTTGCTAGATTTTCTTCGTATGAGAAAAATATTCAAATGTCAAGATTTTATTGGCATTTGTCACTTTTAATTATAAGTCTTATTTTTTAAAATGAAGTATGTGGTCCTAATGTTGGCCAAAGGTCATTTTATCCTTGTCTGACTCCTCTGCTATAGTTCAAACATGAAAGAGGGGCAAAGGAAAGAAAGTTTGATCGACAGCAAACGTGAATGGAGCCAACTTTCTCTAAAGACAAGACAGTGAAGCCCGGATAGCGGTCTAAATGTTGATAAAGTGAACTGGTCCATTGCCACATATGTATGGAGTGTGTGCTGCAACTCCACAAAAGCAGGAAGCTTTCAGATGACTAATGGGTACTGTGAGGATCACATCCACGTGGTCTCATAGTTACTGCTGCCTTTCCAGAACCACAATGGAATCCTATTGTAGTGCTAATGACAGAGGCCTGATGCTATAGTATAGGCATAAATAACAGAGCATCCCAAGATTTCCATGAACCACTGTGATTTTTTTTTTAGTCTTATTCTATTATCTTATTAATATACTTCTCAGGTCAGTGTTATATCTCCTAACTTTCGAAAGCATGGCTACCGGAAAGCCAGACTAATTCTTTTGAATAACATGTGAGGAATATCACTTTGTCCAAAGGAATGTGATTGGATCTACTCTAGTACATTCTCTAAGCAAACCATGGGAATATTCTATAATTTAAAATGGCACTCATAGAAAAAAATGGACTGTCTATGAATGGCCGTTGCTGCTCATTTATCTGCCCGTCTATAACTGTCTCGTACCATTCCATATACAAAACAGATGTCAGGAAGTGCTCTTGAGGCTAAAAACTAAGAATGGTCTCCTTAAGCCATGGAGAAATTGATCTCCCTTTTCTTTTTCACTAATAACAATATAACTTTGCCTTTTCCTAGAATTTGTGATTCTTGGAGATCTGGTCCCACCTCTCTAGGACTTGGATTGAAGGCCTGCTCAAGTTTCACCAAAGTCAAGAGAATGCTTGCATTTTCAGCATACCAACACCCACAAATTGCCACCCACTGTCCACCCCACAAACCGCTTCTCAAATATCGCCTTGGTGCTTCATGTATTTAATTTTGCGGCATTTGTTCTTGAAGTTAAAAAGCATCTTTGTTCATGTTTTTATTGGATTCAAAATTCAAATGTCTGAAATGAAGAAACACATTGTTGAAAAAGTAAACTGTCTATACTTTGTCCCTGAATAATCAAGAGGTTAAACGGGATAGCGGGGCATGGTATTTTACAATTCTTATAAGGAAATCTTAAGTTTCATCTGGGATTTAAAAATCATGGAAAAATTTTAAGACATGTAATTTAATTTCTTCTAAGCATTTTTTTCTCCTCACAATATGCTGATTTGAAGTTTTTCACCCAGCATTTTCAGGGGCCTCTTTAATAATCTGATCACAGTTCTCCATGCTCAAAGCCTTCAGTGCTTTCCCACTGACCCTCAACAAAGTCTGGACCTCACACCACAGCCTTTAACTCTTGCCTGTCCCACATGTGTGTAACTCCTGGTCTCGTCTCATCCTCAGCCTCCACATCCATGGCTCATCCCCAGCCCTACCCCACCTTCCCCATCCAGCACCCTTTACACCCTCTCTTAGCTAAGGGCTCAAGCTCACGTTTCAGAAGAAAGTTCACCCCACACGTTTAGTTTCCACACATTACCACTTGCATAGAATTTCCACTCTGGGATTATTTCTGTCTTCCTCTCTTAGTATTCTCTAAAGATGGGGCCAGCACCCAACCTGGCAGTCATGTACTTATGGCTCAAACACAGCATGGAATACACAACACATTGCATCAATGAATGGTACATGATATCATTGCAAGCAATGGCAGAGAGTGCCAGGCTTCATGTGCAACATCCATTTCATAATCTGTGGTTAAACAGTGAACAAACAGAAGGTTTTCTACTGACCTTCCCTTAAGGCCTAAAGTCAAGGTGGCTTGAAAGGACTACATGCCTTTGCGTGTGAAGAAAGCAAACCAAAACAAAACATTTCTCTTTTTTAAAAAAAGTTCCTTTTTATACATGCTGAGTGAGGAGCCAGAGAGTTCAGCATTGCTTTTTAGTATATTTTTTAAAAGTTATTTCAATATATGGAGAATAAAGAAGGCAGGAAGTAGGACACTTCAACATGCACTCTGGAGCTGATGTGCCTCTAACAGGAGGCAAAAGACTCATGAGAAGAAAGACACTGGTCTATATGTCGGTTATGAATTTCCATGGTTACACAGGAAGGGATAAATCTACCCACTGAACTCCCAAACTCTCAGGGACCAGAAAGGGTGGGACCTTTGCTCCTTTTACCTATGTACTTACACAATAGGCATACTAGAAATGTTTGGGGGATGTTTTAAATATACTGTTATTTTTTACTTTGAAATTTAGTAATATTTTATGTAAGCAAACTATACATACTTTTATATAAAATAAGTTTTGTTGATATATAATTTATACACTAGCAAATTCTTCTATCTAAAGCATACCAACCACGGGTTTTCTGGTTTGCTTTATTTTGTTTACATTAACAGAGCAGAGTAAATATCACATTTTAGAACTCTTCTGCATGTTGTATATGAACACGATCTAGCTCAATACTTACCAGGTTTTTGTCCAGTTCTTTTAGTAGAGTTTACTGCCTTCTAGGTGTAAGCTACATACTCCTTTTGTTAAATTACTCCTAAGGGTTTCTCTTTACCATCATGGAAAGGAGAACTTAATTGTATCCTTTCAGATCCTGTAGGGGACAGGTAGAAAGGTGTTGACAATGTCTTATAAAGTATTATATGGTGTTTCAATATTCAAAAATGCACACCTTCATAAAAAAAATGAAAGTCAAATCTGCTGAAAGTAAATAGGTTAGTTAATAGGAATCATGTGGTCTCCATAAAAAACCTGGTCTTCATATTTTTTGTGTTGGTTTTTATTTCTTAATAGAATTTTCACAATAATTCTTTGAGAATTTTATACACGTATAAAATATATTTTGATCATTTTCTTCCATTGCTCAGCTCCAGCTTTCTTGGGCTTCCCCCACATGGCCTTCTCCCAATTTCAGATCCTCTTCCTTTGTTTATTAGCAACCTACTGAGTTAATGCTACCCACATGCACATGAGTGTGGGGGCCATCCACTGGGGCATGGGCAACATACAAGCGGCCAAAAACCCAAAGAAAATGATGATTCTGTAACAGTCATGGGCTTCTAATAATTCCTCAGATGTGGGAGTTATTGAACCTTGTGAGTCCCTCCCATAGCCACACTGGAATTTTAGCTGGCTTGATCTTGTGTACATCTTATGCAGGTAACCACAGCTACTGTGATTTCTTAAGTGCCAACAGCCATGCCATGTCCAGAGGACAGCATTTCTCAGCATTCCTTCTAATGCTCTTTCTCTTCATTTTTGCTGCTCCTTCTTCTACAATGTTTCCTAGGCCTTGTGTGTGTGTGTGGGGGGGTATAGATGTTACATGTTTTCAGCAATTCACCTAGTTATACGTCTTTGCATTAACCACTGCTCATAACCACAAAAAAAAAAAAAAAAAAAAAAAAAAAAAAAAAAAAAAAAAAAAAAAAAAAAAAAAAAAAAAAAAAAAAAAAGAAGAAGAAAAAACGTTTATCTGAGCAAGGTTTACAACAGTACTAATCTATGGATATTCAGAATGCTATTTGACAGCATGATCATTTAGTAAAACAATAGTAAGTTCACGCCCTAACCACCCAACATCTGGGACTATGGTCTCCCCAGTCATGAGGTTTTGATTAGGTTTACAGTACCAGGAATGAGCCCCTTCTGTGGAACAACCTCATAACCAGTCAGAAAGTACTGGTGACCTTCCAGTCATGCCACTGTTGTAGCAGCAGACACATCTTGGGAGGCTGATAGTGCAGCATACATGGTTCAGTGTTGGGTAAGGCCATTGATGGCTTGTCTCCCACAGCACCCTCTAGCACTATGAGAGCTAGCCAGCAGGGGGCAGTTTCTAGGTCAGTGCCAGACTGATTTCTCTATGTCCTACAGCCAAAGTGCCCTCTGTCTTCAGCAATAGTGTTTTAAGGTGTAATTGTGGTGGTCACTAAAGAGCAGCGGCAATAATTGTGACGTCTGTGGTGCTTTGGTGCCTCCCTGGTGAGGAAGCCTTTGGGAGGTATCCCATGCCTGGCACTGATGCATTGCCTTAATGACCCATCGCTTCAAGGAGCCTTTGTTCAAACTCCTTGTTTTTAAATTATACTTATATTAGCTACAAAGTTTCTGTTGAGACTCTGTCTTAGAATGAAAACTGTACTGTCCTCTTGATAGATGGTTCTCTTAAGTGACCTTGACCTTTTCTCACTAGTTTCGGTTCAAGTTCTACTTTGTTAGTGACGTCGACTTGTTTTCTAGGGCTCTTTGCTTGAAATGCTTTATCCGTGCTTTTCCTCTAGGGAGTATTTGTCTTGTGGTGATGTACTTCTTGGGGGCGATAAATACATATTTCCTACTGTCTATCCCCTCTATGTTCTAGTCTATGTCTTTTGGCTGGTGAACTGACAGCACTGTATCAGATTCAGAGTTATTATTGAAATGTATGTGTTGGTTCCCATCATTTTGATGGGTTTGTAGAGGTTGAGTCGCCTCCCCCCATTCTCTCTTGCTGAACTTTTATTATAGTGTGGTTTATTCTTTCTTGTGGTCTTGTGTAGATGGATATGGTTTTCTTTAAAGTCTGAGGGATTCCTTTAAATATCATCTATATAGCTGGCTTACTGGTTAAAAATTCATTTAGTCTATTTTTATCATGGGGAGGTATTTTCCAATTATGACAGAATGACTTTGTTGAGTAAAAACGTATGGGTTGGCAGTTATCATTTAGAACTTTAGATACATCATTCTAAGCCCTTCTGGCTTTTTTTTATCACTTGAATAATCTTCTGAGATTCTAAGGGGTCTGCTTTTGTAGTAACTTGGTGTTTCTCTCTTAGCATTTTCTTTTTTTTTTTTTT
>NW_022196903.1:44881865-44882145 GCF_008632895.1 Mastomys coucha
TCATATTGTTGTTCGTCCTAAGGGGCTGCAAGCCCCTCAGCTCCATTGGTCCTTTCTCTAACTCCTTCTCTGGGGACCCTGTACTCAGTTCAATGGATGTCTGTGAGCCTCTAGATCTGTATTAGTCAGGTACTGTCAGAGCCTCTCAGGAGATAGCTATATTTAGGCTGGCTTACCCATCCTTCAGTCTCTGCTCCATAGTTAATCTCTGTAACTCCTTCCGTGGCTATTTGGTTCCCCCTTTTAAGAAGGAATGCAATGTCCACCTTTTGGTCTTCCT
>NW_022196903.1:44883314-44891402 GCF_008632895.1 Mastomys coucha
TGAAAATGCTGTCTTTTTTCCACTGGGTGGTTTTAGCTCCTTTGTCAAAGATTAAGTGACCATAGGTATGTGGGTTCATTTCTGGGTCTTCATTTCGGTTCCAATGATCTACCTGCCTGTCACTGTGCCAATACCATGCAGTTTTTATCACAATTGCTCTGTAGTACAGCTTAAGGTCTGGGATTGTGATTCCACCAGAGGTTCCTTTATTGTTGAGAATAGTTTTTCTTACCATTTTCAATATACTATCTTTGCTCTATATATTTAGTGTGTTAATTATAATATGATGAGGGTTTTGTTTTGTTCTCTGGTCATGTCTTTTTGGTGTTCTAAATGCTTCTTGTACCTAGAATGGCATCTCTTTCCCTAATTCTGAGAAGTTTTCTATTATGATTCCTTTAGAAAGTTGTCTATGGCTTTAACACAGCTTTTTCTTCTTCTTCTATGTCTATAATCTACAGACTTGGTCTTTTAGAAGTATTGCATATATCTTGGGATTTTCACTAGTATTTTCTTATTAATTTATCTGGTTTTGTTGGATTTTCCAACTTCTCCAATCTGTCTCCATGTCCTTGTGGTCTGTCCTATTCTTCATCCATTCAATAGCAGAGACATTCCACAGAGGGCTTTTCTGGTTTGGGTGTGGCTTTTATTTGACTTAGTATGCTTCCTATTTCTAGCATTTCATATCAGTTTTTCTAGAGTATATTTATCTCTTTATTAAATTCCCTTTTCATATTACCCATCACTTTCCTTATGCATTTCAGCTTTTGTTTGTATCTTTGAATATACCCATTACTATTTGGGGTTCTCTATCTGGGATTTCTTCTAACTCACTGTATTACTCATAGTTACTTTGGCTGTGATAAAACACCATGACTAAACACAGCTTGGGAAGAAAGGAGTTTATTTCATCTTACAGCTTGTAATCCATCATCCAGAGAAATTAGGGCAGGGGCTCAAGACAGGAACCTAGAAGCAGAAACTAATGCAGAGGCCATGGAAGACTGCTGCTTACTGGCTTACTTTACATGGCTTGTTCAGCCTGCTTTTTTATATACTCCAGGACCACCTGCCAAGGAAGGGCACCACTTGCAGTGGGCTGGGCCTTCCCATGTCAACCACTAAGTAAGAAAGTGTCTCACAGGCTTGCCTAAAGAACAATCTTAGGGAGCCATTTTCTCCTTTGAGATTCCCTCTTCTCAGATAATTCTAGCTTATGCCAAGTTGACACACACACAGAAATATAAAACAAACAAAAATATAACCATAACAACTTACTTTTATAAGTCACTATTGCTATAGGGTTACTAATTTGTGACTCAGGAGGCATGTTTCTGTCTGGTTTTTTATGTTCCCTGGGGTCATTGCACTGGGATGTATACATGTGGCATTATTGGGTTGCTTGTTTTATTTTATTATTTTATTTTTAACCAGTTAAAGTCTTTCAGCCGAAGTATTTTAAATGCTGAAGTGAGACTTGAATATGGTAGAGTTGAGTGTGTAGTCCAAAAAGTAATTCCTTGGTCCCACATCTTAGGGTGCCTGGTATGAGCTTTGAATTATTCCAAGTTAAATATTAACTAGGAAAATAACCATAGCTACTGAGCTTACCATTATGAAATTTCATACTAGCAAATTACTAACAATGGTCTTATTAACTTCAATAACCATTGGAGGATAAACAATCAAGAATAGTATGGAGAACATGCAGACTTTAGACAATAAGGTCAAAAGTGGAAGGTAAATCAGGGGGATAAAAGTAAGGATTAAGTGTTAGATCAAAACTTTAAAGACACTGTTGAGGTGGGTAGAGTGAACTGAAAGGGTCGCAGACTTTAGAAACTGTGCGAGGTGACAGATATGGGCCGAACTCCATTCTTCTACAGTGGATAGCCAGTTTTCCTACAGGCACTTGTTGAAGGTGCTTTCTTTTCTCTACTTTGTGTTTTTGCACCTTTGTCAAATATTAAATAGCTAAAGTTACATGCACTCATGTTTGGATCTTCAGTTTAATTCCATTGGCCTACATGTCTGGTTTTGTGCCAGTACCATGTTATTTTTATTACTATAGCTCTGTAGCACAGCTTGAGATCTAGAATGGAGAACTTAGAACCACCACTTTACTAAACCAGCATACTCCCTAACTACCTTCTAAGTATCTATTTTTATATATACAGATGAGGATAGTTCTTTACCTCTCATTAAGAAAACTCCTCTTAGTTGGAGAAGGGACTGAAGGAGCTGAGGGGGCTTGCAGCCCCATGGAGGGAGCAACAGTGTCAACATTAGACCTTCCCCCTGGAGCTCTCGGGGACTAGACCACCAACCAAAGAATACACATGGAGGGACCCATGGCGCTGGCCACATATATGGCAGAAGATGGCCTTGTTCAACATCAGTGGGAGGAGAGGCCCTTGGGCCTGAGGGTGTTCAAGGCTCCGTGTGGTCCTTTGTGTATAAGCCCCTGGTTTCTGCAACCTCCTCTCCCTTCTGAGTTCTGGAGGCGGGGAGAGAGGAGGCTGTAAGTCATCCCCTGGTTCCCTTGGTCCTAGGTACTCCTGCACGCTGTTCTGATTCTGCAGGTGCCGTGTGTGCTGGGAGTTGCACCTCTCCTTACCAAAATGGTCTCTCTTATTATCACTCAAGATCCTATTGTGCTAATAAGCAGATCCCAAGGATAAGTGTGACCATGACGACTGCTTCGACCATGGACTTGCACTGGCTAGAAGGAACAGCTCAGCAGCAAAGTTTAGAGACAATACATCCTTGTCTGTTTATTACTTTATTGTTTTAGGTAACAAAATATTAATGACAAAAGGGAATTTCTTCCCCCAGAAGGGGAATATGCATTATAAGAAGACACTACGTGTTCTGTCTCCTCGGGTTCCATGCTCATGCTTTCTTATTACCATGGATGCATATCATTAAAGATACAGAAATACACTTTTATCGTTGTTGGATTTTTTTTCTATTTGTTCCATTGATTTTTGCAATGCTGGTGATGCAACTCGGCAGAGGCTGGTATGAGCTAGTTGAGCATTCTATCATCGAGCACGGAGGCATTATTCTTTTCTTTATTCCTCTTGTCTCTCTAAAGTCTATGTAGTTATTTGAACACAAATGTTAGGCTCTCTTCCCGTTCACTCTTATTAGCATTTAAAATACCTTTGGTGTTGACCTTACCCTGAACGATTTTTTTCTATTCAGAGCAGCCTTTGGGAAAGGTAGGGTAGACCACTGCAAGGGACCTCTCATTGTCACTTTCAGTGCCTGGCATCTCCATGGCATGATATTCTTAGTGACTTATAAACTGAAAGATCTGTATAAGGAACTGAGGTGATACTAAACACAAGCAGGAAATGAGTACTTGAAACTTCTAATAAATCAACTGATTTAAGGAATGTATGTTTACACACAAAAAATTTTTTAAACTGTAAAGGGCATAGTGAGTACAGTGGTTTATCGTCCGTCAAGGATAGAGATACTGAACATCCGACGTGGGAAGAGCTGAGAACAAAGAGCTAAGAGGGGACAGACAGATGCTCACACCACGGGGACTGAGAGGAGATGTACAAAATCAGAAATCAATGTCATCAGAGGGGTGCCAGTACAAACAAAGGGGACTTCTCCTCTGGCATGAGTACTCAATCAGTCATCACTCTGCCTTCCCTAAAGGATAGTCTGAATAGGAAAGCATTCGGCTGTGTCATTAGATATCAAAGTTATTTAAATGCTAAAAAGGGGAAAATCACATGAATATGATATGTAGAATAAAATATAAGGCACATGTATGCATGCCTACATATACATGGGCACGCATCTATGCATGTGTGTAGTACTAAAACCAGACACATATAATTCATTACTTATGAAAATAAAATTTGTGGGGGTATAACTATAATTTCCAATCAATACAGCAGTAAACAAAACTCAGGTGCCATATTCTGGCGAGTTCTCTGTGAAATTGGTTTCCACTGGTCTGTACCTAGACCACACAGGCAGGATTTGTGTGAATCTTCTAATTACCACGGGGAATGTTATCTGTATTGGTTGGGGTCAGGGACCCACAGTCCCCTGAGAGTTATGGACAGAGGGGCTCCTTGGAGAAAACAACCTTACACTGGCATCGGAGGAAACTAAAGTGTAGAGACACTATTGGATTGTTAAGTGATTCATCTGAGAAGCCAAGATGGCCGGCCACAGAAAGACGTGAGCAGAAGGAGGTGAGCATTTCTTGCCTTTGCAGTTACTGTCTGTGCAGGTCTTCAGCCAGCTTCCGGGAAAGGCCTGGAGCAGCGATGGATCTGCAGTTGAGGCAAAGAACTGGACACAAAACAAAGAAGAACCGGAAAACTGGAGCTAGCTGGACATCTCTGCATATTTCCATCACCATAAAGACTATAAATGACCATCAGAGAGAATAACTATTCCATCTGCTTCCTAGCCTCTCCTACAGAAATGAGCAAGTCTTGGATTAACCAGCAGGACCCATGTGTCCTCCATGTACCTTACCTCAGAATGGGTTTTGCCTCAGCACATGCATCCAATCAGCCCACGTCCTCTGATGCGGCAACAAACTGCAGCACACCATCAGAAGTTTTTCTCTCTGGATTCCCGGCAAATGCAGCTCAACAACTCAATGTAAGACAGACAGTAGAGCCACTGGCAAGTCATTACCACACCAGCCCCATGCTCCCAAATTCCCATAGACTTTTAGCATAGACTTCTCACAACCCCACACTTTACCTTTCTCTCTGGTACCCAGTTGACTTACTGCGTGAAGGAAAACACCACACAAACTTAGTTCAGAGTCAACAGGTAACTCAATCGCTGGGCGCAACAACTAGCATCCTAATTTTGTAAGCTATACTAACTTTAACTCCTCCGGTGACAAATCCTGGTGGGTTCGCCACCTAATTCGGGGGGCCTCTTGTTAGCTACACATTGTCCCCCAAGCTCCCTCCCACCCCCTCCAAAAGCAAGACACTTTTTTCTGCTCTCCTCTTCCTGTCCCAACCAGGAAGTCCTGCCTACTCCTCGCCCAGTGATTGGTTCCTAGAAATCTTTATTCATTAGGGGAAGGTTCACAGGAAGTCATCTGAGTACCTGATTCACTCCCTCAGCACAGGCAGCCCCTCTTGGGGAAGTGGAATTAGCATCAAAATGCAAACAGCACCAGGGCTATCCACAGTACTTCCCCATTTCTGTTCAATTAAAAGACTCTTATCTCAGATATAAGGTGAACACAACTATTACCATTCTGAAATTTATAAAGCACACACACACAAAAAAAAACCCTAACACCCAGTCCATCATTTTTGTCAGTTAAATAGAACACTGTTATTTATCCTAACTTTAAAAAGGCTTATAAATACATGTTACAACCTGGTTTAGCTTGTATACTATCTGAAAACTATTTTCCTAAATATATTCTCTCAACACTAAACAGCCTGGGTTGGCTATGAGACTATAAGTAGTCTTTCAACCCCATCAGAAATCCAAGAACGACCAACATTCTCTGAAAATATAAGAAGCCTAACACAGCTTTCAAAGCTAAGACAAGTTGTAGAGACAACTGCCTACCCATACAGCCCCAGTATGTCAGGAAGTTGGAGCATCAATCTTCAGCCTTCTGGCCCAGGATATTCTGACAGACCTTTGAAAAACAGGGATTATTAAGGACTAGCTTATTCTGTCTTGGCAGAACTAAGCTGTCCTAACCTGTAACTTGTGTCCTCTCAAGAATGGTACCAGTATGCAGAAGAGATAGGCAATTTCTTCCCAGTGGCCACCTAGCCATAGTGCACAACCTCACCTGGAGGTAGAGATGCTCAGCTGCTTCTTTGAATCCATGAATGGGGAGCTGTTAGGAAGGAGCAGATATGTCTCAACAACAAGTGAATAAATAACATTAAATGTCACATTCTGTAGATTTCTGATGTTTTTTGAAAACTATCTATGTAAAGTAATCTGGACTGTTGTCTGTTAACTACTCTCAGCTATTTCTAATTAAAATATCCACGGACCAATACATGTGAGTTGTTAGCAAAGACCCTTCCTCTCGTGTCCTTTCACATGCTTGCTTTAGCAGAACACCCTTTTCCCTGTGTTTGCTTCAGTGAAACGTTCCTTCACTCATCTGCCTTAGCCTTTCACACCTGTGTCCACTTTAATGAAACCTTCCATCACATATTTGTCCCAGCAAAACACCATACAACCGACTTTCCAAAGAACTCTTAAGTTTCCCTTTGCCAGTTTCACACTGGCATCACAAATTCTCACTTTCCATTTCCGGTTACACTGTGGGGCCGGATCACTGTGTGAAGGCTGACTTGTGTGCACTGTAGGAGCAGCAGCAGCATCTGTGGCCAGTTCCTATGAACTGTCAAATGCTGTGGTCACACACAACTTTCTCCCAATAGCAACCAAATATGCCTCTAGGCGTGGCCACATGTTAAAAAATGCTCTAGCTGGGAGCCACTATTCTGCTATAAGAGCTGTGAGTCACTGTGTAGCCAACAAGAAATTCAAAAACAAAAACCTTGGCCATAGCTGATTTGCACACTAGCAGATATGTATTCTAACTGCACAGGCCCCCAAATTCAAAGCTGACATTTACAGTCCTGGGTCTAGTGACTTTTCCACTTTGCATACCAACTCACAGCCATGAACATGCTCATGTGAATAAAATTTGCCAAGAAAGAAAAAATACTTTTATTTCTGTAAATACATGAACTGTTGATGGAACTGTTTTAAAAAAGAAAAAACTGTTTATTGTTTAGGGACATATGCCACAGTGCATCTGTAGAGGTCAGTGGACCACTTTGTGGAGTTGGTTCTCCCCATCCACTTTTTAGATTCTGGAGATCAAACAAACTCAAGTTTCCAGACTCCTGCAGCAAGTGCCTCTAACCATTGAACCCTATTGCCAGCCTTGATGTAGCTGTTACGTAGCACGGTATGGGTTAAGTTGAGTTCATATGGCTCTTTGTTTGCCTGATAACCCACAAAGCAGGACGTGAGAGCCTCTGTACAAAAGCTAAGTGTATGGAAGGGCTTTCTGATGAATTGTTTGCTGAAGGGTCCAGATCTGTTCTCATCATGATATTTTGGCATACAGCACTGCTTTGCTATGTGTTATCTGCAGATGGTATTGCAGGTTACCAAAAAAAAAATATATAAAACATAATGGACAAAGACGCCTTAAAGCATTGACATAAATAATCATTTGGTAACAAACTTTAATGCAAATAACGTTGGCCAGAATGGGAATAAGTGAGCGAGAAGGAGTCATTCGGTCACACCAGCTTTATCGAGAAACTACTGCACATCAAAGACTACTATTGTGAGCCGCACAGAATAAGTAAAGGGGGGGAATTTAATAGGTAGGGTTACAGGCTCACCATCTCATGAGGAGACAAACAGAACGTGAATAAGTAGGTGTGGTGCACGGTGTACTAAGCACAGGTCACTGAAAGGAAAGGTATCTAGTGAGTCATGGATGGCATCAGTGTTGCCTCCCACCCAGCAGAAGGGAAGGATTTGTTTGCATCAGTCAGGTGAAGAAGCTGGAGAAGTGTAGAGTTTTCTGTAAGCTCGTGTTTTAATTCCTGGCCCCAAGCTCCTAGTGTAAAAGACTCTGAGACTTAAATATGCCATTTGGTTAAATGCCTTAACCAAATAAATGCTTTGGAGCATTCCCTGACTAGCTCATAATTTAATCATCTTGTTATTCTATTCTAAGTTCTGCCACATGGCTAGTTAACTGGTCCTCAGTTACACGTGACCATCTTTCTCCATGTCTGAAGCAGAATCCCACCTCTCCCCTCCTCTGTCCCCTCTGCCAGCCTGTCTCTTTCTGAGAATCCCCTTTCTATACCAAAACTTCCACCTGCCTATTTCCTGCCTAAGCTAAGCTGCCTATTTCCGGCCAACAGCACTTTTATTGACAGGTGATTGATTCTTCCATCACCTGTACAAGAGATTCTCTCTACAGAAAAGACAAACTGTGGGTCTTTATGACATCTGCCCAGGATCTTCTAGCTTTCATAGTCTCTAGTGAGAAATCTGCCATAATTCTGATAG
>NW_022196903.1:44892138-44897251 GCF_008632895.1 Mastomys coucha
AGAATTGGGTTCTGATGATGGCAAGTGACCTTGGTTTGTGTTGTTTATTTTCTTACGCTTCCCCCCCCAACCCCCACCATCTGGTTAACTCTAGTGCTACTTGCCCTTACTAAATCTGACTGGAGCTTGTCCTTCCTGTGATCCTGGTTGTGTCAGAACTCCTCAGAGTCCAGCTGTCTCTGTGATCCTGTGATTCTGGGATCCTGTGATTCTGGGCTTGTTAGATCACCTGGGAGTGGAGCTTCCTCTGGGTGTTGTGGGACTGGCTGCAGAGCTTTCACCCAAGGTCTGCTCTGGACCCCAGCCCAGACAGACCAGAAGGAACCCGAGTCACTGGGCTGGCAGAGTTCCTGTGTGCCTGGTCCCTCTGGTCCCAGTTACTTCCACTCTAGGATGTGTCTTGAATGGGACAGGAACCACTCTGGATTTCAGGTATACTTGAGGTTTGATCAGATTTTCCAGGTCTGGAAAAGTTGGTGCATGGAGCCTGGATCAGACCTGGACAGTTTCTGGGGCATGGGAGTCACTAGTAGACTAAGGCATGAGCAGTGGAGAAGGCACTTCTCACAGTGAGAAGAGAGGAGAGGAGAGCACAAAGGAGTGGGAGCAATACAGAAAAGTAGCGGACATGTTCTCAGAAAGTTAGAGTAATTGCTTAGCTGGCAGAGGCCAGCAAGACTCTGCACCCGTATAAAGAAAAAAATAACCAGACACGGACTAGGCCCTGAGGGAAGAAAGGCAGAAAGAATGCATCAGATTGGTTTCTAGAGGTTAGGAATACAGCTCCAGAACACATTCCTGAATGTCTGATATTGTTACCTTTATTGTATAGGATATAAAATTACTTCCCACCTTAAGAATAAAAAAGATGTTGTTTGGAACACTTGTTCATTAAAGAGGAATTACTGCACTTTGCATAGTCAATCTTCCTGCTATCATAAATACCATTCCCATTATCTCAGAGGAAGACCAGTGGTGGAGACAGTCATATAACCACATTTCTTCTACCCACCTAATTCTAGTCTGTAGACATCACTTGGTACCACAAACAACACATGGTCGATTTTATTCATCTGGCTGAGTCAAAACTGCTGGGTTCAATAATATTTCAGGTGGCACAGCAATAACCCCTAAACCCAGAAGGTAGTGGGATTCTCCAGCAAGGTACTTAAAGGTAAATTTTCAGCATATGTTTATTGTGGCTGTCAGGGTATGCCACTGCTGTAGTAAAATGTGGCCGGATATGTGGCCTCTGAGCTGGCCTCCATCTGTAGTTTTTAAGCCCTCTTCCCTCCCCTACTTCAGGCCCAGGAAATGGGCTAATTTTAAAATGATGGGAGGCAGAAATAGAATGTAATGGCCTCACTTGTATAAATACAGCCCTGAAAAAGTCAGGACTTTGAAATTGCTTACTTACAGGCCACCAGACCTGTACTTACCGTCTCTCAGATCACTCAGAATGGAGTACACTCCAGTTCAAACCTGACCTGGCAGGCCTGCTCCGGTTGTTCCTATTTTTGAATGATGTAGGCTGATCTAAAGTTTAAATACATTTTAATGCTTAATTAAACAAGCTTGAATTCTACAAGCATTTTAATACTTAGTTAGAAATTTAAAAACAGATACCATGAAATCCCAAGGTAAAACAAAACAAAACCAGGCAACATCTGTTAGTCTCTGTCACATGGGATGGATGTGTTTGTGAAGACGCGACTCTTTAAATAACTAAATGCCTCTGAGACGGCTATCTTAAAGCAGAACTGTTGCATGGTACTGCTGATTGGTGGATCGGCCTTGAGATCTCTATGAAGCAGAGGCCAGGAGACTGTGAAGGCCTCAGGATGGGGTAGCAGCCAGGACAGATGTTAGAGTACCACCTCTTGGGCCTTGGGAGCTCTAGAAAGGCAGGAGAGATGCTAACTCGTGGTGGGATCTGTGCTGGGAAGCTCAGTGCTTGCTATTTTGGGATGAGTTTTATAGTGATCCGTTTATAGAGATTTTTGTTGTTGTTCTTGACATTTAGCAGAGCTGTTTTATAGGGATGATAAGGGAAAGTAGTTAATAAGTTATGGGAAAATTGTAACACTGCCTTACATGCTCTCTCAAATATTGCTGAATGAATAAATGAGAGTTCTGCCCTCCTCCTATAAAACATACTAAACAGAATCGGAAAGCTGAAGGGTTGTTTATCTCAGAGTCTGTGATGGTTTGAATATGCTTGGCCCAGTGAGTGGCACGTCTTAGGAGGTGTAGCCTTGTTAGAGTAGGTGTGTCACTGTGGGTGTGGGTTTTAATATCCTTGTCCTAGCTGTCTGGATACTAGTATTCTGATAGCAGCCTTCAGATAAAGATGTAGAACTCTCAGCTCCTCTTGCACCATGACTGCCTGGATGCTGCCATGTTCCCACCTTGATGATAATGGACTGAACCGCTGAACCTGTAAGCCAGCCCAATTAGATGTTGTCCTTCTAAGAATTGTCTTGGTCATGGTGTCTATTGACAGCAGTAAAACCCTATCTAAGACAGAGTCTCACATCCACCCTGCTGTAGACATTGGTAAGCTGAGAACCAGGGAGGTTAAATAAGTTGTCATGTACTAGCCGAGTGTGAGAACTAGAGATGCTGCATGAATGGCAACAACATTGTTCATTTATTTATTCACTCTCTGCAGACTATGATGACCCATTTATAGCCTTGGGTCATGTAACTACAGGAACACATTGTGTTAGGGCATTTCATGGTGTGAACATTGTAAAGCAGACTTACACACACCCGGATGGCACTGACTACTCCACACTTAGATGCTTTGACACAGCCTACTGATTGCTCCTTGTGCCACGGTGGACCAAACACCAGATTAACTGAAACACTAAAGCAAACACCTGAAGGAAGAGAAGTGGTAAGGACAAGATGTGTGAGGCTGCAGCAGACAGTAGCCAACACACTCTTTCACATGAAGCTGCTCTCCCAAGCAGAAGAACACACTAGAGTAATGATTTTTAAAATAGATTATAGTATAACAAAAAAGCAAGAGCATAATCATTTGTGATCCTTATCAAGCATTGCATGTTGTGTGTGATTCTATGTCCTATATACGTATGCAACTGGCAGCACAGTAGGCTTGGCCCTTGAAGCATTACCACAGACAAGTATGTCATATGTTGTGCTAGGATATGGTAAATGCTATGCTGTCATTAAGACTAGGAAATTTTCAATCCCATTACAATCTTGTATAATCACTTTCACATACAACAGGGCAGGTCTTTGATAGAAACATTGTTATGGACTTTCCCTTTGGCCTGCATAGGATATGTGCTAAATAAATAGGATTGAAATCGTCTCATTTGTTATGACATTTATTCACTCAGATTTACTGTTCTAAATACACACATGCCAGGCCTCATGGACACCATCATTTGGATAATTTGCTCTTTCCAAATAAAATGCATTAAAGTCACTTTTTTAGCAAGAATTAATAACCTTATATCTAATTATATCATATCATTGCCTGTCACTATTGCCTTTTGCCTCCAGCAGAATGCTATGGCTTGGGATCTTTGGGAAAACTGAATCTCCCCAACTCAAAGCCCCTTTCACAAAGCTGCACATCACCTCAGGTCCTCAGTGGCCAACACCTCTGGCTGTCCATTAATGCTCTGTTCCAGGAGACTTGAGTGTCCTTGTTATGGCAGTTTACATAACCTCAAATGTTCCCTGGTAACTGAAAGAGAAAGCAGCTCATTCAAAATAGCTCTACCTGTCAGCTCCAGGGCCAGCTCACTGAGTCTGTGGTGAGCGTCATGCGGGCTGCTCTGTTTAGCTTGACGTTATTTTAAGGTCCTTTGCTGCTTCTAGTTTTTCTTTTATCCTCTTCATCTTTTGACTTAGAAGGTTTCAGTGCAAGTCCAGTTTTGAAGATAGAATTAGCCTAGTAACTTAGTGAAAGGCACTCTATCAGCACTTATAGTCTTGCTTAGTTGAACAGTTTCTATTTAAGACATGACTAACTACCTCTGATCTGGCATTGCGGTACTCCACACTGCATCCATGTGGGATCCCTGGAAGCAGGTGTTATACTTTCTCCCATCTTATGAAACATTCAGATTAACTTGCTGTGTCAAGTACAGATCAAACGATCTTAAAAAAAACAATGCCAGATCCTCCCAGATGAGAATCAGTCACCACACTTCATCCCTTGTACCCAGAAATTCTAAGACTTAAACATTCATGTGAATCACCTGATAAGCTTGAGGAAATGCAGACTGTTAAGGGAGGCAGTCCAGTGTCCAACATTCATGGAATGGCTGAATAAACTAAAAATGGTATACCTATATGTGGGAATATTACTCAGTCCTTAAAAGGAAAGCATTATTGATACATGCTACAACATGGATACATTTTGAGAACAAAAAATTTGAAATGAAGGTTTTCTAAGGTGAATTACAAACTTACAAGCATTTATGATGGTAACTTTTATGCTTTACACACTCTGCTACAATGAAACAGACACACAGAGATGGCCAGGTCAGGTGCAGAGTTGCTGATACAGCAGATCTGAGTCTGGGCCTGTGAACTTGAATTTCCACCCAGTTCTCAGGTCATTCTGAACTAAGACCCCGAGGATAACTGTAAGGATAAAGCAAGGGCATTTCCAGAAACTGGTTGGAGGAAGCACATGTGGATCTGCTTTGCCAGTTGATCTAAAAAATAGAAGAGCTGAATAACTGCCAGCCCCCTCCCACACTGCAAGCCACCTCTCGACCCCCTACTAACTGCTCAGGTACTGGGTAAGTCCTGAATATAAGTGAGAAAATTCTAAGATGACACCTTTGCCCTTAATACTCTTCTTTTATTGTATAATTTTTCCCCTTTAAAACTGGAGAAAATATAAATATTTAGAATGTAGGAAAATATGAAATGCTCATCAAGTGCCGAGCTATATGTTAAATATTTACTATAAGCAGAACAGATATTCTTTGATGTAAAGTAATCAGGAAACAATGTGATAACCTTTATCAAGTTAAAATTCATAAAACTTCTCCTGGTTGTGGGGAGCCGCAGCTGCCACCATATATATATATATATATATATATATATATATATATATATATAT
>NW_022196903.1:44897599-45021170 GCF_008632895.1 Mastomys coucha
CTGATGCTGATTGGGACCAGGGAAAGTATTTAACCCACAAGGGCTGGGGGCTGGATATAGAGTAAGTAGGAGTATTGAATATTGAGTAAGTATGTAGAGATAGTAAATATGTAGAATTAGGGCTGGTGATGGGTTAGGAGAATTAGGAGTAAGTATGTAGAATTAGGGCTGGTGATGGGTTAGGAGAGAATTAGGAGTAAGTATGTAGAACTGGGGCAGGTAATGGGATAGGAGAGAAGATGTAGATATAGAAGTAAGATGTAAAGACAGATGCAAGATGTAGAATTAGGAATAAGTATGTAACTAATAAGATGTAAGTAGTAATAAGTAAGACGTAAGAAGAAGATATAGAAAAATATAAAAGAAGCTAGCTAGTAAGAAGTAAATATGAAGGTTCCTGATTAAACTGCATGGAGAAGGGCTTGGTGTTTGCCTCCTTATTTCCGCTGGGTGGAAAGGCGGTGAGACATGGTATTGTAGATTAGCGGTATTGACAATGGCTGCTGAGACTATGTATCATTCAAAATACACTGGGAAGGTTTTTACTCCATCTATAAAACATCCATACTCCTTCACCTAGTGATCTTGCATATATAAGCATAGAGTAAATGCATTAAAATGTAGACTATAAAAGATGTGTAACAGTAAAATAATATGAATAATTCTGTATGCAATAAAGCCTGGAAATACTCTCCATGTGCAGATGGAGACTAGTGAGGAGCTAAACTGATTCCAGTGCACCAAACAAGACAGTTTTCTGTTTTTAAAAAAATATGTATTTAGGGCTGATCCAAAGCTTCCTCTCTGAGCGCCTTAGTCAGGGCAGGAGCCCTGTGTCTGTGGGGATAGCTACATATCCACAGCCAAGGGCAGTCTCCTGCCTTCTGCTCTGCAGCTTGTAAAGGCAATGAAACCAGGCAGCAAGCCTGACAGTATAGAAGCCACACTAAGGTTGGGATGTAGCCAGTGGTCCAGTATTTGCCTAGCATAGATGGAACACTAAGCCCTACCCCTGAGAAAGAAGGAAGGCGGGGAGGGAAGGAGGGAGGGGGGGCAGGCATGCAGAAGACCAAGCCTGGATCCTACTGTACCTGAAGCTAGGAAAGCAGTCTTTACCTCTGGTTTCCCAGTTGTATGAATCTACGAATACTTTACTTTTTCCTTAACCTCCCACAGTCAAAAAAATTTTAAAGACATATTCTACATGAATATTATATTTTAAACTCATATGTATAAGGAATATTAAAGTAAGCTATATTATATTATAGAAAATAAAATAACTTTTGAAAACTTCATTTAAAAAGGGTGATAGTGTCTTAATTACCTGGATATAATATTCTCAAATATCTTTTTATTGTATGAAGTATATAAGCATATGCATCACAGATCACTAGCAAGAATATACAATAAATAATCTCAATGAAAGAAAAGCAACATTTATTGATGTACAACTAAAAAGTACATTTATCTTGGTCCTACCAATACCAGCTCTAAGAATATAAAGACACAGTAGCAAAGCTATGAAAGGATCTGTGCATAATTCTATTGATCACAGTATACTTATAATAGGAAGTATTGGGAAATGATCTAAGTGCCTATTGATAGGAAAGTGGTAGAAAAAGCAAAGTACATCCACACAGTCACATATATGTAGCTATGAAAAGAAATAAGACATGCCGAATTATACAGAAGTCTTTGGATACATTGCTGAAATTTAAAACGAATGTGCAAGACAGAGAACTGTATAGAAAGGGTTGTCTTTTATGTGATAGAAGAGTATACATGTGTGAATTTATTTTGCATGAATAAATAGTGGAAATGTTAGGCCAAAACTGATACAAACAAGAGAAAAACTAGACAAATATATGGAGATACTTAAAATAGGAACTGAGTAACAAGATGTAATTATCAAGTGTTGGTAAATACGAGGAGCTAACAAAACATATACCACTGCTGATGGTATTAATTGGAACAACCAATTTTGGAAAGGACACTATCTATAAAAGCCTGCAGACACAGCAATTCTATTCTTCACAGTATAGTCACTAGACACTCATGTCAAAAGACACATAAAAGCACAAAATGAATAAACCCAACAACAGATTCCCATGAGCAGTGTAACTGACATAGAGAAGACTTTGAAAAGCTCAGCTTCCCTTCCTAGCACAAATTCAGAAGGAACTAGGAACAGAAAGAGCACACCTCAACAAAATGAAGGCTGCATATGGCAAATCCATGTATTATATAGATCATGTAATGATTCAATAAAACCATGGAAAACTGAACTCACTTCCTCTAAAATCAGGATTAAAACTAAGGCACCCACTTTCTCCATTCTTATTCAGTGAAGTGTTCAAATCTTAGTAAGACATAAAAATAAATCAGAGATACAAATGAGAAAGATGTCAAATTATTTCTCTTTGCACAAAACATAATCATATTCTTAAAAGAGATGTCAAGTGTAAAAAGCCAAACTCACTAAGATAAATGCTGCATGTTTACTGTTTATATGGAATATATATGTGTGTGTACATGTATGCATGTACTCATGCACATATGTGTGAGTCCTTGTGCACATGTGTGTATGCCCATGCACATGTGTATATGCTTGTGCATTATTGTGGGTACATGTGTATATACACATGTGTGTGTGTCCTCATGCACATATGTATCTGTGATGAAATTAACCATGAGAAATAGAGATTAAAGGAGGGGCACATGGGGGAAAGAAAGAGTGAGGAATATAGGTGACATAAAAGCAGGAGGTATGACAATGGGACCAGCATGGGATGACAGAGCATAGTGGGGGTGGAGAATGCATTAGAACAAAGTATAATGACACATTTGTATGAAAATGGCATCTCTTTGTGTGTTAACTTAAAAAATATTTTTAAAATAGATAGTAATTTACTATATTAAAGAAAAATAACTAGTTTGGATTGAAACTCCAAACTAGACACTGATATCTACCACCAACAGAACGGTTACATTGTGGTCCAGTGTATAAGCAGTAAGATCCAATACACTAACAGATGGAGAAAAAGCAATATCCCACTGCACACAGCCTGGAGGGAGCTTGTCAAAATATTGTTGAATAAGAAGGACGACATGCTGTGCTATCCCATTCCTGGTCCAACATCTGGCAAAGCCAGTCCGCGGGAAAGCGGCTGCCTCTGGGGTTGCAGAGACCAGAAGGGCACAGGTTCAGTCTCTTGAGTGCTGGTGGGATTCCATTTGTGCACCTGGTGGTAGGCTTGTGGGTATGTTTAGCCTATGAGAAATCACCATGCAGCGTGCTTACGAGGTGAATGCTTTACTGAGTGTATATTGTGCTTTTTAAAAATGTTTAGAAAACCTCCAAATCACTACATCTCAAAGCAGGAGGGAGCAGAGGAAAGAGAATGGGATGGAAAGCAAGATTCTCTGAATCTTGGTTGCTATATAGGTTCCAGTTTGGAATAAAGTGCATGTTTTATGGATGCAAAAGCATAAACACAATAAAAAGAAAAAAAACACATGTATGAGTACATCAGATGGAAATAATCTTAGCTATTTTTCCAGGTGTTAAATTCCAAGAGAGATATGGATGTGTGTGTATGTGTAATCATATGTATGCATAAATGCACATATATTTTAGGGCTTAGCATAAAGTCTGAAAACGAACAAGGCCAGATCCACTGAAATGCTACAATTATATTTCTGGATTCAGTTTAACAGCTTAGAAAAAAAAAATAGGGAAAGTTAGTGCTCAGGCCCCAGGGAGACAAAGAAGGAAGGTAGAAAACTGCACAGCTGGAAAAGCACTCATTACTATCCAAAGCAAACAGATGCAGCATGGCTAGGCATGGACTAACCTAAAAGCCTTGCTGGAATTCACAAAACTGTCTGGGAAGCTGTTACATCCGTGCAGGCGGCTCTGTGAGCCAAGCAGTGACTAAATGCTCAGATGGAGTCTTGACCGGCTTGGCCTTAAGCTCAGTCAGTTATTTAGTGTGTTTCCCATTGACCACCGCAGAGCAACGCAACATGGGGGTGAAAAGGACAAGCAAATAATTCACAAAGGTTTTTTATTATAAAGCAGTTTCCTCTTCCAACTATTTAATGCCCTGGTGTTTGCCAAATGGCCCTAAACTGGTAGATGGTGAAAGATAATGAGACTTCTAGAATCTCTGCCTTTGGTTCTTGGAAAAAGTGTACTGTCACAGGTTACCCAGGAGTTTGGGTTTTACATGTGGGAAATTTTAACCCTCGATGTATCCTATACCACCTTACCATAGGGTCAGAGCTTTGAGCATTCTTCTAACTAGAGGGTTCAAGTCTAGCTCTGCAAATTAAATATGGTGAGTTTGGCTGTGTTCCTTAATTTCATTGCGCCTTGGTTTCCTCAAATAAAATGAAAAAAACCAAAACACTCGAGTCTTTTTAAAATTCATACCAGAAGGTACATGAAATACTTGATATGATGCTGTACTACGCCGTGCTAACCTGTAGTATGCTGTGATGAATGCCATTGTGTCTCATCCTCACATGTGACTGACTAGAAAAAAATCGAGTGAACTAAAGAATGGCTCACCACCTCCTGAGGTGTGCACTGCATCATAAGGAGGCGTTATTGGTTGCATCATAAAACATTTTTAAAAACTCACAATTTTTTATTCTATTCAGTCTTTACATAATTCTTATAATGAGGTCACAAATGAAGAAATGATGCTTATCATAAGGCAATAAAGGAGCAGAAGAAAGATGTTATCCTATTCCTACCTGAGGCCTAACTATAGCCCAACCCTAACCCTAACTAACCCAAAGCAATAGGAATCCAAAAATCATTTTTCTTGTTTAAAAAAAAAATTAAACCTGAAAACAAAACCACATTAGAGTGTTCACCTGTGATTGACAAGAAGGTATTTATTAGTCCTTCACATATTGGCTCACACACGTCCTAAGAACTAAGTGCAAGGACATAGTCCCTCTCAGAATGCTCACAGAAGGTCGGTCCTGTTCAGATCAGGAGGCAGGCTACAACAGTCAAGGTGTGGGCGAGTTGGAGTTGGCGGCCTAGAGAACAGTACCTGACACACAAACATCTGCTGGATAAGTGAGATATTTCATAGAGCAAAAGAGTTACCTCGTTTACTGTAAGTTTCTGGATATCTCTGAGGTCAGAACTTAGCAGGCACTTAAAGGTTAGGCTGGAGAAACACATACTAAATTTTTCTTTAGAACTTCAGGAAAGATGAATAGCTTCCAAAGATATCACTCAGGTTGACTTGCACCAATGTTCATGATCTAAAGCATGATGGCACTGGTAGAGAAGACCACGCGTACAAGGCCTGGGCCAATGCAAGCCAGGTGGGTCAGTAGAATAAACAGAGAGAAAGAAAATGGGCCACTAAGCAGGGGATCCCAAGAGGCTTTCCCTTGTGGATTGCAAGGCAGTAACGTTTACCTTTTCTGGTGTTAGATAATAAATATGGAAAGGTTAAGTATCACTTCTTGGAGTTCTAATGTGTGCTCTGAACCCAGCCCAATGGTAAGTTTATTTTTACTGTGAGATATAACCAAGCAATTTAAAATCGTCTTGCTTAGAGACAATGGGACCCACAATGAAATTATGTCCTTGTCAATGGTGAATATGGAAATGAACAGGTACTATTTGTTAGAAAGAACCATGGAGCTGAAGAGGTGGTTCAGTAGTTAAGAACATTTGCAGCCCTTCCAGAGGACACAAGTTTGGTCCTCAGCATCCATGACTGGTGGCTCATAAATCACCTGTAACTCCAGCTCCAGGAGATCTGGCCTCTATAGGAACCCACACACATGTGGCATGCATGCACACACACACATACACACACACACTTAAAAAGGACAGAGTGCTGGGGACATAGTTTAGAGGTTAAGAGCACTTGTTTCAGAGTTCTGGGTTCAATTAATCCCTGGCACACATGTGGCAGATGACAACCATCTGTAAGAGGGAATCTGACATCCTCCTCTTACCTCCCCAGGGACCAGAGATACATGTGGTACACAAACATACATGCAGAAAAAAAACACCCATACACATATACATATAATAGTTATTATTAATAATAATTTGAAAGTAAATACATTTTTAAAAGAATCACAGTTCAGGTATTTCTCAGGCAGCCACATTATTTTAATAAAAATCACCACCATTTCATAAGTAATGAAATTTGCTTATGCAGCTCACAAAGAGATGGCCAGTCCTCAATAAAATTTTCTCATAAAAGTGAATGAGCACAAGTCAAGTCACATGTGAATATGGCTTGATTTACATTGAATCAGAGTAACAGTAATTACCTGAGAGCATAACTGGTAGTGACATTCGAGTGTGAGCGCTAGGTATGCTGATGATAATACCAGCTAACATTTATTGAGAGCAGCTTGCACACCAGGCAATGCTCAACGCATTGTATCTAATTTAATCCTTGCCCCACGAGATCTTTCCTCTTACAGAGCCCTACCTGCTAAGCAGATGGCATATTGATGACAATTAGTCATCCCATTCCCCTTCCAGAACTCACTGGAGCTAATTCTCAATTGGACTTTATTTTCCCAAGCTGCACTATTCCTACTTGGTCTCATCTGTGACTAAGCATACTCCAAAAGGTCCTCAATGAGTGACAGCGAGCACACACAATGGAACACTTTCCAAAGAATCAATGTAACTTAATAGTAAACAATCTCAAGGGATTCCATATGAGATTAAGTAGTCTTTTTTATGAAACACGAATGTAAAATTCCAATAGACATAAAAGGATAAACCTGAAAGAAATTTCACACCTTGAAATGACACCTTGAGAGCTCACTTTTAGGTAGAGAAACTTTAAAATCGTTGTGCTGTCACATAGGATGACAAAAATAGCTGTGGAGGTGAGGCCCGAGTTTCTGGGATAATATGTGTACTTACTTAACTTCCTGAAATGCTTCCTCTTCTCCTTTGGTTGGATTGGTAGTTCAAGTTCATGAGCCCCATAGTGACAATTCACCTGTAGGTTCTATCTGTAGTTGTCAATTTCATTCATTAGCATTATTTTTTCAAAATTAGAACTAATCTCTTACTCTGACTAAAAAAAGTAGAATTCAAACTTATGTAGAACTTTTTAACTAGAAAAACATAAAGAAAAAATTAATTTCGTTAGGCTTGTCAATCACATATACAATTATTATCTTGCCACAGGTTTGGAAACTTTGGAGCTAACCCATGAACGAGATAGAAAAAAATCTTTGCCTGCAAAGATATTTCAAATTTTACACACACACACACACACACACACATACATACACATACACTATACATGTACATTTTTATAAGATTTTGATATCATTGTACCTAGTTTTAATTAGGTTACTTTTATAGTAATAGTATGCTATAAACATTTTTATTATATTTTACCTACATCATAAATGTTAAAACCTGAATAATAATTTGAGAGATGTGACATATATTAATAAACCTGGAGATTTAGATTGTTTTAATTTTTCATTCTTATAAGGGTTCTGAGATGAATATTTTTACAGGCAGATTTTTATGCATATCTCTAGTTACTCCCTTCAGATGAAATACTTTGAAATCAATATATTCCCCTTGTCTGGGTCACAGGACATGCATATTCTAAGACTTTTGAAGCATTGTTGAATTGCATCCCAGAAGTATTTATACCAGCTAATGTTTTCAAATGCATATGATAATGTTTATTTTTCCATAACCCAGCAGCACTAGGCACCTATTATTAGATATTTTAAGCCAATCTGTAGGTGCAAATTGATTTCTTGTTTTAATATGCCTTCGTGGTCTCCTGTGAGAGGAGACGTTCACTGGTGTCTGGAGTTCATTTCTTGTGTTGTCTTTTCATGTCTGTACCTTGGCCATTTTTCTATTGCTGTGGTTATCTTTCCTTCCCCTATTTGAACAGGTTAAAAGATAAACTGCAGCGTGACTTTTTATCTCCTGTGTCTGAGTCAGCAATTTTTCATATCCTGTAATGTGTTACTTTACTTCTTGAGGATTGTATTTTCTCCAGCCGCATTTATCAATAATTTCATTTTATAATTCCTGTTCTAGTTTGGAGCTTTGAAAGTCCTCTACCATTTATTCCTGATGTTTGACTTTAACTCTGAAGGCACACATCACAAAAATGTTTCAGACACATTCTGTGTGTCTCGAGGTTTGAGAGAAGCAATGTGTGTGTCCCTTCAGTTGTCAGAAGGAATTGAGGCAGTTGGGGTGGTATGCAGGGACGGAGCAGGGCAGAGATAGACAGAGACGCAGGGACTGAGGCTAGAAAGCAATTTGATTTGTAGATATTACCAGATTTTATTCCCTGATGGGGACAGGTTACAAGCAGTTGTCACTGGTAGAGACAAGACTTTTTCCTTCTAACAAGTTTTAAGGTAAGGGTTCAAGGCTACTCTAGTTCATTTTCACAGTAGATGACAATGCCAGAGGTCTTTAATATGATAGTCAATTTAAGTTCATCTTTTTCTGACTTAATGGCTTTCTCTAGTTTGATGCAAGGGTTTTTGTTTTGTTTTGCTGTTGTTGTTTGTTTGTTGTTTGTTTATGGTTTCTCTGTGTAGCCCCAGCTGTCCTTGAATTTGCTCTGAAGACCAGGCTAGCCTGGAATTCAGTGGCCTTTCTGTCTCTGCCTCCTGAGTGCTAGGATTAAAGGCGTGTGTGCCACTACAGTTTTGAAAGCCTAAACAGCTTGCACAGAAATTCTCTGGAATACCTGTCCCTTCTTAACAGTGAGCACTCAAAGCTCACCAATGCAGGGACACCATTGTTGAAGGCACCAAGCGTTGTCCAGGTCTCCACAGGACCTGAGCTGCTCCTGAAGCCAGTGGCCAGCTGTGAGCCTGAGGCTGAGAGAGGACCAGTCTTTCCAGCTTTCTTATTTGTACTCCTGATAACCTCTAGCTATACACAGATGCAAGCCCCGCCCTGAGCCAGGAAGCAGTTCTTTTATTAACGTATCAAACCAAATCTTACTTCTGAGGTCCGTATCTGTTTTATAAACAAGGACGGAGAGCAACTGAGACCTTCTAATCCCCTCATCTTTGTCTAAGTGTGAGTTGCTCCAAATACACACTGCCCCGAGTGCCCAAAGATTACTTTTCTCCTCCAGGACATTTTGAAACCACTTGTTCTACTCTAAGCCCCTCTGTAATCATTGGTGCTTTCCTCTGTCAGAGCCATCCAGGCCTCTTCCCCATTCTCTACACTCAGGCATCAAACGTAGAAGACCAGGTTGTTTTGGGCTTTTGATCTTCATCACCATTGCCTTAATCCCAGCACCCCTGGCTTGTGTTCTGGAAATGCCACATGCCGTGGAGAGAAATGCACATTTGCTTTGGTATCAGATTGTGCATGGATTCCATTTGTGGCTTAGCTAACCAGCCTTGGGAACAGTTACTTGGTATTTCCAAACCTAAATTCTCTTTAAGGCAGGAGTCCTTCCTGTCTCATACCCAGGCAACAGAAGTCTTCCATATCCTGTCTCCACAAACATCTGTTATTCCCCTATTCTTTTGTTATAACAAACATGTCGGAACAGGTTTGGTTTTGTTGTTGTTGTTGGGTTGTCTGTTTTTGTTTTGTTTTGACAAATATCTCTAACAGGTTGTTGTTTTGTTTTGTTTTTTCGACAAATGTCTCCTAACAAGTTGCCTCGTCTCTAGACAAACATCTACAAAACTACCAGGGTAGCCTCTCTACATCAGAAATCTGATTTTTTTTTTTTTAAATTACACTTTTCCACTGGTCTCAAGACAAAGTCATCTGACAAGGCTGCCTTTGTCACTGCTCCATCTTCTAGATGCTTCCTGCACTCTGCACCATTCTGTGTCAAGTCTCCCTGACTTCCTGTACGCATCTCAGACCTCCTTCCCACTCCCCAACCTTGTCTGAGAAACACCACCTTTTTCCTTACTCCTACCTCCTGCCTTACGCATTTCCTCTGAGTGATTTACATAATTGAACCTGCCTCCTTTTCTGTTGCAAATGCGGGCAGTGACCTGCCTGCTTTCATATCTGTTTTTTATAAGTAGAAAACCCTAATGCTTGAGGGTATAAAGGAAATTGTTCACCCAGTAAATCCACAGCATAGCCAAGATTCACCAGGCTGCCTGACCTTAAGCCCATGTCTTAAACATTACGTAACACTTAGTGATCATTCAACATCCTGGTAGCTTCCTCACTCATAAATGAGATAATTATGTGTTTCTCAAGATCTACAAAGTGTCTCGGTACTTGGAGCACAGTCAATTCTAAAAATAAGATTTCGGTGGTTTATTAGGGGTTGAAAATACTTGCCTGGGGCTGGGATCGCAAGGGGTGAAGCTGTTACTTCCATGATTTGCTCTGACAGCTGCTGAACTGTCTTTGAGCAATGCCTGTTTGAATCTAACACGCGAGCTTCACTGGCTCCACATCTAGACTATAAAGTTCTTGAGGACAAAATCCTATCTATCTTAGTTACTCTAGTTCCCAGCATACTATCTGACACATGTATTAGTTGTATAAAAGAAATATTAGTTGAACTGGGGAGTTCAGTAAACACCCACCTGGTATAGCCGACTATACCAGGAGAAGAACAGAAATAAAGACTTTTATCAACAAGTAACCTACACACCAATTAGAATTAAAGAATAATATATTTTTGTAAGCAATGTATCATCAAATTAGGTACATAACATCTCGCAAGACCTTATAACTTTGTCCATATGTAGAATCCCACGGAAGATGGAGCGTGAGAAAATTTTCATAATTTTGCTAATATTCTCTTAGCATACTAAGATGTGATTAAGATGTAAAAAGAGAATGGAAAACATCAGACCCATAATGCTATGCAAATGATATTGATCTAATCAGTCATGTTTGCTGTCATAAAGGAGTCCATGATCATAAACTATTTCACATGCTGTGTGAGCAGTTCTGTAGGGTACATCATCACCATTAAACACCCATCTGTGTGCAATACCCCACTAGGTGCCGTGCAAAGGAGTTTAATTAAAACAAGGACAATTCCCATGGTTTGGAAATCACTTCACTCAAATAAACTCCTTTTAAAAGTAAAAGAATTTCTAATGTTTTAGGTTTTAAAGTAAAAGAATTTCTAATGTTTTAGGTTTCAAATTTAAATTCAAAATCCATTCCTGTTTTTGTTGACACTGATCACCATAAGCCACCAAGTGCAAAAGGTGAATCCTGATGAACAATGATTGATTTTGCCAAGCTTACATCTGCCCCTTTAAAATTTAACTACATTTATTCTGACTTCAATATATTCATGATATGTGACTCAACACTCTGTCACAGATTTCCGTTTTATTTCTAAATTTGTGGTTTGATTTTCTAATTGTCTATGGTATCTTTCTTTTTACCAAAGACTTTGTGGAGTAACAAGTTTTAAACATTGCCTCAGTTAGGGTTTTACTGCTGTGAACAGATGCCATGACCAAGGCAACCCTTATAAGGACAGCATTTAATTGGGGCTGGCTTACAGGTTCAGAGGTTCAGTCTACTATCATCAAGGCAGGAGCATGGCAGCATCTAGGCAGGTATGGTGCAGGAGGAGTTGAGAGTTCTACATCTTCATCTGAAGGCTGCTAGGAAAATACCGACTTCCAGGCAGCTAGGATAAGGGTCTTATAGCCCACACTCACAGGGACACACCTACTCCAACAAAGCCACACCTCCAAATAGTGCCACTCCCTGGGCCAAGCATATTCAAACCATGACTTCAAAAAAAAAAAAAAAAAGGGGCTGGTGAGATGGCTCAGTGGGTAAGAGCACTGACTGCTCTTCTAAAGGTCGTGAGTTCAAATCCCAGCAACCACATGGTGGCTCACAACCACCCATAATGAAATCTGACACCCTCTTCTATGTACTCATTTATAATAAATAAATAAATCTTAAAAAAAAAGTTTGCCTTATTAGCATACAAAGAAATAGGTTTTCTTACAGTTTCTCATTAATACTTCACACACATAATTTTAGTTTCTCCTGACCTTCTTGTACTTCTTCTTGGACCCTTACATTCCACTTTCATGCCATGTGTATGCTATTCTTTGTCCCCCAAGTCCTTCAAGCCTCCTTCCTCCTTCTTATGATCCCCTTTCTAGCTTCATGGCCTATGCCCACACTCATACCCGTAAATACACACAATTAAAAGTCAAATGCTAGGCTCCGCATATAAGAAAAAATGTGTAGTATTTGTCCTTCTGCGTCTTGTTACCTCAACTATAATAATACCCAGCTTCCATCTTGGTGTAATGCAGTATTATTTGTAATTCCTAATATGGGTTTATTTTCTGTGTAAATTTTATGCTGTCTACAATTTATGCTTGGGATTGCAATCTGAAAATGTTTTGTCAATTATCAACATACCATTTACAAAGTATACCAAACTGTCTCTACTCATGCAACCTCAAATCTCCATATGTACATAGTCTACTTCTTAGCTATTTTGTATGTCTATGTATATATATATATACATATATATATATATTTATATGTGCATGTGTGTCTCTCTGTGTGTGAATACTCCTGAAAAATACAGGTATCTTCCTCAATCATTGTTCATCATATTCTTCAAGATGGGGTCTGTCACTAAACCTGGAGCTCAATGATTTGGTTAGACTGGCTAGCCAGCATGCTCCAGAACACTCTGGTCTCTGTTTCCCAAGCACTCATGCTACAAGCACATATTTTAATGCAAGGCTTTTTACATGGGTGCTGGGTGTCTGGACATGGGTCCTCCTGCCTGCAAAACAAGTTCCTTACTAGCAGAACCATCTTCTCAGACCCACTAGCTTTTTTTTTAAAATAAGCTGACTGTACTTCCATAAATGTTGTATAATACAATATAAGTATTGTATTATGTCATGCTAGCTAGCTTTATATTTCAGTTCAATAGAGGACAATCTTTTAATTGTGAATGGCATATTTTTTTGCAACATACACTTGTATGGATTACATATATGAAAAGCAAAGTGTATTGTATGGACTTTAGTTAAATGTAATTAGCTTTCAAGTCTTTCCTTTTAATTCTACTAGCTTTGTTAGGTGATCATCTTGACTCATCCATAGAGACAACCTCATTAATAGTAAATGCCTTCCTCTCCCTTCAATGCTAATGCCATTTCTCTTATGAATGTCTTTTTTTTTAAATGAATGTCTTTCTTGTCTTATTACTAGTGAGCATTTCTTTTTTTAAAGATTTATTTTATTTATTTTATGTGTATGAGTACACTGTAGCTGTACAGATGGCCGTGAGCTAGCATGTATGTGGCTGCTGGGAATTGAACTCAGGACCTCTGCTGGCCCCGCTCGCTCCGGCCCGCTAACTGGTGAGCATTTCTAGATCAGAGCTTACAATGGCGCATAACACGGAACTTGGTCTTCTTTTGAAGGAAAAAGTAACTTTACTGACAGCATTCTCAGTATAAAATTAAGGATAACTAATGAATGAGCATTTGCTTTTCTATACCTATTGTGAAAACAATAGTCAATTGAAGTGAAAACTTAAGATTTCTTTGAAAAGTCAGTGTGTTGGATGGTGTTTTGCTGGGGCAAACATGCGAAGGAGCATTTTCCTGAAGTGGAGACAGGTAGAGGACTAAAACAGACTCATGGAAGAATATTTAGCTGAATCAGACACAGGAGAGAGGATGTTCTGCTAAAGCAAGTACATGAAAGGACACGTGATGAAAGATTCTTTGCTAAGGCACGTGTGTATTGGTCCACCTTTCCATTGTGTATAGTTAGTTGAACTGCATTTGTCAGGACTCCATAGGAAAAAACACACCAAAAAACTTCTGGTGGTGTGCTGCAGTTTTTTTGCCACTTCCTCAAACTCAGGCTGACTGGCAGAGTGATGTCAGCTGAGACAGACACATGTGCTGAGGCAAGACCCATGGAAGACACATCATGTTTGGAAAGTATAAATAGAACTCCAGGGACAGTGAAGGAGGCTGAGATAGGCTTGCTTATAGAGCTAGCTGTGCAACACTTCGGCTCTCTCATCTTCTTTGATCTCTTCCCTGAGAGAGGCACAGCCAAGAACTTCTCCTGGCATTCCTCCTGGTTCCTCTTGCTGACTTGTGCTAAGGCTGAGGCCTGGCTGTTTCTGCTAGGTCATGTCACTGCTGTGCTGACCCAACCCTACCAAACTGGACTGCTGGGATCCATGAAGTGTTCGTGAATGAATTGAGCTGCCGCTGCTCACCTGGGAACTGAACTGCCAGTTTCCAGACAACACAGATGGGAGTTGCTCCAAAGGACCTGTCTAGACAGGTCCACTCTCTCCACCCTGTATCCTTTCTTTTCCACTACCTTTGGTGGGTGGTGGGCTACAAGGGAAGTTAAAGCATTTAAGAACCATCATTAAAAATAATGATGTTTGAAAAAATTAAAGTCACAATCAATAGCTAATCTCTTCTTGTAGAAAGCAACTGCTTTAGATATCTTACACAATCGATTTGTAACCCTTAAAATATCATGCAAGGTAGTATGGAGAAAGCAAAGATTTTTCCCATTGAAAAACATTCTCGGGCCACAAGTAGTGTTTCTAGAGTGGAACCTAGAACTTGCTGATTCTGAACTCTTCTTTTCTTCCACTGTTACCGGCCTATAAATGCTACGATGGTTTGATGATGGTAGCTGTAATTGCATATATTTGATTAGACAGTTGGTGTATGGTTGCAATTATAAACTTTAACATGCCTTGAGTAACCATTCAATATGTTAGAGTTGTATATTGACTTAGAGTAAGATGAATTATAATCATTATTTCCTAATTTAAAAAATTGAAATGAATCAAACAAATATTAATCTTTAAAATGTCAGCGCCTTAAAGTTATTTACCTAACTATATCATGCAATCACATATTGACTATGTTGCAACATTTCATAAATGTATAAAGTAACCAAATCAACAGTTCTTAAGTTAGATTGGGTTGCTGAAAGATTACTTGAATTTTCATCTCAAATTTGCTTAGTTTTAAAAGGATTGCATGAAAAATCAGAAAAATCCTCAAAGAAGACTTATTTGTGTGTGTGAATTTCTCCAAGTATTCAGGAAAAGAGAACAGGAACATACACATAAGAGACCTCCTTCACCTTCCCCTCTATCTTGCTCTTTTCTCTATCAGACATAAAAACCTAAAATGTCCTTGATTTAGGTCTCATACTGACTTCTCTGTGGCTGCGGGTGATCAGTGATCCAGTGTTCTGACTGGCCAGATGTGGGTCACATGGTCACTCCAGTGATTTAAGGAAAAGGGCATAGTCATTAGCACCCCCCCCAAGCTCTTATGCAACAAATACTTCTCATCACAAATATTCCTCCAAAGGCCAAGACGGGTTACAACCATCTCAACATAAAGAACTTAATATCTTCTAAATAAAAGAAGCATGGCTTTTTTTTTTTTTATGTGCTACAAGTTCTTTACTATTTAAATGTATGTGTTCCTGCAAAGTTCCTGTGGAAACCTAACCCCAAGTGGCTTGGAGGTGTGTCCATAACAAAAAAGTGACTAGGAGCTGAGAATGGAGTTCATGTGAATGGGATTAGCCACCTTGGAAAAGGCTGGAGGAAGTTCTTGGTCTTTTCTTCTGGGTGAGGACATGGTGGCAAGGTGTCATCTACAAAGTAAAGAGTCATTTCTAGACACCAAAGCAAAGAGTAGACTGTTTTATCTTGAACTTTCCAGCTTCAAGGAACGTGAGAAAAGAAATATCTGCTTATAAATGACTTAACCTAAAATGCTTTAGATAGGGCTGAGCAAAGGGGCTAACACAGGTTTCCTGTTCTGAATCAGCAATTTTTGTTCCTCGTTGAATTTGTCAGAGACCTGTAAAGTGAACATCTCTTCATATAGGAGACATCCAAATAATGCATAAATGAAAACATAGAGATTATATAACAAATAATTAAATAGATCTAGTTAGCCAGAAATCTCCCTAGGACAATTATACTATGCTGTTAATTCTGATTCCTCCCTAAGGCAGGGAAAAGGCTGAATCAGAAAGGATGCTTTTCTCTGTACCTGTCAGCTTCTCTGGGCAACTGATTCTAAGACAGTTGGCTGTGTATGTTAGTAAGTGGCCTTGGATGGACACCAGCGAAAGAAAGTTGCCAGGAGTGGACAGGCATGGGCAGAAGGAACTGTCAATGATGAAGCAGCCCTGAAGGCCAGTCTCAGCTGTCACTAGGTGGTTGCTATGTTAGTGTGGTACAAGACTATCTTTAGTACAACATGTTGACCCTTAAACACTAGCCACAGCCTACTGAGTAACAGACACTTGGAAAAATTCTGGTTTGGGGGAGCAGCAGCCAAAAAGTGCTTGCTTGCTATGAAGCCTATCTGAGTTCCATAAAGGTGGAAGGAGAGAACCAACTCCACAATGTTGTCCTCTGCCTCCACCTTTGCCTTGGCATGTGCCTGCAAACACACATTTGAGGGTGGGGGTGCACAGCACACTGAGAGAGGTAAAGCCCAATATACTCAGGATCTTGGCTTCAGTCCCCAGTCTTAAATTAAAAAAAAAAACCTAAAATTATTTTTATTATTATTTAAAATGATTCATTTTATTTCTGAAAAGAACGGTTTAGAAAAATTTGCACTTTGGTATCATGTAGTTCTTCTGCAGCATCAAAACCCATATAACTTTACCCAGATTCTACAGCCCTAAAATGCACAGGATAAGTGCGCAGGTCATGATGATGAATCTGAGTTAAGTAACATGTTACAGAGAGCCTGTCATCGTGTGACTTGTACTATAATTCATTCCAGTTGAGTTGGCCTGAGACTTACAAAGCACTCTGCATACGCAATGTGAGATCCAGCAGGGGTTTCCCCAACACTGCCTTCCACACTACCTTGGGCTAGAACCGGTGCAGGTGAACCTAACTCCTCTACCTTCACCTCCTCATTGTAGAACAGGGAGTCTGATGGTGCCAGAGGGACCACAGGCTGTTCCACCTGTTGCTCTGTTTTTTGTTTTGCTGAGGTGAGTTCTCACTGTGTAACCCAAGTTTGCCTGGGATTCACTGGGTAGTGGAGGCTAGATGAGAAAAACTAAAGATATACTAGGTGAAAAAACTAGAGGTATCGGCTTCCTAAGTGCTTGTAATTTAGGCACATGGCACCCCAAGCAGAAGGAATGTTTGAGAAGCATAAGACTGTGCCTGCTGTGTGAGTGTGAACTCACTGACAGAGTTATTCTGTATTATTACCAAAGCAGGTCTTTCACATTTGTAAACAGCCTTGATATTTTAAAGAGGAACTAAGCACCCTGTACTTCCTGCCAGAGTAGCAGCATCTCTTTATAATGGGCCATTAACTTTCAGGATTTCGAACAGCCAAAACAGTTTGTCCTGGCCATGTCCTACTACTACTACTGTACACACATACACACACACTCTCTTCCACCTTTGTTTCTAGCCCCTACTCCTGACCATCAGTCAGTTATTTGACAAATGCCTTAAATATCTACCATGCTTCTTCAAGACCTGCTTTCACCCTCCTGGTGCCCCGCAGAGACTCTGGAAGAGCACATCAGTTGCACAGTGTGGCCTTGTACTTTGCTGCTTTATCCCTATCAAGACTCTTTTTGTCTACCATGTCTAACTCTCTTCGGGACCTCCTCTGCCCTACAGGGGTCTGTGCCTCCAGGTTTCTCCAATGAGGCCAGGGCACTCTACACATGCCTGTTGATGCTTACAGGTTTTTGTATTTTTTTTTTTTAATTTCCATTTTCATGCCAGTTTAAAGAAAAATCTTTATTATACCCAAGTAGGATAGTTAGGTTCCCTTTATACAGTTCATAGATAAATGGGAGTAGTGGGACTTAAAAGGCAACTTGAAAAGAGAACTCCAAAGGGTTAATTAGATGTCCATGCTGTTGCAGCATAAACTCAAACAGCTTTGTTAGACGCCCTACCTTAAGTCTGATTGGCCTGCAAGAGCTCTTCAACTGTTCCTTGCATATTTAGGAATTGTAAGACCCTGTGAGACCCTCAGAGAGTCTTAGCCCAGACACGCTAACTCACAAACCACAGATTGACATAGATCGCTGCAATAACATGAGGTTTATTGATCCAACCTGCATGGCCAATGCATGTGGGGTTTCTCATCCTGGTAGGAAGAGGCAACAAAGAACTCAGAAAGCACACATCTCTTATACTTTACAGAGGCAACAGGGCTAGTTGGCTTATTCTGATTGGTGCAATATCAAACAAAGGATCTCTTCAGGCATTGGTTGCTTGCTCAAGGGGGCTGCTCTTGGCTACATTTGCCCCCTTACCTAACTCTTGTACCTGGAAGGCCCCTGGAAGGGGCAAGCTGGAAAGTCCCGAAATTTTTGTAAGGTCAGGGTGTTCTTGGACCCCAGTACAGGGAGGGGTAGAACATCTAATCTTGTTCGTACAGGTTATGTTCTGGTCAGCTTTTAGTTCATCCCAGCCCTCCTGACCTTTAAAAACTTTGTTTTTCTTATACAAGCAGATGTCTCTACTATAGGTAGTTTTGGCTTATTATTTCTTTCTCAAAAGTCTTGTTTTTACCTTTATTTCTACATTCTCAGAACTCTGTTCTTCACTTTATTACTTCAGAATAAGTATCACGTATAAGTGGCAACTTCTCTTTTCACTTAATATTCTTAATATATTGTCTACCACCTAACAACTTTGTTCCAACAAATGATTACCTACTATACACAGCATTGTGGCAAATGCTGCAGGCCTTTTTATGCACAGCATCCTGGACTTCTATCTTTAAGCAAGATAGGGCTGGAGCCTGGATAATAGAGGGGAAAAAGTAAAGGTAAATATTTGAAAATAGTTTGATGCTTTTATACAGAAGATTAGAAGGGGGGGCTGGAAAAGGCAATCAAAGTCTTGCAGAAACTCAAAGGAGGGCCATTATCTCTGTTTGTGGTGATGCAAAGAGATTTCAAAGAAGTGGGGGAGGCCAGTCTAAAAGTCTGGATCCTAGCCAGCAGAGATAGGGGAAGACATACCTACAAAATGCACGGGACAGAAATACAGTGCTGAAGGGCTGGAGTGGCAAATATGCAGATGGGAACCTTGACCATCAAAACCAGCTTTAGGGGAGAGGTCCCATGGGGAGTAAACACTCAGGGATGAAATAACTGACTTCCTTGGTGAAATGTACAGGTGGTTTAGGGCCAGGAGTTCTTGAGGCAAGAAAGAGTTAGGAGCCAGAGGAGATGGACAAAAGACTCCTTTCCTATAGTTGCCTGTGGGCTTCGAGGACTGGTGCACCCTAAGTGTGTGCCTGATAGGGGAGCCTGTGAGAGGCTATGAAGGAAATGCAGGGCAGGGACACTTGGAAAAGGGATAAATGAGGGTGGCAAGAAGTAGCAAATTTATTTTAGTCATGTTAATTGGAACTGTGATTGGCTTATCCAGATGGAGATACTCAAATCCCAATATGGAGTGGAAAACAAGCCTGAAGGGAGAGGAGATGGATGGAAGCCTGGGAGCGGCAGACTCTAGCATCCCACTCTTCTCATCCTTCCATTCTACGTCTTTCCCTCAGAAATCCTCCTTGCTCTGGGGATTGCGGGGGAGAGAGGGGAAGGGATAAGATATGGGGGGAAAGGAGGATGGGATAAGGTGGATTTCAGAGGAGAAATGAGGAAAGGGGATAACATTTGAAATGTAAATAAAGAAAATATCTAATAAAAATATTTTTTTAAAAAAATCCTCTCTGCTCTCTGTAGAACCTGTGTGTTTAAGGAGTGGGAGAAGATAACACCGGGAGCTCTCAGAGACACAACAGCTGGAAACGTAGGATTGCCTGGTTTTACAGTATCAGGGAAGGTGAAGAGAGAGGCTCAAAAAGCCAGGGCAGGAGCAACCCCTTAAACAAAGCAGAGAGGTCAACTGAATGAACACTATCTAAGCAGATGCCTATAGAACCCCATTGCCTTCTATTAAGATGACTGATGGGCTAATAATGTGGTATTTTAATAGCATAGTATTCTGCATCATCAGATAAGAGTTGTTGCTAACATTTTATTCCCAGCACTTCCCACCAATAAATGTGTGAATAAGTAAACAAGTGTACAAATGCAATTGCCAATGGTGAGGAGGCAAAGAGTAGTTTCAGTAGTGAGGTAGGCATAGAAACCAAGTTCCAATGTCTAAAATACATGAATGACACACACACACACATATATAGATATACATACATACATACATACATACATATATACATACATACACAATACGTTCTTTTGTAAGAAAGAGAAAAACAAACGTTTCAGTTCTTAAAGCTAGTGGCTTTAATTGTAATATTGTTGGGTTTTTTTCCTTAAAAAACAAAACAAAACAAAACACAAACTGCCATTGTGTTCCTTAGTTGCTAGTTTAGGAGAAGATTCTGCTAAGAACACAGTTTGTTTATTTTGGATTGTTGGCCAGCGAGACTTCAGGGAGATTAAAATTACAAGGGAAGGCCCTGACAGCTATCTATGAAAGCAAGGTTAAAACAACATTATTCACAGTCAACTGTAGTCCTAGGCTTTGAAAAGCAGTGCTGTTGGAATGCTCAGAGATTTGGGAACCTGGAGATCTCCAGGCAGCCAGGTGAGACTAATCTGGGGAAGCTTTAGAAAGGAGATAAATTTAAGCTGTTTTGAAAGGAGACTATTCTAGTCAGTTAGCAAAGAGTCTTAGAGCACAGGATTAGGTATTTTAATTTGATTACTTGAGATAATTTGGAGCTACCCCAGTGTTGTGAAAAGACCACATAAGTGTTTTCTGGAAGACGACTCATCTCCACAGTTCCTACCACTGACGCACAGTGCAACTACCTGGAGAGCCCCGAAACACCCTGTTACCCAGGCTGTACCCAGGTCATCTAGGGAGGGACCCAGGCATGAGAGGTATTTTGTGTTTGGTCTTCTCTTTGTTGTTAAGTTCTTAGGGTGATTCTGATAGTTAAAATGGCATAAAATTTCTGAGTAGGGCAAACTTTAAGCAGGTATAGAAGAGGCCAGAATTAGAAAGGATAGCAAGAACACTCGAGCTGGGGAGTACACCTAGCCTTGTGTACAGAGATAAAAGACAAAGTAAACTATTCTGGAGGGAGCCTTGCTCGGGCTGGGCGATACTTGTCAGTTGCAATTTTTCACAAAGCTATCCTCTAAGAACACTGTAGTTCTTATGATGGATCACTTGGAAAATGAACAAATAGGATATGTTTTTTTTTTTTTTTCTTTTTTGGCTAACATTTGGAGGCTCTTGCTGTTAGAAAAATTCTCTGTTTCTGTAAGAGCACATTGGGTCAAAGGAGACAACACCATCATGTAAAGTTTTACTAATACACTTAAATATTCTTATTTTATGTTTATATATTTTATGGGTATTTTGTCTACATTTTATGTATGAACATCATATGCATTCTGGGTTCTCTCAAAGACCAGAAAAGTGTGTCAGATCACCTGGAATTGTAGTTACAGATGACTGTGAGCTGCCATGTGGGTGCTGGGAATCCAACCGAGGTCCCATGAAATAGCAGCAAGAATTGCTCTTAATCACTCAGCTGCCTTTCCAATCTCAACATATTTATATTTGAGGGAGGAAAATAAAAGCTAACCATAGATGTTGGGATTTTTAAAAAATTTTGGTTGAGTTACAGCTAGGATGTAGTGAAATTATGATCCATTTAGACTTTAGAGTTGGGATTAACCTTGAAGGAAGAGGAAAGTCGGGCCATTAAGAACACTGAAGAGAAAGATGCAATGTTATTTTCAATCATAACTGTCTCCTTCCCTAGCATGACGCTTTGTAACAGGTGTGGGAAATGGATGATGGTGTTTCAGAAACAATTTTCTATCAGAAAGATGAGCTGGCAAGCAAGCGCAGGGGTTTCAATGTTCAAGTCAGATCATTTTCAATGGACTCTGGCATGCCCCACTTCTAAAGTTTAGAAGAAGGGCAGAATGTCACAGGTAGGCTATTATTTATAATAAGAAGTACTACTTCATAGTATAACTGGTACAGGAGTGTTTGATAAAACATAGACATGGACAGAAAACTTCACTGGCAAGAACTCCTAGGGAAGAAGTGACTGAAGACAGTTATTGAAGTGAAAGCATTTCTCTGATCCTGAGGATGAGCTTACAACAGTGATCATCAGCCTCTATAACTGCTATCAGCGTTTAGAGAAACGGTTTGGGTCTATAAACAAAATATACTTATTCCTGCTCCTCTTACATGCTGGTTCGGATACACAGGGACAAGAGTGTTGGCTAGGGCTGATCCTAGAGGTCTATGTGTTGTGATTTAACAAGTGGAGATTCTCTACTTCCTCCTCCCAACTCCCTCTGCTGATTTCATCCTGTTCGCAGGGACCAAGGAGTGTGGCAGGCTAATACACCGTTTCCACTAGACCTTTGAAAAAATAAAGGTACAATATAGAGAGCAGCATATCCAGAAATGGAATTTGCTTCCTGTTCCTCTACAGAGCAGCTACAATACTGGCTAGAAAAGTCTGTGGTGAGCCGGGCAGTGGTGGCATAAGCCTTTAATCCCAGCACTTGGGAGGCACAGGCAGGTGGATCTCTGAGTTAGAGGCCAGCCTGGTCTACACAGTGAGTTCCAGGACAGACACGGCTACACAGAGAAATCCTGTCTCGAAAAACCAAAAAAAGTCTGTGGTGAAATGGGAATCAGAAGGAGCCCACTTGGTCTCATTTCACCAGGCAGGCTTGGCTATAGGGGGCCACAATACCTACCCAAAGTTACTCCGCGCTCCTTGGCACATTCCACTTTTCTTAATTGCTTCCAATTTCCTTTTCTCAGGTTTGCTGTTCCGGGAAAGAGGGCTCTAAATTAACGCTCTACAAAGTCCCCCTACATGTTGGTTTGCAAAATTAATGATCCTCATGGCTGAGCAAATTAATCTTTGATGCTTGGTTGACGCTAAAGACAAAACTCACTGGGGCCCTCTTAAGACACAGAATCAGTGTCCCCCCGCCCCCTTCGTGCCTGCTACATCCACAGAGTAGGCAGTCCATTACATCTCAGAAGTCCATCTCTGAATCTTGTCCCCAGTCTGTGGAGGGGCTGTGCAAGGTGCTCGGAAGCTAGGAGAGGCTACGCAGAGGAAGCCGCCAGATAGATGATTACAGGAGTTTTACTTGCACTTTCTACATCTACTGAGGAGACATGTTGCTCCACTGAAAGAACATGTTACTACTTGCTTCAATTTTAGGGAGACTGTGACAGCATCTTCGAGAGCCCATAGCACAGGTCTGAGGGCTTGTAGAGAGATCTCTGAAGGGGTTGGAAGCTCTCTTGCACTGCCTTGCTGTAAATTCTTGCCAGAAGCGTTTGCTACATCGCAATGCTCGGTTCCTTTCAGCTGAAAGATTAAAGCTACACGCCCATCAAAAGGACACTTTCTGAGAGGGCACCCATCAGCAATCATCCCTCTCCGCGAAGGGTCGCGGCTGGAGGCACCGTACTCCACCTCCTGCCAGGTCTGGGAAGGGCAGATGTTTGGGGAGGGTCTGGCTAAGCCCGCTTCACGATCCCGCCCGAGCCCTGGCACTATGAAAGAAGCTAGTGTCCTTTCATTTGTCGGGTGTGAATCATAGCCTCCGGTTGGGCCTTTGGGAGAAAATTTAGTCCCCCTTCAAGTCCACCTCCGAGTCAGGGATGTAAGCAGAGTGGCGGGCGCGGGCTCCTGGACTCCCGCGTCTCCTTTGTGCGCTAAGCCGCTCTCGGCCGGTTCCCGCTCCTCTCCTACAGAACGTTGCAGACGCTTGCACGGCCAGGGCGACCCTAAGGGACCCGCCCGCGGGGCCCTCTGGTGGCAGCACCTGGTGGCCAGGCCACAACCGAGGGGCGGGGCCGGGCTGGGCGGGGGTTGAGGGGGGGAAACCTCCGCGCGCACGAGTCCGCGCGCTCCGCCGGCGTCCGGCGCACGCGCGAGGCCCGGAGGAGCGCGCCCCGGCGGCGACGGCGGGAGCGGAGCGACTGAGAGAGGCTGGCCGCGCGGGCTGGCGGGCAGCGGCAGCGCCCGGAGCCGGGCGCAGGGCGAGGCCGGCGGGAACGGCGGGAGCCGCCCGCCCGACCGCGAGCCTCTGAGTCGGTAGATGGGGCTGCGCGGCGCCCGCGGCTGAGGAGAGGAGCGGCGGCGCGGAGGCGGCCGAGGTGCGAGCCGGTGAGTGGCAGCCCCACGCGGTGCAGTAACGGCCGGCCCCGGGCGCCCCGGCTCGGCAGCGCCACGCGGGCCCCGCCCCTGCCACCTGGGCGCGGGAGCCGCGGCGTGTCCCTTGCACGCCCCAAGCCCCACGCGTCCCCCGCGGGCCGCCCCTTCCGGGCGGGGCCGGCCGCCTCCCTCTGCGGTGCAGGCACCTCGGCGTGGACCGGAGCGGGCGAACGGGCTGGCGGCTGGGACTGACATCTTTGGGGGCTCCGAGGTCCCGGGGAGGCGGCTTGCTGCAACTCCTGCTGCCACTTCCGAGCCACGAGGTTCCAGTTGTTTGGCTAAAGTGGCCGTGGGCGAGCACACGCCTCTGCGGGGGCGGTCGCCGCTCAGCGCGTGCTCTCAGAGCCAGGACACATTTGTCTGAAAAGCAGAAAGGTGCCTGCCTTCTGTTCCCTTCTGCATTGGCCGGACGGCTGGCCGGAGAGGGGTAGATGGAAGATCGGACAACGCGGTGACAGCTTGTGGATTGGTTGGAGTGTATTTGGTTATTTTTCTTGCGAGGGGGGGATTCTTTTTTTTTTTTTAACACTTTATTGGGAGTTTATTCTCAAGGTACCAGTTCCCGGGATCGCAGCTCGAGATAACATTCATTAAACTCCCCTTTTCTGGGGTGAGTATTTGTGTAGATGGGGAGGAGGAGGGTGAGGAAGAGACTCAAGGCTGTAGGCAAGGCTCAGAAAATTCTCCGCATTACTCAAAAAGCAGCCGGTTAAGGTCAGGCTAGCCATGCTTTTACTCTTTTCCTACGCCTCTGGGAATTCTTGGAATTTTACTTTAGCCCTCCTGAATGGGGTTCCTTGTAATATAGCTGACAGCATTCGGGATGCGTTAAATTGGTCTTCACTTGGAATATGATTTAGCAGCCATTTCGTCCCACATAGTGTTTCAGGTCATTATTTCTCTTTTGGAAACTTACATACGTCTTATGTGTTAGGCACGGTAATTCACCCTTACCAAGGCTGGGATAGTTTTGGTACACTGGTCAAACATGGTACTAGACATTGGCTGTGTGGTTATGATAAACTACTAGGCCTGATTATAGTTTTGTGGTTAGAGGCCTTATTGCTCTGTAAACAAATAACTTTGGGGGTTGTTTCATTTTGAGGTCATTTATGTTTTAAAGCTTTTATATATTTAAATTATTAAATTATTGTTTAAATACATAATTGCTCTATAAGGCTCATGCTTCTTTTATTCCAAATTAGGGTTACATAATGCACAAATGGTTACACTTCTAGTTGCTCTATTTTGTCCTATGGAGACTACAGGCTAGGTAGGAGCACAGGCTTGTGTGCGGGCTTGTGTGTGTGTGTGTGTGTGTGTGTGTGTGTGTGTTGTAAATTATTCCAGTGAATCTCATTTCCACCTTGGAATTTTGAAAAACACACACACACACACACACAAAGTTTTGAGGTAAAAATGTCAAACTGTTGGAGTTAAGTTTGATAGCTCTATATAAGACAATCCTTTTTCTTCTTTTCAGAAAAATTGTTGGCATATATATATATATATATATATATATATATATATATATATATTTGAGGGAGCACATTGCTTTTTTTCCTAAGCTCATTTTTTTCCTGAAGCTGAAATTGTGTCAGAAGGCTACCCGGGCAGCTTCTCTCCCATTCCCCTTTAAACTTGAGATTGAAAACAAAAAAAGAGAAAGAAAGTCAGGAAGCCCTGGGTACCTGTTTTATAATGTTTTTAAAATGTGTTGCTTATTTGAATATTTACCATACCTATATAGGCTTTACCACTGAATAATGGATGATTATCAGAAGATAATAGATGTTTTCATTAAATGTACATTTTGGACATCAGAGCTTTATCAAAAGTTGATAGCATCAGCAAATCATTGCTGAGAGAGTTGCAAACAGTATAGAGCTCAAGCTAGTCTACAACTCAGACAATTAAAACACTAAGAAAATAAATACAGAGAAAGGTAGGAAGACCCATTTGTATTGTTTATGTCATTTATAGTCAGTGACTTAAAGGGGACTTTTGTAAATTGTAAGTTGGGTATGTAGTAATGTTGATAAATTCTTGTCTTCAATGTATTTCTTTTGATATTTAACTCAATTTGTATCAGAACTTATATTCAAGTAAATGTAGTTACAAAGGATATGCTGATCCTGGTCAAACAGATTTGAAAAGTACTCATCTACTTGAGAAAGCTATCATCCCTAGAAAAATCTATAGAGAAAAATTATTGTAGTTTTGTTTTACTGTTAGTTTTTTCCTTCCAAAATAGTTCTCTGTTCATAAACATGGGATCTTAAATCATGAAGATCTCTCTACTTTCGTGTGTGGTACTAGTATTTGATTACATTTTTCTCTAATTATAGGCATCAGCTTTACTTAAGAGTATTTTTGGTTGGAGTCAAAGCAGCAGCAGTGATTAGCCCAGACTTGGCTGTTATTTGTTTGTGACCACTTGGGGGAGCCTTTGCAGTTCATCTCAGCAGGATCCTGCTCTGCGCGTTCTGGCTGCTAATCATCCTGGGCACTTTGCCAAATGGCTGGAGCGTGTGCTGAGGAGGATGCATTGAGAACTGAGCCTTGAACTCAGTGTTTGATGATGACTTCTCCATTCACTCACACTCCACTCCACTCACAGAGTTTCTCTCCTCATAGATTTATTAACAGTGTGCTTTTTGGACTACGGTTAGTTACGTGGGCTAACTAACCATGGAACCTTGAATTCATGTACGTTGTAGCTTTCAGAGATCCCATTTTACTGGCATTAATCTTAGAAGTGATGCGTGTTTAATTACTTGCTTAATGTACACAGATATTAGTTGTGTTGAAGGGTCTGGGGAGATCATCACTCTTGTATGAAGTATACTAATTTCCAAACCTTTTTAAAGCAGATTGGTTTCCTTCTAAAAGCTTTGAGAGGAAGAGATGTCAAAGTGTCCCTTGTAGTTAAATCTGTGTTCATTTTTATGCAGAGAAAAGGTGGTCTTCTGTTAAAAATCTATACCCTTTGGCCATTCAATTATGGTTATCCTTATCTAGTATAATGAAATCAGATTTATACATAATCTTTTCTGACAATATTCAACCTTGTTATGGCCATTTCAGAACATGAACTCAGTTAAACAAAGTAAAATGCATTTTTAATAGGTCAGAGAGAAGTTAACTTTTATGACCTTCATCAATTATGATAGAATAACTCAGAGACCTTTCTCAAATCTTTTTCATGGTACATTCATTCACATAATGACTAACAATTTGGAGTAGTTCCCGTCTTCTAAATCACTTCTTCTTTTTTTTTTTTTAAAGAAAACTTTAAGACAATTTTGCTTTTGTCCTGAAATTCATTTTTCTTTTCCTTTTAAAAAAAAAAAGATTTATTTTGTATGTGTATGGATATGTATGAGTGTATGCCAGTGTATCACATACACATGTTGCCCATGGAGGTGAGGAGAAGCCATTGGATCCATTGAAAATATGTTTACAGGTGGTTGTGAGGTGCCGCACATGGATGCTGAGAACTGCACTCCAGTCCTGGAAGAGAAGTGAGCGCTTTTAATGCTCAGTCCCTCTTTGGTTTTGTTGTTGTTAAGTGTAACATAACAGAAGAGATACATTCTACTTATTGAAAAATGTTCATTTGTTGCTAGCTTTCACTGACACTTGAGTATTGTTTTAAATACTTGGAGATGGTAATTTCAAATGCCTCCCCTTTGAAGTTATCACAGATTTAAGGTAGAATGAAAATTGAAATAGAAGACAATAGAGTGAGTAGGCTTTTGTTTGTTTTATAGTTTTGTTTTGTTTCACTTTTTAGCTTATTTTCAGATTTTTTCCCCACTATTTGCTATCTTCTGCATGTCTCTCAGCTTGTCATATTCTGCCTTTTCTTTTAGACTTCCTGTTCCTTGATGGGTTCTTTACCATCCATCCCTCTTGCAGCTCCTGTTGTTGCTCTTCTCTGGCTACAGAGGAGCATTTTCTGTTCCTCCTAGTAGAAATATGGCCACCAGCAGCTTCTATATTTTTACAGTACCTGCTCAGACAACTAGAGACAGCAATCAATACTGATTTCCTTTTTCTTCCAAAAGCAGGGTTTTTGTTTGTTTGTTTGTTTGTTTTTTGTTTTTTTCGAGACAGAGTTTCTCTGGCTCGAAAGTCCTGGCTGTCCTGGAACTTACTCTGTAGACCACACTGGCCTCGAACTCAGAAATCTGCCTGCCTCTGCCTCCCAAGTGCTGGGATTAAAGGCGTGCCCCACCACTGCCTGGCCCCAAAGCAGTTTTATCTTTACCTTTTAATTTGATCTTCAGTTCTAAATATATGAAAAGCTTTCCACTAGGGATATACAAAAGAATGAGAAGAATTTACAGTTTGTTTAAGAACGATGTATGTGTGAAAGAATCAGTACATTATGAAATAACTAAAATGATGACAATAAAGAAACTGAGGAAATATTTGGATTTCTACTGAAGAGAAAAGACTTCGGGCTAGAGAGATCCCTCAGTGGTTAAGAGCACCGACTGCTTTTCCAGAGGGTCCTAAGTTCAATTCCCAGCAACCACATGGTGGCTCACAACCATCCCTAATGAGATATGATGCCCTCTTCTGGTGTATCTGAAGAGAGCAATGGTGTATTCACATACATAAAATAAATACATCTTTAAAAAAAAAGAAAAGAAAAGGAAAGGGAAAAAAAAAGACTTCCTTAATATGTAAAGGATATTTGCTAACCAACAAAAGATTAATACCAAGTTGGCCAAGGTCATGGATAGAATCTGAAAATAGGAAATTATTTTATGCATATGTTAAAACTTTCAAACTCATATATAATACAAGTATAAATTAAAACTGAGTATTGGGTGTGGCAACACATGTATGTAAATTTAGCACTCAGGAAACTGAGACAACCAAAACTATTCAGTGTGACCCTGCTTAAAAAAACTAACCAAACCAAAACCAAAAATCCTATTATGTACCATTTTTATCTATTAGATTCACAGATCAAAGAAGTTCTGCTAATGGTTTTAAAAAGCATGGAGCTTATCAAGTTTTCTCATATTGTTATGGAAGTACAAAGTACTAAAATTAGATGCAGTTGAAATTCTAAAAAACATTAAGGTGACTGCTGGAAATTAAATTAAGGAAAGGCTTGAAATATAAACAAATCGACATAGAGGATGAAGATCTAACATGCAATTTATTTATCTGAACACTAAGTTGTAATGCTCCTTTCTGGCTTCACTCATGAAGCTAAAGAAACTGGCCTTCTCTTTCACGCTGCAAAAAACTCATGAGTAAGTACCTTCTCCCTTGATCAGATCATAATCTTTATCCTGATGCCGGGAAGACCGAGTGGAAGGAACTAAACATTACCTTTATAAAAAACAGAAAGTAATTTTGTGCCTTTGAGAGAAATCTTATGCAAATTTTGTGTCACTTGAAAATGTACTTAAGACATTTTTGGAGGCGATGGTGCACGCCTTTAATGAGGCAGAAGCAGTCAGACCTCTGAATTTGAGGCCAGCCTGGTTTACAGAGTGAGTTCCAGGACATACAGAGCTACACAAAGAAACCCTGACTTGAAAACCAAAACAAAAAACCAAAATAAAACCAGAAACAACAACAAAAAACAAGTGAGCAACAAAACAGTTTCAAGAAAATAAGTTTATGTTCACTGCATTGTGTGTGAATGGGATGTTTTGTGCTTACTTTGTTCTATAGCACATAGATAATTAGCTGAGTAGGAGAGATGCTGCTAAAAGGTGGATGGACAGCTGGCAGTTCATGAGCATGTGAAGAGAGATGACTTGGTTATGGGCTATGTGCTTAGGACAAGAAGTGAGGAGGACAGGCGTAGAGACATGGGAGACTTAGGGGCCTTCCTCTCGGGAGGAGCATTGGCTTTGGGAAATGAAAGTACATTTAGTTAAATGTTTAAAGAGTATTTGCTTTATGAGGTTTTGTAGGTACTTTTGCTGTAGACTGACTGGTACAGTGTGCACATTGTGTAAGTACCCGTCCTTTGCAGTTACCCTATGGTAAAGGATTTGAACTCTAGCATGTTCATATTGATAAAAGCCCCTAAGAGTCACAGCTTGAGTATAAATGAATATGTCCTCTGGAATATTCCGTTTACTACCAAATCATTAAGAGTATTTTGGAGGCTCTGTGTTGCTTAGATTACTTAACATTAGCACTCAGACTACCCTCTCCCACATTAGGCAGGTCCACACTGCATCATACCCCTTGCTTTGCTCACAATCGTTTCTTTTTCTCAATCTCTAATAATAAGGGTTCAGGCTTTCCTTCCTCAAGAAACTGTCATTGGTTGACCTCATCCACCGTTTTTCTTTTCATTCAAGACAAATTGTAATATATAACTTGTATAACATTCATTATGTGAATGATGGTTTATGTGTTTTCATTCTTAGGAACCTTGAATCTTCTCCCCCCACTTGCTTAGTAGGGTCCAGGGACTGTGCTAAATGCTCACTATACAAGATTTCATGTACTAATTGCAGATATAACATTAGATTTTAAAAATCTAAAAACCCTTCTGGATTCTCTTAGTTTTTCTTGGCTGTTGCAGCAAATTGCCACACTTACTAAACAAAAATCAGTAAATTTCTCACTGTCCTGAAAGCTAGATGCATGAAATCAATAGTATTGGACCCAGATCAGGATATCACAAGGCTGCCTGTTGGGGAATCTAGAGAGTTGTTTAGTTGCTTCTTCACAGCTTCTCAAGTGCATTCTTTAGCTTGTGGCTGTATTATTCTCACCTGAAGGCCACCTTTCAAACCTCTCAGCTCTGTCCTCCCCATTTCTGTACCTTTTCTGTTCTCCACTTTCATCTTCCTCAAAAGATCCTTATTTCACATGATCTCAGTCTTCAGATGTTTTCTTGGTAAGGTAGTGTTCAGTTTCCAGAGGTTAGGACAGATTCCTTTGGGGAGACCTTTGTTCAGCCTCTCAGAAGAGTATGCATTTAGTTTGGTTTAGAAAAAGGAAAATGGCTAAGAAAGTATTTCTACCCCATTCTCACTCTGTAAAGTAGTTTTTCTTAAGAAGGGATAATTTTGCTGACACTCTATCCTCAGGAGTATTTCATTGTCACAGATGAGAGGTGTTGCTATTGGTGACCGGATTCTAAGTGAGGGGTGCTGCAAAGAGTGTCCAGGACAGCCCTGGATGGAAAGCAACAGTCACACACAATGTCAGTATCACTGGGGTTGATAAACACTAGTCTTAGGGCATTATTGACTGGATATGGTAACACATACCTGGAATTTCAGTACTGAGGATGCAGAGGCAGGAGAATAACAGGTTTGAGGCTTGCTAAGCTATATAACAATTAGTCCAGGCTGGGCAGTGGTGGCGCACGCCTTTAATCCCAGCACTTGGGAGGCAGAGGCAGGCGGATTTCTGAGTTTGAGGCCAGCCTGGTCTACGGAGTGAGTTCCAGGACTGCCACGACTACACAGAGAAACCCTGTCTCAAAAAACAAAGCAAAACAAAATAAAAAAACAAAAACAAAAAAATTAGTCCAGCCAGGGCTGTTTAGTGATTGTGTGTGTGTGCGTGTTTTCATTGATTTGAGTTACAAAAAATGATTCATCAGTAACTTAAATAATAAGTAACTGTTGGTACTTAAAACATAAATGTCAATGTGTTGATTTTAGGAGCGTGTCTTTTGCCAGGAATTTTGGCTCCTCGCCCCTGTGGTACATTATCACTGAGAAGTTGGCTTGGTAGTGGAGGTAATCCTGAGGTGGTGACTCCACAGTTGTTTGTCTGTCTTTCCTACCCTTGATTATAGTAGTTAATCTTGTTTTGTTTTGTCCCGTTGTGTCTTTGGGCATTTCCAAGCCATTGAACTTTGTACCTGTAGTACCATAGTCTGTATCAAATAAAATAGATATACATAAAGTGGTGTGTTTTGAGACCTTATTTTCAGATACCACTTATTTTCATAGCTTCTAGCCAAGTGAGATGACTATGGCTGATGCCGTACTTCTTTAGAAATTCTTGGATGTTTCAGGAAATTTTGTCTAATCTTGTCCTAATTGGCTTTCTATTGCTATAATAAACAATATGACCAAAAGCAGTTTGGGAAGGAAACGGTTCATTTTAGGCTTATAGTTTATATTCCATCATAGACCCGCAGAAACCATGGAGGAGAGCTGCTGACTCAGCATATCCCCTTGGCTTGCTCAACCAGCTTTCTTGGGCTGGACTTAACTGTCTAGAGATGGGGGGCCAGGCCTTCCTACATCAGTTAAGTTAAGAAAAAGACATACAGCCAGGGCACAGTACAGTCTAATCTATTCTTCAGTTGTGGTGCCTTCTACATAAGTGACTTTAAGTTTGTGTCAAGTTGACAACTGAATCTAACTATAACAATACTACAATGATAGAATTTATAAACTATAGAATATTACTATGATTTATCATCTATCATGATTCACTAGCATCTACTTCATACTTCATATTTTTGCTAAAACATTTATTAAACATTTATTTTTTATATATTATTTATTATTTAATATGAATTTATTTTTTAATTTAATTAAAAAAAATTTTTTTTAGTTTTTTAGATATTTTCTTTATTTACATGTAAATTTCTCCTTTCACAGTTTCCCCTCCAAAAAACAAAGAAACAAACAAAAACAACAAAAACAAACCCCTGTTGCCTCCCCTCTCCCCATGCCTGCCAGCTCAGATGTCCCTTAACAGAGGAGTGGACACAGAAATTGTGGTACATCTACACAATGGAGTACTACTCAGCTATTAAAAACAATAAATTTATGAAATTCTTAGGTAAATGGATGGGTCTGGAGAATATCATCCTGAGTGAAGTAACCCAATCACAAAAGAATAAACATGGTATGCACTCTCTGATAAGTGGTTATTAGCCCAGAAGTTTGGAATACAGGAAGAACAACCCACAAACCACAAGGAACTCAAGAAGAAGGAAGACCAAAAGGTGGACATTGCATTCCTTCTTAAAAGGGGGAACCAAATACCCATGGAAGGAGTTGCAGAGATTAACTATGGAGCAGAGACTGAAGGAAGGGCAAGCCAGCCTAAATATAGTTATCTCCTGAGAGGCTCTGACAGTACCTGACTAATTTTTTAAATTTTTAAAAATTAAGCTTTAATCCTCAATTTTAAGTTTAAGTTAGAAACTTTAAAGTTTCTAATTTGAATTTTAAATTAATAAAAAATATTATTTAAAATATTATTTTCTCCTTTCTTTCCCCATATTTTCTCAACATGATAGGGGAGTTGGTTCTGGGTAGCAGCCTCAGCTTTTCCATTGTTCTTTTATAATGTTCAGGTGATGGAGCTCTATTCAGTCAGAACAGTAAGTTTGCTGTGAGAGAGGAGAAACTGTCTTTCTCTGTAACCCCAAACTGGTGTTGACTCTGATCATCCTGCCTTGGCGCTTGGATTCTAGGTGTGCACCGCCATACTGGCTATGATTTCAATTGGCTAATATAAACAAACTATAACATTTTAGGTGTTCAGTAAATGTAATTCAGGAGCTTCTTTCTCTTACTGTATGGTACAGTGTGGTATACACAGAATCTAATACCTGATAGATTTTTAGTTAAGTTCCCTTTTTTGATTCATAGGTTTTTTTTCCTTCCTACAATATAGGTTTAGGTAAACACTTTGAAAATAATTCTTATTTTAAGTTATGATCTGTTGACCGGTTACTGTCTGTTTTCATTGACCTTTCAGTGCAAATCTTGACTGAGAAAGTGGACTAGGTGAGCTAAGCTCCTTCCAACATGAAGGTTTTATAACACTGACACAGTCCCCAGTTTTTTCTTGTATTTTTCTGCTAAAAGTCTATAGAATACAAGCATTATTCAATGAGGTGGCATTTTGCTTTGAATAAAGCAATATATATACTTCTAATAGATCCATAATAGTTCATTATCATATAATGGGAGCCTTTAGCATTTCAAAGGAATATGACCATTTTCAAATGAATTTATTATGTATGCCACATGCACATGTTATTTTGTGGACATTTCAACTTTTTTTTAAAGGAACATTGTTCATCTTTTAGTATTCTAGCTGTCATTTTGGTCTGTGGATCTTAGGGTAAAGTTACCTATTTTGGAAATAAATAACAATCCTTGTACTAATATATTTAGATAGTTTTTATTTTCTTTTTTAAACTCTTTTGGAGTGAGAATAGATGAAAAAAATTAAACCATTTAAGATGGTTGAACTTTTTTGGGCAACCTAGTTTTAGCACACCTTCACAAATCGTCAGCTGTGCAAACTTCAAAGCAGATTCATTTTTTTTTTTTTTTTTTATGGTGGGATTTAACTTTGTAGGGTAAACAAGGTTATGGAGACTGAAGTTGTGAATGAACTCATAAAAGTTCTTAGGACATTTTAATGATCTCCCAATGAGAGTATTAAGAGAACATATTTTCAACAGTTTATGCTACTTAATTTGGAAAGTCAAGATAATATACAATTATTTGCTTAAGCACTTAGCCACTGCTTACTTGAGAGAAACTTTTGAGTTATGTGGAAATTTTCTTATGTTCTCTTTACAGTTACTGACTCAATCTCCTGTCTCACAGATAGTACAACTGGAATGTTGGAGTCAGGGAAAGCTTTTAGCAACCTTTCCTCTTGTTCAGCTTGCTATAGCCTATTGATGTCATGCTTCCACTCACAATTTCATGCCAGTGTCGGTAAGACACAGCAGTAAACCTCTTGCTCTCTCTCCTTTCTTTCTTTCTTTCTTTCTTTCTTTCTTTCTTTCTTTCTTTCTTTCTTTCTTTCTTTCTCATCTGTCTGCTTTCTTTGCTTCAGTTATCTCCTAAGAATGCACTCCAGTGTTTTCTATTCCTACTCTGCTACTTTTGTTTCTTATCTTTTGTCTAAATCTGTGCTTCCCTTTTTTGTATGTTTCCAAAAGAAGCAATTTATACTTTGTTACTTTTCAGTAGAAATTTTCACTGAAAATAGATCTGAATATGAATATTCTGGAAACTTCAAATATATATAACACAAGATTCTAGTATGTAGTTTGAGGAAATAAACTTTGTTTTCTCCAGCCAAGCATCATTCCATGAACATAGGCTATGCTTATAATTCCTAAAAAATATATTAGGAAAGTTTAGCAAATAAGTAGCATTGTTACTAGAAATAACATTGTAAGTAATAGAATGATTCAGGGGGACAGTATGGTTGTTTTTCTGTCAACTTGACAAAAGTTAGAATGGTCTAAGAAGAGGGAACCTAAGTTGCAGAGCTGCCTCCATCAGATTGGCCTGTAGTAAAGTTAGTAGGCATTTTCTTGATTAGTGATTGACGTGGGAGGGCCCAGCCCACTGGGAGTGGTGCTGCTCTTGGGCACATGGTTCTGGATTGTACAAGGGAAGAAACTGGGCAAGCCATGGAAAGCAAGCATGTTATCAGCATTCCTCCACAGTTTCTGCTTAGTGATGGGTCGTGACCTGGAAGTTGTAAAATGAAATAAATCTTTCTTTCTCAAGTTAATTTTGGCCAGTTTTTTATCACCACAGCAGAAAGTCAATCTACAACAGCCAGCTAGTAAAAATACCTGCCTCTAAGCCTGCTGATCCCTGGGACCCACAAGATGGAAGGAAAGAACTGATTCTGATAAGTCGTCCTCTGGCGTCCACGTATCCAGCCCTAGTAAATAAATAAAATTTTCATTATTTAAAAATAATGTTTTTAAAAAAGAAATTTTCCCTATGGGTAGAAACTTGCTCTCTGTTTGGTTGCATTAATTTTGAGATAAGTTTGAAGACTGTAAAACTGATTGCACCCGAGTAGGAGGTGGCCATACATTGATTAGAAATTGATAGCGAATCGAAAGGCCTTCCATGGAATGAGTAATGAGTGAATTTAGGAATGAGATATGCAGTTTGGAGATAGAATGAAAAAGATCAAGAAGACTAGAACAGCTTTGTGTGTTAAAGAAGGAGTTTGGTTGCATAGAGGAAAGGCTAGATTATCAGAAGAGAAATGTAAACATTCCCAAAGACAGAATAGCAGAGGTTTTCTCACATTAACTGTTTCCAAGTGAGTTGTGTGATAGCCTTGTTGCAGTCAGAAAGAAGCTGCTAGTTGCAGGTTAAACGTGAACTAAAGAGGCTGAGAGACAGTGGTCGGAGTTGAGGGTAAGGAATAAATTGAGGGATGCTATGAACCTACCATAACAAGCCAAATGGCTTAGGGTTCACATTTTGAACTTTTCCAGGGATTCCTATGCAGTCTGTCTCTGAGTTTTCAGTTTGAGATCTCCCCAAGAACTTGTCTTTTTCTTCAGATAAGCCCTGATCTGGTTTTTAAAGTTATTTTAGGTTATGTGTATATATATGCTGGGGGAACAGATGCAGGGCCTCACACATGTTGGACATACTGTCCACCACTGATCTATACCCTCCTCCCTTATCGTCTTAAAAAAAAAAAAATCCTTATATTCTCTAAGTTTTTAGTACTCTTGACTGTATATGATTGTTTAATTAAAAAAATGAAAAAGTCCATTTGAGACCATCTATTTAGGTATAAACTGCTAAGTAAGATTTCATTTATCTTTGCATGCATGATACAGTGCTAATCTCAGTGAAAGGACAATAGTTGTGATACATGAGCTGTATGGGTTTTGTCAGATAAGGTATAGAGGAACTACAAAAATTACAAAAATTAGAAAATTAAGGTACCAAGTTGATCTTGTTGAGATATATTTATAATCCTGGCTCTCAGGAGGGAAAAGCAGTAGAATTGCAAGTTTTAGGGTATCCTGGGAATAGAGAATTCCAGGTAGCAGGCTTGGGCCTCTGTGAGTGTAGATGGCTGCTGTGGGTGTAAGGTTGTTTGTATTTTACTTCCTCTTTCAAGGAATTCCTCCCTTTTAACATTAATGACTCCATGATAATCAGAGGCGAGGCAGCAGGAGTCTGAGAGAAGTGCTACAGAAAGAGACCCTGCTTTAGTCCCTCTGTCTTTCTCCCCACTAATCTCCCCAAAATAAAAATATTAATGGTAGTAAGGATATGATAATATTTATCACAGAATATTAAAAACAAGATTTAACAGCCATAGAAATGCCGTGTACACCAGTGTTTGATATTAAGGGTTTTTAACATTGATCAGCTTTGGCGTCTTTTTCTTGACTGCATAAGAGAACAACATAGCAAATGTATTTTATAGTCGTAGTATGTCTTTAATCCAAATTATTGTCAGGTATTTACTAAGTGAACATGAAATTTCACTTTTAGGTTAAAGAAACATGAATGCTTCTTAACTCAATTCCTGCTTGCATTCCTGCCCTTGGGACAGGCCAGCAGGCTTGGGCCTCTGTGAGTGTAGATGGCTGCTGTGGGTGCAAGGCTGTTTGTGCGTATTTTACTTCCTCTTTCAAGGAATTCCTCCCTTTTTACGTTAATGACTCCATGATAATCAGAGGCAGCTGGAGTCTGAGAGGTGAAATTGTGGCAAAATGGTCAATGCTGGGACCTTCAGGACTGCCTCTAAAACTGGAAAAGAACTCTAAAAACATGGGTTCAAAATATATAACTTCTCAACTCTGTAAAATATAATGATGCAATTATGAGGGGCTTCACAAATCTAAGCTGTTTTTGTTTTAACAGCTATGAGCCAACCTGTCAGAAAGATACTAAAGAAGGAGATAAAGAAATTTAGGGAGTGGTGATCACCAAGGCTTTTTGTTTATGCTTACCAGGGCAGAAGGACAGATTTCTTGAGTCCTGGGTCGGCCTGGGACAGAGCAAGGTTAGCCCCCAGGTGTGGTAGAAAATGTAATTTCAGGATGGGGGTCCCACCCAGCTAGTTTATCAATGTCTGTGCATATATAGAGGCAAGTATATCTCTGAATTCTTTTGCAATGTTAAAAGAAAATATGTACTTACTGTTTACTAAGAATTAAGGGTTATGGGATACTGATTCATGGGATAATCAAAAGGGAACCTGGAGTAAATGACTGAATTGACATGTAAGATAAAATAAGAGACTGGGCTTATGATCTGTAAGAGCTGAGCTATCCAGAGAATTATTTAGAATAGCAGAAAGGACTGCTTGGAGGACTCTGTGGAGCAGAGAAGAGCATGAGAAAGCTGTCTAGAGAGAGCTGCCTGGTGATCTCGAAGACAGCAGGAGAGATGGAGCGCTGTCTCCAGCAGAACGTAGGCCACCAGTTTAGACTCAAGATTTGACCTCAAGTCCTTTGTTCCCAGACACCTCTTCTTCAGAACCTCTTTCCAAGCGGAGGAGGCTGGTCCTTGGCAAGTATATATGCAGAATTTATTGTTCAGACACATGCGTACTCAAGTTAAGTGGGTCTTTTCTTTCAACAGCCATTTCCTGTCTGCTTCTTATATGCATTGATTATATCTTTATCTTCCGTTTTCATCCAGGCAAGTTTGGCTTCCTCTCAAATCTAAACCATGTGATTCTTTGGTAAGCCTGTCAGTAACTGAGACCTTTGCTAATTTATTCAGTGCTATTCCTCAGACCATCCCAGTCTGTACTGCAGACTCTGGTGGTTATTGTTTGACTCTTAACGCCTCCCGAGGGCTTTCTTAAGCTGTGAAGAACATTGATGTGACAGCTGCTGCTTCAGAACAGCAGCATCTCCACCTTACTGCATGAGCACACTGTGAGCATTTGTAAACCTGCTTTAATAGCTAAAATATTTGAAGACACTGCTTTTAGGAGTCCAAGAATTCCAGGGTAATCAGTTGTGTTGCTCTGACTCTGGTGGTTTGAACAACCCAACATATTTTGAGGGAGGGATTTAACCAGTTCCAGGCCCATTACTTATTTATTTATCTTGACTTTTTTTTTTAGACAGAGTCTTACTTTGTGGTTCTGGCTTGCTAGGAACTTACCATGTAGACAGGACTGGCCTTGAACTCACAGAGACTTGCCAGCCTCTGCCTCCTGAGTGCAGAGATTAAAGGTATGTGCCACCAAACCCAGACCTATTAGTTATTTATAAAATATTTACTTTAAGTGAAAATTTAAAAGAAATTGTTATATGAAGTCATGGTTTGAATGAGAATGGCCCTCATAGGCTTATATATTTGAATGCTTAGTCACCAAGGAGAGGAACTGTTTAGGAAGGATTAGAAGGTATTGATGTGTTAGAACAGTGGGTTGCATCAGAACACACCACACTAGGCCCCAACATTTCCATGTGTAAGAGGTTTAATTAAGAGGGAGAGAGGGGGTAGTGGCGCGGAAAGAGAGGAGGGGGAGAGAAAGAAAGATGGAGGAATGTTCCCCGTGTATATATATGGGTTGTGACGTATGGCCACAGGTAAAGGTGGGAGGTGAGCCCAATGGATTCTGGGAATATGGTAGCTGTTGCCCTGGCAACAGGTCTGTGGACCCACCCATGCATTGCCACAGGTTTTGGATGTCAGGCTGATGCTAACAGATATGGCCTTATTGGAGTAGATATGACCTTGTTGGAAAAAAATATCTGCCTCTGGAGGTGGGCTTTGAGGTTTCAGAAGCCCATGCTAGACACCCCTTATCAGTCTTTCCCTGCCTGGTTCCTGCAGATCAGGATGTAAAGCTTAGCTCAGCTCAGCTATTTCTCCAGTACTATGTCTGCCTTCTACAAGGTCCCCACCATGGTGGTCATGGATCAATCCTCTGAAACTGTAAACATGTCCCCAATTAAATGTTTTCTTCTGTAAGTTGCCTTGGTTATGGTGTCTCTTCATAGCAATAGAACAGATAACTAAGACACATGATAAACAAAATGACACATGCTTTTAATCCCAGTATTCCAGGGGCAGAGGCAGGTGGATATTCTCAGTTGGAGGCCAGCCTGAGCTACATAAAAATAAAGTTTCTCTCCCTAGTGTTTTTTCATAAAGTTAATCATTGCTACAGTTTCAGAGTTGTTACACTAGTGATGTTTCCCACCAGTCAGTGACTAGCATTTTTGGCCAGACCCTTGGTACGGAATCACCCTTAAAGCTACATTGGTCCCTGGCACAGCATAAGGCACCAGCACATTTCCAAGTGCCCTCTCTGTAAAGAGAGGCACTGTTATGTTTAAAAATAAACTGTATGCCTTAGAAAACATCTATGTTTTCAACTTTACACAGCAGGTATTGACTGTCCTATAAAGGAAAAATATTTGTATTTACACGTTCTCAAGGGAGGCCCAGAGAAAATCTTGGGACAAGCTTGTGTGCACCTCTGAGGTCTACAGTGCAATATTACTCAGTGTTCCCTGCTTTCATCTTCAGCAGGCTTCCTTTCTATTTCAGTTACTTCTTTTTTTCCTTAAGTGTTTAGGCATTTTGAACTGTATGCTCTTGCTTGGCTGGGTTTTTATTCAAGGTAATTCCATGTAGCCTGATTAGGGGCACATTCCTCCAGATGTTTACTAAGTCTTTTTACTGTAGCTTTTCTGCTCAGTTTCTGAACCAGGTGGGTATGTTTGAACTTTGAATCCTTTAGTGGAGACTGTGAGTCAATCCCTGTAAGGAAGAATAGGGCAGAACCACAGAAATAAATTGGATTTTGATGGATACTTGATGGTGAACTAGTAAATCAGTGGTCTTCCCAGGGGAGAAGCATATCTGTGTGCAGGAAAGCTCACTTAAAGGGTGATATTAGAGTTTGTCTTACTCATTTTAAGGTTAGTAGTAACATACTATCACAGACTGGATAAATTAAGGAAAAGAGGTTATTTGGCTCATAGTTCTGGAAGATTTCATGGCCACATCTGCCGGTGGCCTTCATGTTGGTAGGGTGTCAGGAAGCATGTTTATCCTTTTCCCCTCCGTCTTATAAGATTTAATCCTAATACATTCCAAAGCCCTAGCCTATCAGTACTGTAGTCAGGTTACATCTCCTTCTCTTATCTCTCAATAGAGATTAAGCACCAATATGAGTTTCAGGTGAGAGAAACCATTCTCAAACCATAGCAAGATGTGGTGGTTACTATTAATTATCCACTTGAAAGGATCTAGAGTCACCTGAGAGACCTCTGAGTATTTTGGTTTCATTAGTTGAAGTGGGACACAGCAACACAAAAATAAACTAAAATGCAGGCTAGGCGAATTGGTTTTAAATTTTGATATGAGAGATAATACGTTATAAACTAAAGTAGTAACAGTGGAATAACGAAAGTGGGTGTGATTGAGAAATATGCAGAATTCTGAAATTCTAAGGTCTTTGTGATGGAGAGCAGAAGGGAGTAGATAGTTACACTTGTAAATCAGAGAGAATGTAGGGAGGAAGGTGTTACCATGGGGAGGCTTGCACACTTGGTGCCCTTGGAACATTTTATGGGAATACCTAGTTAGAAGATACAGCTTTCACAGACAGTAGACACTGAAAAGTACCCAAGTGTCAGTTGTGTATCAAGGCACTGTCTTGAGTGTCAGAGGGAACAGGGCCGTGAATGAGCAACTCTGAGCTGACACAGACATGAGCAATGATAGGTCAGGGTGAGTGTGGTGATCATAAGAGACAGGTGGGGTGCTCTTAGGATAGAGGGGGCATTTGGGTTTACTTCCTGAGGAGGTGACAACTACACTAAGTGACTGAAGAAAATAAAGATTCATGGGATTGCTGGGCAGTGGTGGTGCACACCATTAGTCCTGGTGCTCCAGGCTGAGCCAGGCAGATCAGGTTGAGGTTGAGGTCAGCTTGAACAAAGTGCAAGACAGCCAAAGCTACACAGAGAACCATGTGTTTAAAAAGAAAGGAAGGAAGGAAAGAAGGAAGGAAGAAAGAAAGGGAAGGAAGAAGGGAGATTCATGGAATCTCTAGGTGATTTTAAATGGGATAGTAGGACGTGGAAAAGATGCTAAGTGAAAGACACAAAATGGACAGGGCACATTTATAGGAGAGGAGGTTAGTGGACAAGGGGCAAGGAGCTATCAGAAATGAACTCAGAGAGGTTCAAGCAGGTGCTATGACAGGCTGTAGGCCAGAGTGTGATGTGTCTATAGGGGGGCACTTTTAATTAAGAGCAGTAGGATCTGTGTTATGTTTTAAGTGACAGTTCTAGCTACTCTGCAGAGAACATTGTGATAACTAAATTGAAATTGGGGAATTTGTCAGGTGACCACTGCAGCATAGGTGGCAGTGGCTTGAAAGTTAGTGCCACAGAGGTGGACAGGTGGGAAGGCAGGTGATTTTTCTTCAGTCATTTCTATTCTGACTGAATTGAACTGGAAAATGAAGCTCAGGCATAAAGCACTTGGCTAATATGTGCCAGGTTGTAAGGTTGATCTTCATAACTGCAAAACAAAGTTGCCACAGTGTCTCCATGAAGTCTGCTTATTTTTCTAAATAAACATCTAAGCTGTGTGCTATTTGGAAACAGCCTACTGATAAGATTCATCAGTTCAATAGTTTTGAGATACTCATCTTAAATGATGCAGATGTTTAAAATTAATAAGATGTGGCATTCATCTTATAGCCATGTTTTTCTTAGTGCTCATTAGATTTATAAAAATACTTTCAGACAGTATTGATTTAATAGTAACACTTTATATTTTTTTTGGACTAACTTTAGACCTGTTTTTTTAGTTAGAACTCAGATCAAAACTTTTTCATAGAAGGTTGACTACAGGGCAAAAGAACATTAGTAATAGCAATGTTTAGTCAAGCTCTGTTTTGTTGGTTTGGTTTGCTTTAATGTAGGTTTAACTTTCTTTCCGAGAGCTATATCTCATGTAGGTCAGTGTGAATGGTATTTCTGAACATAGAGTGGACTTGGGCAACATAGAGGAAGGATCATGGCCTGGTAGACCAGCAGAATCATTTTAGAGCAGAGAAAACATGACATTTTTGATTATTTATTTATTTATTTATTTTCCCTGAGTGCATGGATGTTTTGCTTGCATGAATGTCTTTGCCCATGGAGGCCAGAAGAGGATGCCAGATTCTCTGGAACTGAGGTTACAGACAGTTGTGACCAACCATATAGGCACTGGGAATTGAACCAGGTTCCTCTGTAAGAGCAGACAATGCTCTTAACTGCTGAGTCATCTCTCCAGCCCCAGAGTCAAGTTATAAAGAGAATGGACAGATAGTGACATCATAATATACAAGAAAGGTTGGCTCTATAGAGGACTCAGCTTAGTAAGGTGGGTGAATAGTTTTAAAAATGATAAAAACTTTGTGACTCCCAGGTGGCTTACATTAAGAGGCAGTTGGAGAGCTCCGTCCTGTAACTGGGCTTTGAAAGTCAGCAGATTGATGCAACTTGAAGCCCCAGAAATAAGTGAGGTCCCTTGAGAAGAATTATTAGGGATTATTAGGGATCCTGGCAGCAGTGTCTTAGTTAGGTTTCTACTGCTGTGATAAAATACCATGACCACAAGTAACTTGGGGAGGAAATGGTTTCTTTGGCATGTAGGTTACAATCTATGATCAGGGCAAGCCAGGGCTTCTGAGGCTTCCTACTGTTTTGATCTTCCTAGCCTGTTCATCTGCTTTCTTCTATACTCAGGCTTACCTGCCCAGCACACAAAGGGCACTACCATATCAATTTTTAGTCATGAAAATGTCCCCCAGGCTTGTCAAGAGGCTGATTTTACAGAGGCATTTTCTCAGTTCCCAGATATGTTTAGGCGTATGTCAAGTTGACAAGCACAGCACTGGCAGGGATAGCCTGTGCTTTCAGTAGAGTATTTGATTAGTTTGTCAGGCTCTTCCTGATTTCATTGAAGAAATTTGAAGAGAGCAGAAGCCGAGTGGAGAGCGGAAGAGACAGTGCCCAGTGCAGGCTCAACTCTAGAGGCTGCTGCACGCTGGAGCAAGGTGGAGAAGAATATTTAAAAGGAAAATGAGATTCAAATTAGAAGATTGAAAAAGTAATTACTTGTAGCTGAGGAAGATGCTAGCTTTTATGCATGTAGAAGTATAAATCAAAGAGGAAATACTGGAGTTATATGTGAGAAATAACCCAGGGGTTATGGTCCCATAGTGGACAGGAGGGTATAATCATGGCACAGAAAGCAGCCAGAGTAGATTGAGAATATTGAAAAACTTGTGTATAGGATATCCTATACTTGTGTATAGAAAGGAGACAGTTAAAGGGAGGAAAGGCTGCTGACAGAAGAGGGGAGCAAGGCGATTGCCTCATGATTTGGTCATCTATTGGGTGTGTGCATGCAGGCTCTTGGCATGTCACCTAGTCAGTATAAGCTGCTGTCTTAGGAGCCCATGTTTGTGGAGGAAGCTTTGTTAAAATAGAATGCCACTTTAGAAACAAACTTGTGAAACATCTGCAGTAGCTGAAAAACTATATGTAAGCTTTTAAAATTTATGAAAGCCACAAATTATATTTTTACTTTTTGTTGTTCTAAGTATTTTTGAAAGGATGACACCCCAGTACAGTTTGTTATTGCCAGAGGCGAGGGCTGGCAAGGACGTGCAGTTGTCTGCATAGGGAATGTGCAACAAGGAAGGAAACACTCTAGAGTGAGTTGTTAGTGTGCTCTCGCTGCTTTGACCAGATTGTAAATTGCTTAAATTCTTAGAACCAAAGACTCAGGTAGATGCGATCTTAAAACCTAAAAAGAATCTATTTATTTTGTATCTGATATAATCTTGAGTTTTTGCCAACATAAGAACTCTTTGACTCCTTAAATTTCCAAACCTTGTTAAATATTTAGTGAAGCTATTATGTGTGAGATTTCACCTGGAAACATAGAATGAAAGTCTTTTTTGTTTGTTTGTTTTAATGTATAACTGCTGTGGTGTTCATGTGAGGACTCTGCATTCTGGCCATAGTTCTTACTGAGCATTTGTGCTCAGAAGAGGTGGCTAAGTAGGGAGCTTTGGAGAAGTAACTTGTCTCCCATTGTTTGATGGAGTATTCCATATTTACTCTTTTGCAGGCTGTTCTTAGGGAGTGGGATAAGCAAAAGTAGGCAACAGTGTGAACATTGAGGCCAGAGTTCATGGGCGTTTCTGCTCTCTTATAAAGTCTGTCACTTAGCATAGCATAATATCATACGCTTGATTGTAGGCTAAGCGATTTCTGAGGTTCAATTCCTTATTAGATGATTATTGCTAGTGTGTCAGTTAAAGTAAATGCTTTAGATTGACACCAGATAAAGGTGGCTATAAACACAAATAGTTTTATGAGGGCTTAAGTGAAATTTTTCTATTTGTGTTAAGTTTTATATTTACAAATGTTGAGAATGGTCATATTTTTTTAAAGTGGAAATATTCTTTATGGCATGGGTTTTAAAAAAATATTTTATATGTTACATTTCAGTTGAATGTTTTACTAAAATATACTTCATGCTATAAACCTAAAAGAGTACTTTAATGAAATAGGAAATAAAGATGACTTTGTCTTTAGGTTTTCTTTAAAAAAAAAAGTTGCTTTTTGTTATCATTATTGTTTTAGATAGTGTTGGGATGTAACCAAGGCCCCATACTTGCTAAATAAGCCTCTGCCACTAGGCTATATCATCAGATGAACAGCTACTTTTTTAATTTCAGAAGTTGATTGTAGTTAAACTGGTTGTTGTATACACATGATAGCTGCACTTGTTGTTGTTGTTAGCTTTTAACTTAAAACTGCTACTACACATGTAAATCAAGTAATCTTGCTCCTCAACTTCTATTTTTGCTGAATTTGAACTTTTTTTTTTTTAAGCAGAGTCTTTTGGGTTTTATTTATATCAGGTAAATGGAGTGGTTTACATTACTGATGCCTGGCTTTTTAAAATTTCTAATCATTATATGAGATGACAGCTTTGCCCTTTTCCATTCTGCCCTTTGTCATTCTTTATACTCAATATACACTTCCACCCCAGCATCACTACGCTGGGAATTTTGCTCAGATTGATAGTTATTAGCATATGCATATAATATACACACTAAACATTATATATGCTAATATATAAGTATACATATACTATATATGCTTTTTTATATATACATATATATAGATAAACTGCATTCATAAATTATAGTTAGCATTTTCCTTTGTTTTAATTTTCTTGGCATTAATAATTATTTGTTTAGTTTTCCAAATATACTAATTAACTACTGTTCAACATTGAAATCTTAAGGTACTTATTTAAGCCTATCAACTTTATTTTCTTAAAGATGTCACTCCTGAGCTTCTTACTTGGCCAGTACACACTTAAGTTCTCTGGGCCCGGATCTCCCTTCTTGGACATTATTACCCTTACCTTCTGGGCTGAGCTTTTAGGGCCTGGATTACATATCTTTCTCTTTTGTTCTTTGTTTCATGCTCAGAGTAGCAGTATGACTTTTTATAATCTGTGGAAAAACTTATGGTAGGTTGAATTTGTGAAACTTTATATCAGCAAGTCATAAAATTATATAACTGCCTTATACTTGATAAGGCAAAGAATTTTCAGCTGTACATTTTTGAAGGGATTATTCTTCATCTCCTGTCTTTAGATGTGGTCAGTGAGCAATTCTGATTCCTAAATCTTGACATGTACTTCTCTTCTCTCTCTCCATTTTGTCCCAGTGCCCAGAAATTTCACAGGTTTATTAGTCTGTTTTGCTAGGTGCTCAGTGTTGCATTTTTTAGCAACTTCATAGTTGTCAGTTCTAGAAAATACCCAGGCTCTCATTGTTTCCTCTCCCCATTTTGTGTTCTCTCTTTCTCTCTAGAACTCCATCTTCTTTAGATTCCTATGAGTCAGATCCCCAAGTTTCTTTGTTTCGACCATTGTGCTTTTCTACCCGGTGTGTGAATTTTATTGAATTTTAGGCTAGGACAATTTGTCAAATTCAAGCACAACAAAATTGAGGAGTGTCTACTAGAAAACTCTTACTGTTAATTTTAATTATACTTTGTATAAAAGCATCTTTGAAGAGTTCCCTCTTGCTTCTTGCAAATGCTGATAGTATTGTGAACTCAGACTAATCCCAAAGAGACATTATATTCTAGCTTTGATATGTGTCAGTTGGTTATCCAATAATTTGTTTTCAAATAGAGCTTATAGCTAGTAATAAAAAGAAAAATAATACTTAATAAGTACTAATAATCTTTCATGTCATCGTGTATCTATTCACTAATAATTTGTTGATTATCTGTGCTGTGTAAGACACTATATGAGAACCTGTAAGAGTGTAAACTCTCAATTCTTTTTTTTTTTTTCTTTTTCTGAGACAGGGTTTCTCTGTGTAGCCCTGGAACTCACTCTGTAGACCAGGCTGGCCTCAAACTCAGAAATCCGCCTGCCTCTGCCTCCCAAGTGCTGGGATTAAAGGCGTGCATGCGCTATCACTGTCCGACTCTTGTTCTTTGAGAGTTGTAATGTGAAGGAGGGAGACAGAATCTTTCGGAAACTGATGTAGTATTCATCTGGTTTCATTCTATGCCCCTGGGAGATAGATGCCCAGACCTCAAGTTCTAGAACCCTTTATATACCGTTTTGTTTTGTTTTAAAACAAACAAACAAACTATATGTACAAATTTAATATCTTTGCATTCTAAGCATTTATCAGGCATTGTAATTGTTACTTTTGTAATTACTTTCACAAAACTATTACATAGTTCTTTTTTGCCGTATTTGTTCTGACCATAGATTTTAGCAACCTTATCACAGAATGCATTACTTTCTTTGGGAAACCAAAATGATCACTTTTCATGTAAAATACTTCATAGCTTCTCTTTGGTACTTCTATCATTTTCTCTGCCATTTGGGACCATTATTACATTAAAGAAGGATTGAACACATGCATATTTGGCCTGACTCTGTGTGTGTGTGTGTGTGTGTGTGTGTGTGTGTGTGTGTCTGTGTATCTGTGTGCACGTGCCGCGCACTCTCATAGCCTCATTGTATACTATGAGAGCAATGAGAAGTCAGCAGACAGCAACTTCAAAAAGATGCCTCCACTAAACCACACTGGTACTCTTACATCATCACTCCACTCCCTAACTGTAGGAAGCAAACAAAAGGCTGTGGTATGGGAGCTACCTTTTATCAGCAGTTGTATATTCTGTGGTTTCAGTTACTTGGGATCAACTGCCATCTGAAAACAATAGCATAGTCGAATGACAGATGATATCTTATTGTTATGATTATTGTGTTATTAATCACTCTCAATCTGTTACTGTGTCTAATTTATAAGCTTCATCATAGATGTGTGTTTGTAGAATTTATAGGTCTCAGTATTATCTGGTTTGAGCATATTTGAGGCATCTTGTACACCCCATGGAGAAGGAGGCTCCTGTACTTTGTTATAGCCGTTTAAGCTGGGGAAACAATTATTATAATAGACTTTTTTGAGTTATATACAGCTACTTGTAAGTTGGGGTGGCTTAATGCACGCTAGGAAGGCATTATGAGGAACACAAAAACCTATTACTTTGCTGCTGGAAGTGGTTTGCTGGGAAATAGAGAAAAAACCTACTGCTTTGTTAGCTTAAGCTTAGATTTGTTTTTTGTGAACAGAAATTTAACTGATAAATCCTAGAAAGGAGAGCTGAGGTATGCTTTCTACACAGGGAGACCCAAGAGGTTTGGCAAAAGTGAAAAGCTAAGGGACTTGGATTTTCAAACCTACATACACACAGACAGGCTCAAGATGTGTGAGTATGACCTTTGTCCGAGTCATTGGCTGATCATTACACTCTGCAGTCCCAAGGGAGCCACGATAAACTAGACTGAGACATATCCTGCCTGTCTCCTATTGAAGGGTTTAGATTTTGGCAGGTTAAGACAGATTACTGGAAAAATAAACTAACCCCCAGCTACTGAATATATTAAGAGTTTGGTGCTCCCGCAAAACTACCATGATGAGTGCAAAACAAATAAGAACCCAGAGCAGTCTAAGTTCTAATCTGTGAGAGAGTCGGTGGGAATTAACTAGAATGGCGTTAGGTCTGACAGGGCATTGAACTGGCTGTCTTAATATACCGAAAGAAAGTGAAGACTCAACAGAGAGGCCAGGAGAACCAAATGTTAAGTTTAGATTGGAAAAATACTATATCTGCAACTGCAGGGGCATCGATTAGTTTTCAATAGTCAATTTGAGGAGACAGAGTAAACATAAAGATCAACAAAATGCCCTTATTCCTGTAGAGAGGAAAAAGTGGCTAAGAGAAAGAACTTCAGAAGCTCCTGGGACAGTGCTAACATTCCAGTTTGACATGGGATAGAAATTCCAGTGATGGAAAAAGGACCCAAAAAAGTATTTGAGGAAGTGTAGTGCCCATGTTTTGCTTAAGGAACTCACAGAGGGTTCCTGTAAACTAAACAGAGCACAGTGGGCCTTGTCTTTCCCATAGCGAGCAACCTATAAAGCCAGGGCAGAATCATGGCACAGCTGTTTGCACACTAACAGGTAACTAGAAAGGCATTAAACCAGTGCTGACTTGAGCTGTTCACCTGTGTGCGAAGGCAAGATGAATACTCCTTCCCCTGAACTCAGAACAGCTCAAAACCCAAGCCAGGTCATCATCATTGGAATACCTGAAGAAAATACTTAAGCTCTGACTTGAAAAACAGGGGAGGGATTGATAGGATTTTAATCAAAACTGTCCCTCACAAGGCCCTGTGTTGAATGAAGCAGTGGTCTTCATCCAGTGGCACTGTTTTGGGAGATGCTGGATTCTTTAGGAGGTAGGGTATGGTTGGAGGACCTAGGTCATGTCTTTGAAGGTTGCACCTGCTCTTCAATCCTTTGAGTGTCTCTGGATTCTTTCTGCCATGACAAACACCCTCCCTTTGCATTGGTAGCCATTCTTTAAGGCCAAAGTAATGAAGCCAACAGACTAACTGAAACCTCTGAAACTGTAAGACCAAATAAGTGATTCCTTTCAGGGACTGTTGTTCCTTTATCTCTTTTAGTCACAGCAAAAATTTCCAAGATAACTTAAACAGGAAATTAGTACCAGAGAAGTTGGGTTGCTGGTGTCATCATGTAGTATCTTATTCCTTTAAAACTGTTTTATGAGAGAAAGTCAGAGTGTAGAGACAGTCTAGAATGCTATAATCTGAACATAGTGGCAATTCTGGGTAGAGCTCAGAAGCCAGAGTTCAGGTAAAAATACAGATTAGAAAGGCTACCTCATAAGATTACAGTAATGGGGACACTACCAAGAATTGGGCTAGAACCCATTCATATTACTTGCTGAAACAAATACTTTGTATTTTAACCATGTTCTAAGACTTTAATTGAAGTAGGATTTAAAAATGATAGACTAATTAAAATTTAGAGGAAATTTTAGGACAAAGTAGTAGTCTATTGCATGGTGATTTCTGGCTGCTTTTGCTGACCTTATAGTGAGAATTGAAGCAGGAAGCACAGCTTAAAGTTCGGAAAAACTTTCAGGTTTGGCAGAAAAGCTATTGTAAGGTTACAGCTAAGGAGGTCATCATTTCTGAAGCAACAAGCTTAAAAAGAAGTAATTGAACAATGTGTGATAAAAGCCTTCGACTCCTCAGGGATTGGCCAGATCCTACCCCTTGAATGATTAGAGTGTGAAGGTTTCAAACTCTTTAAAAAGCTGAGGACAAAGCTCGTAGTGTTTTTACTTATACAGGGTCACCTGGGGAGGTGCTTTTGTGGGTTTAGCTGCCCAGGCATTGCAAACCTGATGCAGTTCTTGTCCAGAGGCACCAGCTACGGCACAGGCTGGCAGCAGACCTTGACATTGTTCATGTGGTGCTGGTTTACTTAGTACAGACTTCAAGAGTTACAAGAGGCTTCCATCCAGGCTTTGAGGTCAGACAGTGTGTAGTAAAGTTGGAATCCTATAGGCAGCCCACATAGGGCAGTATGTGAAGTTGTGGAGTTGTTTAAGCTGCAGTGGGAGTTCTCAAGCTATTTTAGATGCTGAAGCAGGGAACTTCTGGCAAAAGCCTCAGATAACAAGTGGCACCAGCCAGAAGAGAATCGGTGTGGACTGCAAGCAAGCTTAGCCATAAAGGCTGGGCCTCACACCACTTAGAGCTCATGAGTGTTGCTGGACATAGATTCTAGGAAGAGTCTGCCTGCTGAACTTTAGACTTCTTTGGTCTGATCATCCCAGCCCTTCTTCCAGTCTACCTTTTTGTAATGGGAGTTCACAGTTCATAGTTTGTCTTGAGTCTCAAGAGACTTCAGACAAACCTTTTAGCATTGTTTGAACTGTCGAGACTCTGAGGAACTCTTGGTGGTGAACTAAGTGCATTTTGCATTATGAGATGGAGAGCTGAGAATAGAATGCTGCGGCTTGAATATGAAGCATCTCCCTTGGACTCATGTGTTTGAAAACTTGTTCCTTTGCTGGTGGTAATGTATAAAAATTTAGTATAAATATTAGGAGCTTGGACCTAGCTAGAGGAAGTAGGTCACTGGGGGCCTGCTTTTGAAGGTGGTACCTGGTCTTGGGTTCTTCCAGTCTCTTATTTTCTGTCCACCAAGAAGACAGGAGATAGATATCTCTTCTGCTACATGCATCCATGGGCCCTCTTAGACCATGAATAAAATTAGTTCTTCCCTTTAAACTATTTCCCCCAGGGATTTTGGTCATAGCTTTGCAAAAGCAACTAAATGACTTTTATTCTAATCCTCAGCAGACTGTCTTTCCTTGTCTCCTCTGTTCCCTGCTTCTGCCCTTCCCATCGTTCCTTCCCCGATTTCACATTCTCCCCCAACTCTCCACCACCTTTTGGTGATCTCTTGTTCTCCAGTCCTCGGGAAACCTTTGGCAATTGTGCTGACATGGTTATACAATTCCTAAAGCTTAAAACTCTAGAGCAAAGAAGGGCCTTTTGTCTTCATTTGGAGAAAGTCTTCCCAAGAGGATGGGGCAAACCTCATTAAATTTTGTTTTTCTGTATTGTCTCACTGCTTGAACGTGAGTCTGGTTGTAGGAAATATATGTCACAATGGAATGAATAAAGCTCTACCTTTTTGCTTCAGATTTAGAAAGGGAGATCTGGAAGAAATCTTTTAAAGTTGATCATACACATACTTTATATGATGCAGTGTACTGAAGTTCTTGTGAACCACTCCTTAAGTCCTGTACTGGGCTGTGGGTAGCATATTTGTAGTATAGATCTGAATGGCATTATGAACATTTTGAAGAACTTAGTAATTTCTTATGATGATAAACATATAGCAGTGTTACCCTTTCATTATTTACTTGGCAGATATACAGTTTACATTCACAAGCAGAAGTATAAATAAACATGAAAAGTTAGAAACAAAAATGAGAGAAGAGTCAGGGAAAAATAAGAGCTTGTTGTATGGATGGCTGTTAATGGTTGTTATTTAAAGGTCCTGGTAACCAATACAGTAAATTGTTTAAAGAAAGAAAGTTAGGGCATATGTGGAAAGATCTGTTATAAAAGTAAATACCAAGACACAGTCATAGACTCCTAAACACAAACAGCTTTAATAAACAAACAGGAATGTATCTCAGAAGAAACTATAATAAATATCACAAAACAAAACAATCATAATTATAGATTTGGATGGAGTTAGTGATTTTTTTTTGAAAGAAATGTTTTCAATTTATCAAATAAGGACAAAAATCTTACTACATAAAGTATGTTGTATGTAATAGAGCTTATCTAAAACAATTACCTGGGACAGTTAAAGGTAAAGAAGTACCAACAGGCCAGTGGAGGCAAAGTGAAACACAGAGCATCAGGGATGGAAAAAAAGGGAGGAGCTGGGTGTGAGGCCAGCGCTTGTGATTCGAGCACTCAGGCAGAGCTGAGGAATCAAGTGTTGAAGACCATCTTTGGGTAGAAAGCAACTTTCAGGTTACAACTGTTTAAAACAAACAAAAAGCACGCCCCCGCCCTCCCCGAACCCATCCAAAAGAAAGAGAAAATGAAAAGGGACATCTTTTCATACAGGATAGCATACTAACTGGGTACCAAGTGACATATCAACCATATTTATGAAACAATTACAGGAGAGACAAGGGAATGACATCAAATGTACAGTAATAGCAAAGAAGATCAGCTGGGCAGTAAGGGGCTAAAAGATCTAAACTTAATCACTAGATAGATCTTATTAGATATATGGTAGGTTTTGATAATTATAATTAGTGGAGAGTATTCATTGTTGAGTGCTGGAATATATCAGAATTTTCAAGTAAGCAAACTTGTAAATAGTGTAGAGCAGTGGAGGCTTATGTATACTGGGGAAAGAGATGCAAGGCATCAGGGCAGGAAGCATCATAAAGGGGCCATCCTTCTGTTTCATATGAAAGATGAATATGTTCACTATCTTAATAATCTTATAGTCTTGGAGCATATATATATCAAAATGTATACTTTGTATATACAGTACAGTTAAAATTTAGAGAACTTTAAAAGATAAATGACTAGAAAAACATATTGTAAGTTGATATTATTTCTTGAAAATACCAATTTATAACCATACTGATAAAAATAGTCTCTGATAACCAGAAATTTTACCCATAGAATACTTATAAAACTACACAATAACCATAATAACATAAATAGTTGGAAACAATGTAAATGTATCAGAGAAATTGGTTAAATAATATGTTAAATAGTTAGATAATCTATTAAAGTATTATTTCTTCACGCATGCAAAAATTTTCAGCAGCTCCATACAGATGAAGTGTGGGTGCTGAAGAGGTGCCCTGTTGTTTCAGAGCACCAGTTGCTCTTGCAGAGGAATGAGTTTACAGCACCTACATGGTGGCTCACAGCTATCCATAACTCTCAATTCCAAGGTTCCAATGCTGCCTTCTAGCCTCAGCAGGCACTAGGCACTTATGTGGTGCACATATATCCACATAGGAAGACATTGGTACATATACAGTAAATAAATCTTTTTAAAAATGAAGCATATGTGTTGATACTTAAGACCTGTAGGATACATGGTGATTAGGGAAGTATACAGTGATGCTGCTCCTCAAGAACAGATGATGGACATAGAGAAGGACAGATGCAGTGGTAGATAAATTGACTTTTGTGTTCTTAGGAGAGAGAGAAGAATCTGAAAGGGAGTATCAGTCCACACTTTCAAATGGCCACATAAAGTTGCTTTTATTACTTACTGCTGGCAAAACTTACTTGCGTTGATACGCAGATTTTTTGTTTGTTTTTGTTTTTTAATCTTTATCTACTTAATTGTGACTTCTTAATTTTTGCTACAGTTAATTTAATGTACTTTATATGTTTTCTTATATAAAGATAATTAATGATTGACCAAATCTACAAGGAAAAACTATTACTAATCTAAACATATTGGTAAATCTGACTAAAATAGTTAAATGATGAAAATTAGAGATGGTGATATCTAGATGTTTCCAGACTCAGTTGATATGCAAGATTTTATTTATAGAATGAAAATAATTTTATGCCAATATAATTTTTAAAATTCCCTAAATGAACACAAAGTTGTTAATGTGTTACAAGGAAGAAAATGATTCCTGTGTCTTGAAAAGAAAGTAAATCTTCAGTTCAAAATTGTTCCATAAAGTTCTTAGCTGGCGTCACTGGTAGAAGATAACCATTATGTTCTGGTGTATATCGATAATCCAGCTGAATCTTAAGGCAGAAAGTGCCTCCATGAGATCCAGCTGTGGGGCATTTTCTCAATTAGTGATCAAGGGGGTAGGGCCCCTCGTGGGTGGTGCCATCCCTGGGCTGGAAGTCTTGGGTTTTATAAGAGAGCAGGCTGAGCAAGCCAGGGGAAGCAAGCCAGTAAAGAACATCTCTCCATGGCCTCTGTGTCAGCTCCTGCTTCCTGACCTGCTTGAGTTCCAGTCCTGACTTCCTTTGGTGATGAACAGCCATGTAGAAGTAAGCCAAATAAACCCTTTCCTCCCCAACTTGCTTCTTGATCATGATGTTGTGCAGGAATAGAAACCCTGACTGAGACAGTCTATGAGAAGATCTCAAACCTTCACACAAAACCACTAAGTTGGTGAGAGATTAAACATAACAGCTTGCAGGTTCCATAGAACTGGGAAACATGGTGACTGCCATGACATTTATACTGTGGAAGATTGTGTGTGGCTGCCTTATCTTTTTGTCTCGCTTTAGGGAAAGAAATGTAAATTTTTCTTAAAAAACGAAATATTTATAGAAGGTAATGGAAGAACTGAAGGTATTCAAAATGAATTTAAATTCAGTCTTTACATTTTGGGCTTCTGATGGTACATTTTAATGTTTCTAATCATTCAAAACGGAACTTTCTATTGTCGTTTATTATACTGCTGTTTGTTGTAGGCAAGAGTGAGAGGTGGGGGTCAGCAATGATATTTCTGAAGCGGTGTCTTACCAGGTAGTCAGTGCTGACCTGGAATTCTCTATGTAGCTTAGGCTGACCTCAGAATTTTTATCTTAATTGCCTTAGCCCTCCAAGTGCTAGAATTACTGACAAGTGTCATTGTGTCTGGTTGGAATATATTAATTTAAAATTTTCTTACATGAAACCTATTTCTGTTTGAGAGAACAGCTTTCTGAATACATGGTATATCCTGGAATTACATCTAAAGACTAGATTGAAGTTGGGGTGGTGGCATTTGTATGTAGTCCCAGAACTTGAGGAGGAGGCAGGAAGATCAGAAATTCAAGGTCAGTCTAGACTCCATGAAGCTATGTCTTTAAAAAGAAGTGCCAGGAAGTTATACTATGAGTCTCTGTGAAAAGGTGGTTGGTCTATAATGGGACTATTGAATAGATAGTCCAGTAAAAAATGGAGTGTGCTCTTTCCAAATTTTTCATCAGCAGAGGGAAACTCCACTGCTTACGTTTTAGAAAGTGTACTCTTTAAAATTGCAGAAACCTTGGAAGTAATTGCTGTGCTTCAGATTAGCTTCTTTTTTCTTTTAATTTTTCCCATGGGTGTGGAACACACGCATGTGCATATCTTGATGTCAGAGTTCAATCTTGGGAGTCATTTTTGAAGAACCATCTGCCTGTTTCTGTGATGGAATCTTTAGTGGACTCAATAACAGTTTGTGTAAGAGCCTGGGCTGGTTGGCTAGCAAGCCCCAGAGAGCCTCCTGTCTCTGCCTCCTTGGCACTGGGATTACAAGTACCATAAGGTACTGTTTTCTTGTATCATTTAGCAGTGGCAACCTTCTGGCACTTTATATCTAACAGATAGAAGAAGCAGACCTGGGAAGGCTAAGTCATGTACCCAGGTTTTCAAAACTAGTCAAATTGCTAAGTAAAGGCTCGTAACTATTCCAAAGTGCTGTTCACTTAAATTCCTGCATACCACACATACTTTTTACTAAGTTGAGTGTCTCTATTTCTTTTACTATAACCATATGATAGGCATCTATAAAGGTTTGAGTAGATGATGAAAATATACTGTGCATATTTGTCTACTTTTTTCCCTTTGGTTTAATATAATCCAATAAGACTCTCACTAAGAGCTAGGATTATTTATATTGTCATTTTATAAAGTGTTGTTTGTCTTTTCATTGACATAACCAATATATTGTGACCATAGCTCTCAAGATCTGAACTAGATCTTGAGATCTTTCTTGTTTTATGTTGGGACTCAGAATGGGAGGACAGGGGATGGAAAAAAGAAAAAGCAGTCAAAGGCTGGGGTCAAGAGGACCACAAGGGTTGATAATTCAAGGCAGCAAATTTATCAGTATGTTAGCTCCTTATACATTCCTTAGATGGGGAGACAGAAAACAAGAGCATCAGAGAGAGTTTAAGGGAGCTGAGAGTCCCTCTAGTAAGCAAAGCACTTACTTCACACCTTAGCATCTGGGACATTTGATCACAACTTTACCTGGAAACTATCAAGCCCAAGGTCCTGGCTCAGGCCCCTGGAGCCCTGTAGTAGATCATTGCTAGCCTTGCCAAGCATGGCCCTGGCAGGGGACAAGAGCACAGCATTCTTTTGTTACACACACAGGAGGACCTTTGGCCCTACCTACCCCCATAATGATCAACATTCTTTCAAATTTTGATCTTAAGGAAATGTCCCAGTTGGGTTCTTTTTGTTATTCTCGGAATTGTGTTTCATGAAAGCATTTTGCTATTCTATTACAGGCAATTGAAAATTATCTAAATGACTTTTGGATACTTTTTCCAAATAAGTACTGAGATTTTTATATGGCATTTTATGGATTTTATAAATTAGGTAACAAGTATCAAGTATGTGGTTATTTAATATTTAAAATATAAGTAAATAATTTTAACATTTTGATCTTATACATAAGATGTCTTTTCTTTTTCCTTTTTTCTTTTTCTTTCTTTTTTTTTTTTTTTGAGACAGGGTTTCTCTGTGTATCCCTGGCTGTGCTGGAACTCACTCTATAGACCAGCCTGGCCTCGAACTCAGAAATCCGCCTGCCTCTGCCTAAAATGTCATATTTTCATTTGGGAAATTCAGTTTGTTGGATTAAATGGGTATAAACATAGCATCAAATGTGGTAACAATAGAAATTTAAATATTAAATTGGACTCTAGTCCTAATTGAATACTTAGACTAGTTTGCCTGATTACTTTAGTTCTAAAGCAGAGAAGAAACAACGTCTGTAAAACCATTCTGTTGTGAAACTTTTAGAGAGGAATATAGGTTGTTAAGTACCATTCATTTTATTAAAGTTGTTTTACATGGTGATATAGAACAATTAGAAGTATAACAGTAGAAAATATTACAATAAAGACTATTCTACTTCAGCAATTTAGACAGTTAAACACACCACTTCTGTCATTAAACACACTACTTCTGTCATAACCTAGTAAAATAATTGATGGGAGTAAATACATAGTTTAAAAACTATGGTTGTTAAGATACATTGAAGTGCTATATTTTTTTGACTGAAAATACATTTTTGAGAATCTTTGATATACCAAACTGCATCCTAATTCTTTGGGATTCAGCTAGGAGCAAGACAGGTATGATTTCTGCACTTCTCAGAATTTGACAGGAAACTGTTTTGAATAAAATCACAGTATAATATGTGTTTGGCTGAATTATAAAGTACTATGTGTGTGTGTATGATATATATGTTTGTGTATATGTGTGTATATAATATATAGAGAGAGAAAGGGAGAGAGAGAGAGGGAGAGACAGAGAAAGGGAGAGAGAGAGAGGGAGAGAAAGAGAGGGAAAGAGAGAGAGAAAGAGAGAAAGAGAGGGGGAGAGACTAATTCTAATTGGAGCAGCCAGTGATGTTGAAAATTTGCTTCTGAAAGATGAGTATGAATTAGCTGTGCAAAGGTGGTCAAAGTATTCTTAAATAAATGGTGATAAAGAGGAGAGGATTTGTCTCAAGGCTAAAGAAGGATTAGGTGGTTAAAGCTACAAAGGTGGCTGTAGATTGAATCCAGCAATGTATTAAAAAGCTTAAAAGCCTTAAAATTTACATTTAAATTACTTCCTTATGGGTCATTGCCATAGTTTGGATCTGGAATGCCCCTCCCAAAAGTTCCCAACACGTGATACTGTTGGGAATTGGCAAAACCTTTAAAAAGTAGGGCCACATAGGAGGTTTATATTGAGGGCATGGTCTCAAAAGTTCTGGTAGGTACCTCGGTCTCTTTCTCTCTTGCCCTGGCTGTGAAGTAAACAGCTCTGTCCTGTCATGGCTTCTGCTATGGTGTGCCATTACTGGCCCAAAGCAATGAGTCAGTCAGTCTGATATGAAAACTTCAAAACCGTGAGTCAAATAACCATTTTCTCTTTCAAGTGGCTTGTCTTAAGTATTTGTGACAGTAAGAGGAAGCTAGCAGTTATAGATAGGCTGCAGTGATAGTCTAGTCAGGGTATCACTATAGGTAGGACTCATTGCCAGGAAGAAGGGAACACATGGATAGATTACTGAAATAACTGAGGGGTGGAATTGGCTCATTCTTTTGACTTAAGTTTCTGCTTCTATCATTCCCAAGCTTATATGTGCTTGTTAGTCTCCTGCTTTCTCCCTAGCCATTTGTTTTCTCTTCTTCCTCCTCTTCTTCCTCCTCTTCCTCCTCCTTCTCCTCCTCCTCCTTGTCCTCCTCCTCTGTTTTAACTCAGATACTTTGCTGGTATTCTAATAGGAATCTTGAAAGGAATAAGAACAGTAATAAAGTTATCAGTCTGCTATGTTTGTGTATTGAATTTCATTCAGGAACTTAGTTTAAATATTTTTATGTTGCTGTAATGATGCTACATACTTTCTAATGTTTTGTGGTTGACAGATCAGGAAACCCCATATATTTTAAAAATGTACCTTTTAGTTTTCCACATTTTCTATTTTAGTACATCTTATAACAAATCCTATTGGAAGATCTACTTTTCCTTTTTTAGTAATTTGAAAAGTATTGTCATCTTTTTTATGTTAGTGATTCTTAGTACAAAATTTGTCCTCAATATATTTGAAATGACTTATATAAGTCATATATATAGTATAATTTTATGATGTCCTCATATCTGAACATTATTTTATCTTTAAGTGGATATTACTACTATTTAGAAAAAGTATTGATTTTTCTCTATTGTTCTGATATATAGTCACTCTGGAAATTCTCATAATGAAGTAGCTGTTTATTGGCATATTTTAATTGCAGTGTAATTGCCTGATTTCTATGTGTGTTTTCCTTTATTCATGTATTCATTAATTTCTTGTCTGGTTTTTATCTCATCAGAAATGCAGCAAGTTTTGGAAAACCTTACAGAGCTGCCCTCATCTACAGGAGCAGAAGAAATAGACTTAATTTTCCTCAAGGGGATTATGGAGAATCCTATTGTGAAATCACTTGCTAAGGTATACTAGTTGATTCATAAGATTATTGAATGACTTTGAAAAGTACTTTTTTTTTTTTTTTTTTTTTTTTTTTTTTTTTTTTGGTTTTTCGAGACAGGGTTTCTCTGTGTAGCCCGGGCTGTCCTGGAACTCACTCTGTAGACCAGGCTGCCCTCGAACTCAGAAATCCACCTGCCTCTGCCTCCCAAGTGCTGGGATCAAAGGCATGCGCCACCACCGCCCGGCTGAAAAGTACTTTTATGGAAATCCTTTTAGTGGTCACCATTTTGGAATTACAAAATTTTGGTATTAGTGGATACACCTTTCTGCATAGTTAGCAAATGACACTTGTCACGTCATATGCAAAGATAAGGTTTACTGCCTTTTTATTCTACCTGTGGAGACAAATGATTCTTAGCTTTTGTCCCAGTACCTTAAAGTTTAGATTTTTCTTGCATAATCCTGATATTTTAGATACATTTTCTTAATCAACTCTGGAGCAATGTTACTCACTTAATACATACCTTATTATGGTAATAAAAATAGCCACAAATAGCCATATTTGTGGTTTTGTTTTATTTCACTTAAAATTTTCTTGATAATATTTGCTTTGCACAGAGGTAGCTCAGTATATTTCTTCCTGTTTCACACCTGTTGGCTCATGCTCAGTGTTGCTCTAAGTGTTCTTTGCTTCCAGAGAGCCAGCCATGCTGATGTTCTACCCCAGCTGCTCTGCTGTACCGATCTACCTTCTTCTCTTTTTTGCTTTGTACTGCCAGAATGCTGCTCTCACCTATGTGTTCTCACCTATGGGTTGTTTGTTTTTGCTTTCTTTTTATCTCTCTTTTTTTTTTAAAGATTTGTTTATTATTATAAATAAGTATACTGTAGCTGTCTTCAGACACACCAGAAGAAGTCATCAGATCTCATTATGGGTGGTTGTGAGCCACCATGTGGTTGCTGGGATTTGAACTCAGGACCTTCGGAAGAGCAGTCGGTGCTCTTACCTGCTGAGCCATCTCACCAGCCTGTATTTTTGTGTTTTAAAGCTTCTAAAACAATACCTTTTCTACTGGTAAAAATGAATTAATGTGGCTCATTCTTCACATGATGAGGTCATGTGAAATAATAAGTCATTTTCATAATATATGTATATTTAATATTGCTGTGTTTTGATAATACACAGGAGAATATGTACTTCGATTCCAACTTGCCCTATGGCTTACTGTGTTGAGGTACAGCCTATGGCCTGTTGAAGTAAGGAGGGCTGTTTAAGCCCATCTAAAAAGGATTTGCCTTGGGCTCCTGTTGGACAGCAGTCCTTTTACACTTTCCTTGATCTTACACTGTCGATCACTGCTCTTAGCAGTTAAAATGGTTAGTTTACTTTGGAACCCATAAGGAGCAACTGTACTCTCTTTGATTAAAAATAAAGCCTGGGCAAATAACTCAGGAGGGTGAAGTGCTATGCCAGTGTGAGATGTGAATTCAAATCCTCAGAACTCACCTAAAGTCTGGTTCTGTGTGTGTGTGTGTGTGTGTGTGTGTGTGTGTGTGTGTGTCCGTGCGAGGGAGAGAGAGAGAGAGAGAGAGAGAGAGAGAGAGAGAGAGAGAGAGAGAGGCACATGTATGTGTTCGTTCCCAGAGCTTCTGTGGAGAGATAGGCAATCAAGACATAAATCCTCAAAGCTTGTTGGCCTACAATCCTGGCATAAGAAGCAGCAAAAAACAGAGAGATCTGTTTTTTGTTTTGTTTTTTTTTGAGACAGGGTTTCTCTGTGTAGCCTTGGCTGTCCTGGAACTCACTCTGTAGACCAGGCTGGCCTCGAACTCAGAAATCCGCCTGCCTCTGCTTCCCAAGTGCTAGAATTAAAGGCGTGTGCCACCACCGCCTGGTGAGACTCTGTTTTAAATAAGGAGAAAAGCCAACTGGGCGGTGGTGGCACACGCCTTTAATTCCAGCACTTGGGAGGCAGAGGCAGGTGGATTTCTGAGTTCGAGGCCAGCCTGGTCTACAGAGGGAGTACACAGAAACCCTGTCTCAAAAAAAAAAAAAAAAAAAAAAAAAAAAAAAAAAAAAACAAAAAACAAAAAACAAACAAAAAAATAAATAAGGAGAAAAGCCAAGACTGATACCCTAGGTGGTTTCTACACTTGCTCTATGGCATAGTGGGTATATTGATCTCTCTCTTCTTTGTTTCTCTCTTTCACACACAGTATAGATAAACAGAAGATGAATAAACAGATTCAGTAATATCCAACATTCAAGCAGATTTTTAATAAATAAAAAAGTAGTGGTAAATACTCCTATAGCATAAAGAAATTGCCAGGTAAAGATGGAACTTCTAAGTAGGTAAGTTATAGCAATCTGGTATTATCATAACAAGTAAGAAATTGAAAAGAAAAGCAAATCTAATTGATATGTTACCACTCAAGTACAATATTTGAAATTATCTCATTTGATGGATATAAGTATTAGAAGAATAAATACAGAAGGAGAGAATTGCCAATTTTGAAAATAGATGAATAGAAAAATCCGAGGTGAAACTCATAGAAGGTCAAATCAAAATATAGATTGTGAGGTACACACAAGATCTAATATGTGTGTACTTTTTATCCCAAAGGAGAAAGTAGAAATGGATTTAAATGTGCTAGCAAGTTCTTGAAAATAGATGAGTGTTAGGTTAAAGCCAGAATAAACGGGTTACTGAGGTACCTGTTTAACACAGCAAAATTGTTACCAGCTACCAGGTTCTCCCAGCATCTGTCAGCATCGCAGGTATGTGTTACAGAGCCATTTCAGCTGGCATACTAGCCACCTACCCTAAGCCTCTGCAGCCCCGAGCTTTCCTTCTCTTCTGCCTGCATTTCTTCTACATAACTCAGCCATTTTGGCTACATGGGCTCTTGGTCTCTGTCTCCTGGTCTCCTACCTCTCTTGGCTGCTGGTCCCCTCTTCTGTCCTTGCTCTCTCTTCCTCTCTCGCTCTCCCTACCCCAGCCCCTCCTTCCATGGCCCAGTCTAGTCTGCTGGCCCAGTTCAGTCTGAACCCTTCCAGGCGCCTGTGGCTGTTTTCTCCCTCATATCTACAATACACCTCCTCAGCCATACCTTGGAGCAGCCATATCCTTGTTTTTTCATACATTGAGTGACATAAACTGACAAATTCAAGAGGTGAGAAATAATAGCAAAACATATCTAAGTTTTAAAACTTAAATGCAAAGTAAAGCAAACAGAGGAGGGAAGAAAGACAGTAAGAAAAAAATGGGTAATAATAAAACAAGAATTCTGAAATTTCTAATGAGGATTTGAGATTACCTTTTTCAGGTAACAAAAGGGGAACATTAGCAACCTTGCACTCCTTTTCAGAAAAAAACAACCTGCAGTTACTAAATAAGATACTTTTTTCCAGACCAAAAAAATAATCTTCATTTAGTCTAAGCATGTTTAAGAGCAAGTTCTTCTGACAGAATGGCAAAGGAAAGGGACTGTTTGTGAATAAACATAAAATGTGCTTTTAAGATGATGTATGGTCATAAGCATTTATACCATACTGCACATGTGTGTGTGTGAGTATGGTGGGCTACAAAGTTGGGATAGACGTTGGTGGACTTGCCCATACCTGGAAACCAGAGTCAAAGTCATCTTCAGAAAGTCTCCAAATAGTTAGAAATTAAATACTATGCCTTAGCTGGGGTTTCTATTGCTATAATAACACACTAACCAAGAGTGATTGGGGAGGAAAGGGTTTATTTCATCTTCTACTTCAGGCAACAGTCCATCCCAGAAGGAAGTCAGGACAGGAACCTGGAGGCAAGAACTGAAGCAGAAGCCGTGGGAGGACGGCTTTGCTGGTTTGTTCCTCCTAGCTTTCTCAGCTTGCTTTCTTAACCCAGGACCACTTGCCAAGGGGTAGTGCCATGAAATGTGGGGCCCTCCCCTATCAATCATTAGTCAAGGAAATGCCCCACAAGCTTGCCTCCTGGACAATCTTATGGGGAAATTTTTTTCCTTGAGGTTCCTTCCTCCAAGATGACTCTAGTTTGTGTCAAATTGACAATAAACTAATAAGGACAGTTAGTAACGAACCATGAGTGAAGGAAGGAATCACAAAGTATTTTGAACTGAGTGAAGAAATGGAAATGCATGATGAAAATTTATCACAAAGCAGAACTTAAAGGCATGCCTGTGTTAGAGAATAGCAATACCCAAGTGAGCAAGTGTAACGCAAAATATACAGAAGTGGCAATAAAAATGTGGTGTAAAAAGATGAAGAAAAATAATACACAATGTATGATGATATATTGATAAAGTCAGTATATCTCCAACTAAATACAAATTACTGCCTGAGTGGCAAGGGAGGACACCACATCAAAGCCACAGACATTGTGGCAAGGATTATGATCCAATGCTGGAAAGATGACTCAACTGTTAAGAGCACTAACTGCTCTTCTAGACCTGGGATTGAGTCTGGGCATATAGATGGTGGCTCACAACATTCTGACAATCCAGTTCCAGGAGATCGATGCTCTCTTCTGGCACCCCTGAGCATGAGGGATACATATAGGACTTGGACAAAATACATGCAGGCAAAAATACCCCTACATGTAAACTAAACATTTCTTTTTAATTGTGAACAATTTGGTGACAATGACTATGACAACTTAAGTGAAACTTATTTCTTAAAAGAGAAGCCTCATATAAGATAGAACTTAAGTAGCTCTATTTAGTTTTCAAATTAAAACTATAGTACAAAAGAAATTCCAGATCCCTTTGTCATAAATTCTACCAAACACTTAATGAAAAAAGTAATCCTAATTTTACATAATTTCTTCCAGAAAAGGGGAAAGGAAGAAAACACTAGTGTTATGTTATTTTTATAAAACTACAGAGTTGTATTCCTGTCAAACATAGGCTTAAAATTCCTTTTGTTTTAAAATATATTTTATTTTATATGTATGAGTGCTTTGTCTGCATGTATGTCTGTGCATTACATGCATACCTCATGCCCAAGGAGACCAGACAAGGATTTTGGATCCCCTGGAAGTAGAGTTAGAGACATTTGTGAGCTGATATGTGGATGCTAGGAATTGAACCTAGGTCTTCTGGAAAAGCAGACAGTTATCTTAACAGCTGAGCCATCTCTCTTATCCTACTTTTAAAATTCTTAAGAACATATTAGTGGTTATAGCAGACAAAACAGTAATAACTCATCATCCAACAGTCTTAGTTTTTAAAAGTCAAGATTATTCACTTTATACATTCCTGATTCCTGTGGTTACTGCATGTTATACATTCACATCTAAGGGTTTGGAGCTAAGAACCACAGATATGAAAGAGCATGCAGCATTTGTCCTACTGGGTCTGGGTTACTGTAGGCAATAATTTAAGTATGTAAACCTTATCTGTTCCCGTTCTAGTGCTCAAATAATTGACACGAGACCAATTAAGTTTATTAACAAGCTTTAAGCACTGTGACTGGGCAGATATCCATCTACTCTAACCCTCTAGGCTATCTACTTCCTAGCAATAGGTCTTTTACCTTCAGTTGAGTCTTTCCCTGGCTTGCTCTGCTCCATGTGTCTCCATGTGTGCTGTCTCATCACAGTCTCATGGTGAATCTCTTGGTCATCTGCTCATCATGCTCTTCCTGGACCCTCTGCCTCATGGTCCTCTCTTCATGTGGTCTCTCTACCTCTTTTCTTGTGGTCCTTCTACTTCTCTTTGTCTGGGATCGGAAGTCGTGCCTTCTCTACCCACTCATAGGCTGATCAGTTCTTTATTAACTAGTCAGAGATAATTGCAGTGCATTCTTTATATAGGAGATGGTTCAATAATCAAGACAGTGGCAGTGCCTGGACTGTAACCAGGTCTCTGGACACAGAAATCAGCAACTATTGAATATATAGTGCACAAGACCAACCCTTAACAGGTTAATTCACTCAGTATAATCTTTTCTAGCAAATTTTATGATTTTATTTTTCTTTGTGTTGAATAGTATTCCATTATATGTGTGTACCAAATTTTCATTAGCCATTCCTCTGTTGAAGGACATTTAGGTTGTTTTCCTTTTCCAGATGTTATGAGTAGGGCAGCAATAAACGTGGCTAAGCAAGTATTGGGAGTAGTAGTCCTTTGGGCAGATGCTAGAGTATTAGAGTTGGCTAATCTGGTAGACTCCGTTAGTCTTTTGAGGTTTCTGCATACTGATTTCCAGAGTGACTGCACCAACTGGCAATTCTACCAGGAGTGAATGACGGTTACTCTTACAATCTTTTCAGGATTTGTTGTCAACTCTCTTGTTGTTCTCACCATTCTGAGTGCAGTGAGATGAAATCTCAAAGTTGTTTTAATTTGCATTTCCCTGATTGCTAAAGATAATGAATATAAATATTTCTTAGGCATTTTTATTTTTTCTGTTGAGAACTCTGTTTAGATTCCTAGCCCATTTATATTGGGCTATTTGTTTCCTTGATTCTTTGGTGGTGGTGGTGGTTGTTGCTGTTGTTTGTATATTCTGAATATTAATTCTTTCTCCTACGTATAGCTGGCAAATATTTTCTCCCATCCTGTGAGTTTTCTTGTTCCTTCAGTTGATTGTTTCCTTAGCACTGTTAAGTTTAATGAGATCCCAGTTGCTGATCGTTGGCCTCTACTCCTGGGCAAGTGGAAACCTGTTCAGAAAGTTCTTTCCTACACCTCTGTTTTATAGGGTACTGTCTGTTTTCCTCTAGGATTTTGTGTTTCAGGTTTCAGATTGAGGTCTTGGATCTCATTTTTTTGTGGGGTGATAGATAGGGTTCTTCTTTCTTTGTTTAGCATGTGGGCACTTGGCTTCCCCGGCAGCATGTGGTAAAGAGGCTCCCTGTTTCCTGTTGCATGGGTTTTGCCCTTATTGTCAAATATCAGATGGCTTTAGTGATGAGAACTCATGTTGGGTCTCTATGTTATCCCAGGGCTCTACGTGGATGTTGTGTACCAGTACCATGCAGTTGTATGGCTGTAGCCCTACACTGTATCTTAAAGTCCAGAATAGCAATCCCTCCAGCATTCCTGTTGCTCAGGATTACTTTAACTAGATGGGGTATCTTCTGACTCCATGCAAGTTTTTGTTAAGTTTTGTTTTTTTGTTTTTTGTTTTTCCTGTTTCTGTGAAGACTGTTTTAGGTGTTTAGTATTGCATTGAATCTGTTAATGACTTTTGGTAGAATGGTTCTTTTCACAGCATTAATTCTACCATTCTATGAGCATGGGTTTTCTTTCCATCTTCTAGTGTCTTTCTTCAGAGATGTGAAGTTTATATTATAGAGGCCATTAACCTTCCTGGTTAGCTTTATTCCTAGGTATTTTTGGTCTTGCTGAGATTGTAAATGGGAGTGTATCCATGGCTATGACATCCTCTTCAGTGTGTTTGGTTTTGGTGTAGAAAAGCTACAGGTTTTTATAAGTTTACTTTTACCCTGCCATATTGTTGAAATTGTTAATTGTTGCCAGACGTTTTCGGGTGGAATTTTGCGGATTCATTATGTATAGTGTCATTCTTATTCAAATAGGATAATTTGGCTTCTTACTTTCATATTTGTTGCCCTTTAATTTCTTTCTCTTACCTTTTTGCCCTGGCTGTTGCTTCAGGCACTATGTATTGAAAAGGCATGGGAATAATGTTTGCTTTGGTTTGTCATATATAGATTTTATTATGCTGAGGCATGTTTCCTCCAGTCCTATTCTCTAGGACTTTTTATCTTTAAAGCACCTTGGACTTTGGCACAGGCCTTTCTGCTTCTTTTGAGATGATCCTTTGTTACAGGTTCTGCTATAGGTCTGTTGGCCTCTCTGCTTTAACTTTGCTATTTTGAATAAATCAAGAAATTCCAGTTTTTAAAAGCAGATTCTTCAACTTAATAGAGTGCAAGTTTTTAGAGTATTCCCCATATAATATTATGTGTGTGTGTGTGTGTGTGTGTGTGTGTGTGTGTGGGTGTGTCTTAGATGAATATTGTAATTAATTGCAGACTTTGTTAAGTAGATCATTTCTTTCTTTGTTTTGGTTATTTGGGGAAAAGTCTCTGTTGATCATGATTATTTTCTCTAAGAATCAGCTCTTATATTAATTGATTTTTTTTGTTTTCTGTTTTTCTATTTCATTAATTTCTGATTTAATTTTTATTATTTCTTATAATATGCTGAGTTTGTGCTTGGTTTGAATTTCTTTCTTGATTTCTTCTTGGACCCATTCATCATTCAGTAATGAGTTACTTCATCTCCATCAGTTTATATACTGACTAGAATTTTGTTTGCTGTCAATTTTAAGTTTTATTCCATAATGGTATAAAGAAATGTGGAATTATTTTCATTTTTCTGTGTTTGTTAAGGCTTGTTTTATGCCCCAGCACATGGTCTTTTTCAGAGCTTCCATGTGCTTCTGAGTAGATATATTCTTTGGAACATCCTATAGATAGCTGTTGGGTACATTTGATGTAAGGTATTTAATTCTAAGGTTCCTCTTTATTTTTTATTCAAAGGCCTATCTCCTGGAGAAAGTGTGGTGTTGAAATGACCTAGAATTATTGGGTTTGTGTTAATCTGTGTCTTTAATTCCATTATTGTGCTTTTTATGAAATCAGGTATGCCAGAGTTTATGGCATGTATGTTGGGTATTGTGGTATTTTCTTTAAGTAATCATCCTTTGATTAGGATTCAGTACCCTTTTCTTTTTTTCTCCTGCTTAGTTTTAGTTTGAAATCTTATTTTGTCAGATATTAGGATGACAGTGCTTACTTGCTTCCTGATTCCATTTGTTTGGAATAACTTTTTCTGTCCGTTCACATTAAGGTGGTGCCTTGTCTTTAAAGCTAAGTTTCCTATAGATAATGTATAAAGTTATTTTTTAAATGTGTTTGTTAATTGTGGTCATCATGTTGCTGGTTTGTTGTTTGTTTATTTTGATGTTAAAGGACTAATTTTGATGAGAGACACTCTGTCTTGGTGTTTTGTTGTTGTTTGTTTGTTTGTTTTTATTTTTTTTATTTGACCTGGGAATGTGGACTTCTCTCTTTGGTTATGTGTTTGATGTGATAATCTCACTCTCTTTAAATTGGGTCAGTGTTGGAGATGCCAAGTTAGGCTGTTGGATGAGCTGTTTATTTGGGCCAGTGAAAGATGGCTCCCGAAGCACAGGATTGTAGCTAGGCCTGTGACTGCACAGGTGGCAGTGGGCAGAAGGGAAGGATTGGAGAGGAAAGGAGTGTCTCTCCAGTCAGGGTGGCTCTCAAAGAAAGCAGTGTGAAGGCCACAGATCTAGAAATAAGACTCTGGGTGTAGAGATGGCTACAAGTGGTGGGGTAGGAAAGTTCAGGAGATTAGAAAAGGGGTAGTGTCTCCCCAGCAGAGGTGCCTCAGCAACAGTGGAGGTTCCTGGGCAGTAATGGAGTGGGGCTTGGAGGGTGCCAGAGATGGTAGGTTGGGGGAAGGGCAGAGAAAGGGAAGGAAGGACTTACCCATGTCTCTTAGTTACTTTTCTGTTGCCTTAAAGATACCATGACCAAGACAACTTACAGAAGAGAGTAGATTGGGATTGGAGCAGCAGCCTGAGAGCTTATATCTGATCCTCAAACAGAAGACAGAGAGAGAGCTAACTGGGAATGGGATGAACTTTTGAAACCTCAAAGTTCACCCACAGTGATGCACTTCTTACAACAAGGCTGTACTTCCTCTAATCCTTCCAAAACAGTTCCTCCAAGTGGGGACCAAACATTTAAATATATGAACACATATATTTGTGTGTTCTGATGTAGATCACCACACCAGGACAGGTGATTCCTGAACAAAGAGGTTTATGGGGGGTCCTGGGAATAGAACTAGGCTTGTGGTATATATACCCTCTCTTTTAAAATCCAGTTTTCTTTTCTTACATGCCAGGATAACTGATCCATGAGCATACAAAGATTTCTAGTTTCTATTCCCCATCTCCCAATAGAGTGCTAAGATTATAAACTTGTGTAATATCCAAGTGAGATATTGATAGTGTGTGAAGAAAGTGCCCACTATACCTTTATCTCAAGATGTTTACCAGCTAAAGACTGCTCCCCTGCAGAGACTGCTCCTACTGAGATTAGCTACCCCTGCCTCCTTAATTCAGCTGTACACCTTAGACTCTGCCTCCCTTTTCAACTGGGGTGTGTATTCAGAACAACTCCTTAACTCTACAAGTTGCTTTTGGTCATGGTGTTTCATCACAGCAGTGTTAACCATAACTAATACACTATCTAATGATGGTAAAACTTGTAATCTGATTTACATTTATTTGAATCCTTTAGTTTCTTTTAACAATGTTTTATAGATTTATAAGTTTTCTGTGTTTTTTGAAGTATATTCAAATGTTTTATTTTTGGTGCTTTTATGAATGTTTTCTTAAATTTCATTTTCAGATTTCCTTCCTAGCATATAGAAACAATGATCTAATCTGCAACCTTATTAAACTTGTTGTTGGTTTAATAGTTTTTATTATACCCCCTTGGGATTTTCTAAATATGAGACCATGACATATGTGAATAAAAATAGCTTTGGCTCTTCCCCCCCCCCATTCTGAATATCTTGCATTCCTTGTTTTACTGCACTGACTAGAACACCCCAGTACAGTACCCTGAACGGAAGAGTGCTACTGCTTTGCTGGGTCCCAGTGGGCAGCATCTAGTCTCACTAACAGATAGAACAGAATTGTGAGCCTTTGTTGTATATGATTCTATATTGCAACCACAAGACACCTGTGTTCTGTATAAAGTTAATGTCATGTTCCTCTGTGTGAATATACCATAGTATTCTTCTAGGTCAGGTTTCTGGTAGATTTTTTTTATATGGCCTTTCTGTTATAAATTGTGCATAATCCTTCTGTGTCTCATACATATTCACATATCTTTAAGACAAATTTTTAGAAAAGTCCTTTAATTTTGTAGGAGTTGATTAAGTCCTAAAATTTGCTCACATGTGTTTTGACTAGAAAGATGTCTGAGAATGCCCTTTCCCTGTGAGCTCACTAGCTTGGTCTAGCACCAGGAATGCTGAGGAGAAAAGGGATACTTCTGTAATGTTTTAGTTTGTACTTCTCTTTTACATGTTGTTGTGTATATTCTCATTTATTTAGAAATTTTAATTTCCCTTCCTGTGAATTATTTTGTTCATATTCTTAATTAGTTGGTCAGTTAGTTTGTAAAAGGACTTTATATAAAGAGAAATTAGCCTTTTACCAGTAAAAGGCTTGTGTCTTGACATTGCTGATTCTTAATCAGAAATGCTTTAATATTTAGTTACATAAAATTAGACATTTTTGCATGTGACTTGAAGCTCCTTGATCTTGTGTCATATGTAGAAAGTTATTTCCAATTCTAATATAATAAGATGCCTATGTGTTTTTCCCTGAATACCAAAGTTTTTAAAGAAACCTTGTTTCTCTTGACAGAGTGACATCTGTGTGGCTCTAATTCTGCAGCTCCCTTAGCAGTGGTTCTGGGATGTTCTGTGGTATAACTTACCTAATAACATTTGAGCTCCATATGGAGAGCGAGATGCCTTCTGAAAAGTCTGTGTTTCTCTTAGGGATTTCCATTCCAGCTAGTGTGCTCCTCCTTTGTTTGGATCCAGGCTCTTGTTGTTTGCTCTCACACATGCAGAGCAGGATAGGAACAGCCTGCCTTGTTTCAGTTCTCATTCAGGGTCTTATTCTGGGGTCTTGGTAGACTGGTCTGGTATTTGGGAGTTTAGATCCTTAGATAAAAGAAAAACAATTTTTACCCCAGCTAAATTCATTTCCCATTTATGTACCTTTTCTACAAAATATTTAAAAGGAATGGGCTACATACTTAGCCCTGTTGTAAGAAAATAAAATCAAAGTTTATGTATGAGCCTTGCTTTTATTTATTTATTTATTTATTTATTTTGGTTTTTTGAGACAGGGTTTCTCTGTATAGCCCTGGCTGTCCTGGTACTCACTCTGTAGACCAGGCTGGCCTCAAACTCAGAAATCCGCCTGCCTCTGCCTCCCAAGTGCTGGGATTAAAGGCGCGTGCGCCACCACTGCCCGGCGAGCCTTGCTTTTTAATGGCAAAGGCAAGGTCACAGGCACTAACAGTGGTACCTTACTAATGCTATTACTTGTAGTAATTATATTTTAAAAAATTCTATCTGCAAGTATTTAAGGACAGTACTTAAATTGTAGGACAGCCAGAAGTTGTAGAAGAAATTCTCAGCTCATTTTTCTAAGGTGTACATGGTGACTAGGATCCATAGAACAACCCAAACAGACCCAAAAGTTCCTTCATATCACAGGCTGGGTTTATGGAAATAAAGACTCTCAATATAAAAAAATACAGAAATTCTTAAGGAAGGGTTTTAGTGGCATTATGGCTAGTCATTTTAAGAATGCTAGGCCACAGTTGTGTCAGATCCAGCCCTTTCCAGCATCGGCCATGGCATGTGCTTTCCAGCTTGTGACAGGTGAGCTGCATCTTAAGTTTCCTGGCTTTCAGTACTCCCTTTTCTGAAAGGAAAAGACTCATTTGATAAAACATGTGACTTTTTAAATACAGGGTCTATACGCTGTTATGGCCCTTGTTGCTTACCTGGAATTTGCTGTGTAGACCAGGCCATGGGGATGTGCTCCACTATCACCTGCTCTTAACTGGTTTTCCAGGTTTCCTGTGACCCTGTTAGTTTGATGAATTAAGTTCAAATTGGCACTTAGCTTGTGAAAATTACTGAGTAAGTTTTGATGTTAAAGTAATTTAAAGGTCTCAAGTTTTTACAGTGCCTCAGAACTTTAATAACTCTATGTTATAACAATAGACCTGTATTTCTCTTCTAAGAGAAATAAAATTGATCTTTTAAAAATGTTTGATGGACTCTCATGTCTCCAGCTCACGTCAGACTCACTGTATAGCTAAGAGTGGCTTGGACTCCTGATCCTCTTGCTTCCCCCTCCCAAGTGTTTCTATTACAGATGTGCCACCATGCCTGGCTGTGAAACTGATCTTGAATATATTTTAGAAATTGTTTCTCCATATTAAAGTGACTAGCCATAATTTTACTAAACTCTTGAGAATTTCCGCACTTTATACTGAGAGTCTTTATTTCCACAAACCCAGTCTGTGACATGAAGGAACCTTTGGGTATGTTTCGGTTGTCTTCCAGTTCCACCCGCACCTGGAGACACTCCCTTGTCTACCTTTAGATTTTATCATGTTCCCACTTAGCATCACCTAATTTGTAGTAAAGAGGAAGGGAAATATGTTATGAATATTCAAGTCAGCAATTGTTTCTGTACTGAAGGCCAGAATTGAAGCAGTCTACACACAGCCTTAGATATGTTAATCATGTGAGTTACACAGGTGAACACTTAAAACCTGTTGACGTGATGCCTGAATGTAGTAACACTGTCATGTGTGTCCTAGAGAAATGAAATCTTTACAGCTCTTCTAAGAAGAAAAGCATTTAAGTCAAGGGGCTGAGGTGGAGTTCTGAAGCCGTGGCTCCCAGATACCCATGGGAAGGGATGTACTGAACAAATGGCCCAACTGTCCTGCTAGAACATGCTCCTTAAAGCGGCAGTCAGCAGAAGTTCTTAAGCTTCAGAAAGCTGAAGAGGTCCCCAGTCGCACATTATTGCATTTTCTAGTCTTTGTAAATTTTTTCTTAACCAGATTCAGATAGAATTGTTTATTTAATCACATTAGGTCTTTTGACTCTCCGCCTCATGTTAATCAACTCTGCTACTTTATCAGTGTTTGATAACTTTAAAAATGTTTTCTTTTGAAGTCTTTCTTTAAAATCTCTTCCATTTAAGAGCTTACTTTGCTGGGTATGATGGTTCACACAAGTGTCCCCACTACTCACGATCCCAAGGCAGAAAGATTTCTTGAGCCCAGAGTTCAAGGTCAGTCTGGGCAACATAGAAAGAGGAAAGGGGGACTTACTTGTCTCTCTTGGGGAAAAAAAATCACTCTGCTAAATCACCTTGAAAAAAATAACATAAACAAAATGATCATCAATTACAAGTTACAAATGTTTGGATTCTCAGGGATCAACACTGATCCCTTGGTGATACATACAACGTGAAAAACATCACAGCAGTATTACACTGGATTTCTATTCAGCACTTACAGAAATGGTTTATAAAACATCAGTGTGGGGGCTGGCAAGATGGCTCAGCGGGTAAGAGCACCAACTGCTCTACCGAAGGTCCTGAGTTCAAATCCCAGCAACCACATAGTGGCTCACAACCACCCGTAATGAGATCTGACGCCCTCTTCTCGTGTGTCTGAAGTCAGCTACAGTGTACTTAATTATAATAATAAATAAATCTTCAAAAAAAACCCTCAATGGTGAAGAAAAAACTGTAAAACAAAATCATTGTGATCTGTCATCCTATGTGGTTTTATGAATTAAGTCTTAGTAATTATCCTTTCCCTTTCTTTAGAATTAGTGAGCAACTTTTTGTCAGAAGAGAATGTGAAGGATGGAGGCTGTGCAGCCCTCCTGGGTTTGAATTAGAATTCTGCTTTACTTATGAACCAGTATTCTAAAATGTCTGAGTCAGAAATAGTGTGGGCACCATAGACAGAAAAGACTGTGGGTTTGACTTTTTTGTTTTGTTTTGTTTTGTTTTGTCAAGGTACATACATTGAGGGAGCTATCCTCCTAATCAAAGTATGAGATCTCAGACCTGCTCAAGACTACCTCATCTGAATTGATGTTTTATTTAATTTTTCATTGCTAGGTATTAAACCTAGTATGCATTAAGAAAGGATATTACCACTGTGCTGTATTCCTAGCTTAGATTCTTAAACATGAAAAATAATAGCTTCAGGGTGCTATAGTTTCTATATGGTGCTTTTTGTTTGTGTGTGTGTGTGTGTGTGTGTGTGTCCACCTGTATGTCTAAATTTTGTATTTAAGATGGGACCTCTTTTTAGCACAGGCACTGGCTTCATTCCCCAGGATGGCAGGATGGGGATTCAAGACATACTTGATTTACTTCCTCTTTTAAATCATTTAAAAATGTTTACATGCATAATGGTTATATTTTTATTCTTTTTTATACTTAGAAATTTGCTTTAATAAAACATAACAGTATGCAGAGTTCCAAGCCTCTATTAGACACCTAGTTGATGAGTAGAGGATATCACATGATCTTTACATCTGTCCTATTCATTTTTAAAGCAGTAATTATAAAAATGAGTATTTCACAATGTTTAGAGTCTACCAAAGTTGTCAGGTTTTATGTGACAACTTCATAAAATCTATCTATTGCCTATGATTAAAATACTAAAAGAAAATTAAACCTCTAATAATTTTTTCTTATATTTGTGTATACTTGTAGACATGCCCCAGTGCTTGTGTGGAGGTCAGAGGACACCTTTCAGGAGGCAGCTCACTTTTGCTATATTGGTCCCAGTGATAAAACTTAGATTGTCAGGTTTGGCAACCAGTACTTTTATTTTACCCCAACTAACCACCTCTAAGTAATATCTTTTGAAACTAGAAATTATTAACCAGTGTAATATCTGCTAGAATAAAACACATCAGCAATATTACTTTAATCCCCTCTTGTCTTTTCAGGCTCATGAGAGACTTGAAGATTCAAAATTAGAAGCCGTTAGTGACAATAACTTGGAATTAGTGAATGAAATTCTTGAAGATATCACTCCTCTGATAAGTGTGGATGAAAATGTTGCAGAACTAATTGGGATACTCAAGGAGCCTCACTTCCAGGTAACCTGTCCATGCCCACTTCCCACAGCGTTCTTGAGAAGCTGATGTCCACACTGAAGTCATTCAGTGCTATTTAGGGCCTGTTGTAGAGATCCATGAGTTCTAGCTTAGGTATTCTAGTATCCTGAGGTTAAAGGAATGTAAACACACATACATGGGTATGTACAGCACAGAAATACACAGTAGTTGCCACAGAAGGAAATAACCTTGGTTTTTCCTTTGTGTCATCAGTTAACTCTGACTCACCATCAGATCACATCCTAGGGAAAGTTCTCACTGTGACAGTGTCACTACCACTGCCTGGGTTTGTTTGGCTTTATTTTTGTTACTGGGTGAGGGGCATGCACCGTGGCAGATATATGGAAGTCAAAGATACCTGGAGTCTGTTCTCTCCTTTTACCATGTGGATTCCTGAGATTGAATTCACGTCATCAGGGTTTGTGGCAGGAGCTTTTACCCTCTGAACCTTCCTGATGGCATTTTTCTTCATTGATATCACTGTTTCTCATTCCTCCTTTCGCCTAGTATGGAACATTTTAAAATTATTTCAGGATCAGGGTGAATTCAGTGATACCCATGATGAAAAGATGACAGGAAAAGTTTGTCTCGGGATAGGGACTGTTACATAGCATACTTCATTCTATAGATTCAAAAAAACAACTGACCTGTGAGTGAGTTAAGCAGTTTCACCAAGAAAAATTCACTTCAGAATAGAGAGGATGGAGAGTTTTTATTTTAAACCTGTAATATGAGTGTGTGGTAGTAGAGAAGAGGAGGAAAGTAACACGTGAATAGAATCTCCAGAAGTGCGTCCAGCCCTGTGTGCTCACTCACTGTGTGACAGAGACATTGCATTTTAGCAGAAAGAGATTTGCCATCATAGAAGAAGAAAGTGACACTGTTTTTCTGCAGTCTTTGTCCTCAAAATTAGATAGTAGTACTCTTTTGCTTTACCATTTTATGAGAGACTAAGTAATTGAGTTTATGTAAGGCAGTGTGAAGTATTTGACTTTTATCTTGAGGGCGCTAGGAAACCTCGGAGCAAGGATACTATACATACAGATATGTATTAACAGTCCATGTGGGACCCCAGTGCCATCCTGAGCGTGGGGCTTAGTGTCCCCCTTCCTGGTTTATCTGGTTCTTTTAGAAGTTCTTATTAAAGGATTAATGATTCAGTTCTCAAACACAGTACTTTGAACTTGAATGCATCTTAAGTGATGATGCAAAATGAGAATCAGAAGATGTAGAATACATGATTCCATACCTATTGGTACTGACATTGGTACCTTGATTACAGGCTGTGGCATCTTATCCTTTCTTTGAAATCCTCTCCACTGGGAGGTAATCTAGTGTATTGATATTTTTTTCTTACACAGATGCTTTCTTCTAGGGCTGTGGATGTCACTTGTTTCTTTGTTGGGATAGATCTGGTTACAAAGCACAAGCTGGCCTCTTTCAGCGTTCTTCTCTCCTACCTCAGCTGCCAGAGTGCAAGCATTATAAGCAAGTGTCACCATAACAGGCCAACATTAGACTAGTGTTAATTTTCTCACAACTAGTTACCTCTAAGTCAATGGTTCTCAACCTTTGGGTCTTGACTCCTTTAGAGGTTTAATGACCTTTTCAGGCTTCTTCTACAACCATCAGGAAGGAAAAAAAAGACATGTATTCATGTTATGATTCATAACACTAACAAAATTATAGTTATGAGTATCAATGAAAATAATTTTATGGTTGTGGTCACCACAACATGAGGAACTGGATTAAAGGGTCACAGCATTAGGAAAGTTGAGAACTACTGCTGTACAAAAACACAAATTAATAATCCTTGCCTAAATCAATATTTTCATTAGAGATTACAAAATAACATTTTCCAAATTGTCTCATTTTATATATGTGAGCTGGCATTGTTCTGTAAACCCAGAGTATGTTTTCAGCTGGCCTTCTGTCTAACATTTCTTGCTGGAAAAGGTAGCAAAATGATGAGTACTAGTCTTTACCAATTTTTAAAGTAAGTTGTTTAAAACATCATCTTCAATTGGTAACAAATGAGCTTTTTAGTCCTTTTCTTTGCTAAATAACTCTGTGCAGCTGGGTTGGTTGGTTTGTTTATTTTTCTCTAAATGTGGGGTTTCAATTCTCTATAATAGTTACTCCTTCTGGCATTCAGATTATCCTTACTTTAGCTAGGGGTGAACAGCCTTTTTGTATACAAATATAGATCTCCTGAAAATTCTTGACCAGAGAGATAAAATTATATTAATAGTGTTTTATGTAGTCACAGGAGCAAAAAGTCTACCTCAAAATAGAAGCCCAGGTTAGAGCCTTGAGTAGCTTTCAACATTTATAGGAAAGCCTCTCATAGAGATTTCTAAGTTCTTTTCCTTTTTGAGTTTTTTGATGTGTGTTTCACCTGTGTTCATATATGCAAAGTCTAATGGGCATAGACTGATGTCTGTTTTCCTTAGTTACTTTCCTCCCTCTCTCCTTCCCGCTCTCCCTTCTTCTCTTTGTGTCTTTTTTTTTTGAGACAGTTTATCACCAGTTGGCCAGTAAGACCCAGAGATATCCTCTTGTGCCAACTTCTCAGAGCTAGGACCCAGACACGCACCACTCTAACCAATTTTTTACGTGTATGCTGGAAATCTCACACAGTGCTCAGGCTTGGGATCAAATACTTTATTTACCAGCCATCTTTCTAACACTTTTTATAGTATCTTTGTAAATGATTTTGTGAAATTATCAGAAATTGCCAATTAAGCTGAAACCCGGATTGTTTGTTTCTTGAATGTTTGACACTTGCCATCCTCTTCTATTTTGATTCGTTATGTTTGAACTTGTATTCTGCATACTCAGAAACTTCTTTTTTTTTTTTTTTTTGTTGGTTTTTCGAGACAGGGTTTCTCTGTGTATCCCTGGCTGTCCTGGTACTCACTCTGTAGACCAGGCTGGCCTCGAACTCAGAAATCCGCCTGCCTCTGCCTCCCAAGTGCTGGGATTAAAGGTGTGCGCCACCACTCCCAGCACTCAGAAACTTCTTAACTTAGTGTTATTGCAAGTAGTGAATTAAAACTCAACTCCTTTAGGATAAGGAATTTTTAAAATATTTACTATAAAAAAATGAAATTCCTGGACAACTACCTCAAAATCATCCATAATAGCATACACATAATAAACATAGAAAGCAAAATGGACATTATATCGGGAACATTTCTGATCCTTTTTCCTTCCTTTAGTTTATCTTTAATAGACTGAAACCTTAATTGGTAATGTGCAAATTCTTACTAGTGATGGAAGTTGCTAATATTTCTTTTCTCTTAGGTATTAGCATACCTTTTGTACATGTCCAAAATCTATCATATTACTAATATATCAGCATAATAAAAATTAGAGTCTTTATCACTAAAATTTTTTTTGTACCTTACAGATAGGGATTAGTGGTAAAGACGAAATAGGATGCCGACCCTGCTGATAGGAAATTTGTCACCTCCCTCTGCCACATTTTGAAACCCAGGTTTGGTTTCCAGTGAACATGACACTTTAAAAATATGTGACTAAATTCTACCAGTCTCTTCAAATCTGAAAACCTGAATATGATATTGTTTATGATAATAAAATGATCTCATTTTACTTTTAAAAAAAAGATTATGTATGTATTTGACATAATTCATGTTGGGAATTTAATAATGTGTCCTTAGAAACTTTTAGTACTCCACAGTGATAATGAACTAATAAATTATTTTTAGCAACTTGTTCCATCAGTAGCTAATAACCACAGGCTGTTTTGACTCCTTACAGTCGCTCCTGGAGGCCCATGATATTGTGGCATCAAAGTGTTATGATTCGCCTCCTTCAAGCCCAGAAATGAATATTCCTTCTCTCAATAATCAGTTCTTGCCAGTAGATGCCATCCGTATTCTTGGTATTCACAAAAAAGCTGGAGAGCCGTTGGTGAGTAGACAAGTGACTGCTGTCTTAGATCTGAATTGTGGTGCACCCAGGCTGCTCTTGATACACTGTGGGAACCACGCATGCTCATTTTATCAGTCTTGTTGGCCTTCATAGAAATACACAGCAGACAATCTGTCAGTCATGTAGCCTATGAAACATTAACAAGATGAAACCTTAAACTGACTTAGAAGCTATAAATAGGCCAGTGGGAAACAGGAAAATGGTTTCATTTCTTCATAGCCTTTTAGAAACCGTTTAGTAATGATAACACCAAAACAAGAAATTTGTTTTTAAAATTTAAAGTATAAAATTTAATAAACTTTAATATATTTAAATTATAAAATTTAAAGTATATACTTAAGTAAATTATACTGAGGCATTAAAAAGTACAAAGTATAAGTAGTGAAGTTAATTACTTCCTCTTAAACTTTTTACTTGTGGTTCCTAAAAAGAGTGATGTGGCAAACAGGACAAGTCAGCAATCTCTATTGCTTCCTCTGACCGTGGAATACAACTAGATTAACCCTGACAATGGCTGGTCTCTGGTATCACAGTTGCACTTTATTGGGATTGAACAGGAAAAACATGGGAACAGAATTCACTAGCCTCGTTTCAGAATTATTTTGTTTGTATTCATTAATGTTTACATGTTTGTTTGTTTGTTTTTTCAATTTTCTATAGGGTGTAACATTTAGGGTTGAAAATAATGATCTGGTAATCGCCCGAATCCTTCATGGAGGAATGATAGATCGACAAGGTCTGCTTCATGTGGGAGATATCATTAAGGAAGTCAATGGCCATGAGGTTGGAAACAATCCAAAGGAATTACAAGAATTATTGAAAAATATTAGTGGAAGTGTCACCCTAAAAATTTTACCAAGTTATAGAGATTCTATTACTCCTCAGCAGGTTAGTGATAATTTCCTAGATGATATTAAGAATACTTTATTTTTTAGTCACTCTATTAGATAGGTGCTTAATTGTTACTATTTTGCTAAAGAGAGTTTGTCTTGGTAAAGTCTGAATTTTTATATAATGTTACCTTAATACTATAAAGGAAATAATAAGACATTTATTTTTGAATATTACGAACCCTGGTACTTGGGCAGTCTACAGGCAGGTGTCAGAATAATCCTAAAGCCTTTTTTAAAACTTACTGCTGTTGAAAACATTTTTGACATCCCTTGTTTTTCAAACATGCTAGGGCCTTTGAGATGGTGTAGTCTAGATTACCTCCAAGTTAATGCTTTGAAATATGTTAAATACAGTGTCTCATATGTTAGATAAAAGATGATCTTGAACACTTTCAAGGTAGGTAAAATATACGTGAAACGTTTTTACATGCTTCACATATATTTTAGGTAAAATCAATAAATAAACAGGAGAATGTGTTAATGATAGAGATTTTTTGATCTCTTGTAATGATCATGACATAATCCTATTTCTTGGGAGATTGAAACCTTAGCCTGGGATACATACTAAGATCCCCACACCCCTCATTTAACCTTAGCCTAGGATACATACTGAGACCCCCTCCCACCCAAAAAAAGAAAAAACGGAGATGGATAGCATTCTGGTTTTGCATTGTTCCTTAGAAGATAGGACATAGTACTTAATCATGATTCTCTTCTACAGATAAATTAGATCTATGAAAATAATAAACATTGTTTGACGTAAAGGTAGATAATCTGTTTTAGTTTCATCCCTGTTGCTATGACAGTTAAAACTAACCATATTACCTTACTTTACAAAGACAACAATCATTAATACAAGAAAAGACATTAGAATTTAGACTATCCCTGTTCTTCTGAGGCTGCCATCACCTCATTTGTCTATTTCCATTTGTGACGAAATGAGACCTATTTGAACCCGATTGTATTGGAAGAATATTTGTTACTTTAAACAAATATTCTTTAATATTTAAATAACAAATAGCTTTTAATTAGAAATGGGAATTTTCTTCTGTGGTCTCAACCAGAAGTCTACGATTAAGTCACCAATGTGTATTAGTTCCTTTCTCATTCTGTACAGTGTGCCTGAGGAGAGCAACTGAAGAAAGAAAGGGTTTATTTGACTCACAGTTTGTCAGAACAGTTCATGATGCTGGGAAGATCTTGACAGCAAGAGTATAGAGCAGCTGGTCACAGTGTGTCCACATTCGGTGTGTGCACAGTCAGGAAGCACATAGAGGCAAATGCTGGTTCTCAGGTCACTTTTCCTTTTTGTGTCAGTCCAGGACCCCAGCTGGTAGGATAATGCCATTCACATTTACTGTAGGTCTCCTCTACTCAACTAAACCTTTCTAGAAATATCCTCCTAGATACTCCCACAGGTGTATTTCCATGGTGATTTTTAATCCTGTCTAGTTGACGATAATCATACTGTGTATGTGTGTATAGTGGACTTTGCAGGTAAAACCTTTTTTGTTTCCTGTGTAAATTTGATGAACTGAATAGCTTACTTCAGTATCAGGATATTTACCTTTGGTGCAAGCATAAATTTTCCCCATTCTATAATGGGGTTTCTGGGTTTTATCTAGCCTTTACTAGGGAAGAGGATTCAAGTTTGAAATGGAAAGGAGTATGGGCCTGCACAACAGTATTTGGAACATCCAACTATGGAAAAGAAAAGGCACCATTGTGGGAAACCTCCAACTGTACTTGAATTGGGATTTTTTTCTTATGAACAGAAAATAATTATTTTGAAATAGTAAGCATAACCCAAGACTGTTCTGGACAAATCTTGGGCATCTAAGAGATACTGTGAATAAAAGAGGATATTTGCCCTTATAACTGACTTTTTCACTTAGGAGCTACATCATCTAATGCACTAGCTCCCACCCCTACCTCATCTCCAGCTACTATGGTCAAGGAAAGTCTAAAAATACTAAGAAAATTCCTGAGATGACTCGTATACTTTAAATGTACATTATTCTGTACATGGTAAGGAACTTGTTCTTCATGCTTTACTTCCACCCAGATCTGAATCATCCCCTTGTTCAGAGTAATGTATGTAGTACCCACTCTCTAGTAGCTGAGAAAGTTAGCAGAACACCTATACTGGTGTATCAGTTTATATTCAAGTAACTCCTGCCGTGCATTACAACCATAAAACATAAGCTCTGGCAACTCAGATATGCCATGGGGGTACTTCTCTAGGTGTCACGGTAACGGCTCTCAATCTAGCAAGAAAAGAAAGACTACTGTACTGAAGTTGCTGAGATCTATGGTAACAACAGATCTCTCTACTAAATTGTAAAAGAAAAGAAATATGCTAGTTGACTGAGTGGTCTGAAGTGTTACATTTTGGCCACAGTGTGTATTAAGTGCATGGCTAACAGAAGATTATAGAGCCGAGTACTTTCTTAAGCTCAGTGAACCATTGTACATCTTGGAATAGGCCTTCCATGCTTGGAGCCTATTGTAGTTCTGTGGCTTGCTGTGAGAGTAGAGGGAAACCAGAAGCTCTCCTGCCAGGGCCATGGTTTTTCAAAGCACAGTAGATCCTGTTTGTCAGAAACACTCGGGATGCTGGCTTGCAGTCCTAATGCTTCTTTGAGGCATGTGGTGTGCATTTTACAGTTTAAGAACTGGGTAAGCTAGAAGTTATAGCTACTTAGGAAGTCATATATGATTTAAGTTTTAGAAAGGTATAAATAATTGTACTTATAAGACCTGTGCTAGTTTTTGTCCCTATGAAAAATGGTTTAGGGAGCAACTTATTTTGGTTTTAGAAATTTCAGTCTAGGGCTACTTAGCCACATTTCTAGACTGTTGTGGCAAAGTATGACTGTGGAAAGGCAGGGCAGGGCAAAGTTGCTCACCACAGGAGGGCTGAAAACAGAAATAGGCAAGGAGCAGGGCAGCGCGTATCCTCCAGACATGCTTTCCATGACCAGTTACTTCTAGTCAGCCTCACTTTCTAATTACCTGTTGAGTATGAATTCCTCAGTGGATCTGACCCATTAATAAAGCTAGTACCTCTACAGTGGACCTGCCTCAGTGATTGGATCCACCATCTGGGGTCCAAGAATTCAACACATGAGATGCTAAGGACTGTATATAAATCATAACATGGGCAAACTGATAGCAGTTCTCCTTTGCTTAATCTTTAAGACCAGTATGACCTGGACTCTAAGAATACTTTAGAAAAGTAAGTAATAACTTTATTTCATTCAACAAAATAATAGCAAATCAAAGTTAATTTTCTGTTAAAAAAAAAACTTAATAGTTTGTCCAAGTCGAATTTATTGAATATATGCTAGTATAGTTTCTTACAAGAAAATCTATCTATGTAAGTGATCATATTAACAAATTAAGAGAGAATAACCTCAATAGAGGTGTGATTAAATTTTGCTCAGATTCGGGTGCCTTTTTTTTTTTAACAAAAAATACATTTAAATGAGGGCTTGCTTACAGTTGCAGAGGGTTTGTCCATTATCGTCATAAAAGAGGGCATAGCTCCACATATGGTAATGAGGAGTAGCCGCGCTGAGCACTTTATATTCCTGATCTACAGGCAGGCATAGGCAAGACAGACAGGGAGAGAGGAAGGGAAGAGGGAGAGAAAAAGAGATAGAAATAAAGACAGGTAGATATAGACATAGATAGATATAGACAGACAGGCAGGCAGACAGGCAGGCAGGCAGGCAGACAGACACTGGCATGGACTTTCGAAGGTTCAAAGCCTACCCTCAGTGACATGCATCCTTCAACAATGCCACACCCCCTTTCAAACAGGTCAGTTGGGAACTCAGCATGGAAATAAATAGATGAGCCTGTGGAGGTTATTCTCCCACAAACCACCACAAGTAACTTCTACAAATGGTGGAGACTTCCACTTGAATTCATCTTAAAGAAACATCCATTTATTGTACTTTATTCTTAGTTGTGTGAAAGTGGACACATATACACTATATAATGACTTAAATAAGATAAAGGATGACATTGTAATAGGTTGTATCAAAGTGGAGAGATTAGGGATTTACAAAACACACACACACACACACACACACACACACACACACACACATACTAAACAGAAAGCCAAACAACAGCTAGATAATTTTAGGCTAGTATTCCTTCTAAATACAAGCCAAAGACATAATCCATGAGAGCTATAACTGATATGAATAAAAGTTCCTACTTGTGAAAGACAATGCTAAGGGACTGAGAAAAGCTACATACTTCAAGAAAATCTCTACAAAACAATCATGTCTGAGCAATGAGTGGCTAGCTTAACTCAGCTGGAGGGTAGGAATGGATTGAATTTAAAATGTGAGCAGTAGTGATGGGCTGGCACTGATTAAGGAGAACAAACCTAGCAAACAAGTGAACAGAGAGATACTCAAGGTGATGCTTTACTAGGGAAACTGAAAAGATGCAGTATGCTACACTCTATTCAGTGGCCAAAACCAACGGGAAACTCCCAAGTAAGGATACAGAGCAACAGGAACAGATAGATCCCTTGCTTGCAGAAACATGAAATGGAAGGCCCTTTGGAAGACAATTGATAATTTCTTTCTTTTTTTTTTTTTTTTACATGTCTTTTTAAAGTACTAATAAAGTAGAAAGAGGAAGTTGAAAATCTGACTGCTATATAAAGAGAGGGCATGGCTGCTATGATGTATTATTGGGATGAAGATTTTTTTTTTTTATTGTAGAGATTAAGGATAGTACAGCCAAAGGCATCTGGAAGAGTCCAGAAAGGGAGAGAGAGTAGTAGACAGAGCATGCCCAGTAGAATGGACCAGAGTGCGGGGGACATGATGATAGGAAGACAAAAGAGAGAACCAGGAGCGCAGGGACCAACAGCATATGGCTGGAATGGCAGGGTTGTATGGAAATGAAAAGGTGGGGGAAGAAAGTCCAAGAGCTGGAGAAGGGTAGGGTAGGGAGGCAGGATAAGAAGAGCCAAGAGGAACTCTAGGTACTGAGTGCTCCTGGAGTCCAGCATGGGTTTGGTATGTGGATAGGCACCAGGGATAGATAGCCATCTGTCTTTGAGTTTCTTTTGGAGTTACTAACTTCAACATCAGAAGCTGGACTCTGAGCTAGTCTACCTGACACCTCACCACAGCCAACTCTAGCCCTTAAGAGGTCTCATTTCCATCAAAGTAAAAGAGCCCATGATAAAGCAAAGAAACTAACCATATCATACACAGTCGTGCACTGGTGAAAGAGATGACTCTGTTAGAGCAAATACTTTCAAGCTCTAGTTTAAAGACATTAGGAGTAAGCAGTATCTGGTGTTAAAGTTTAGTATGTTTGCAAATTGTGGAATAGAAATCTACTAACATTCAGACATTTCTGGCAACACACACATACACACACTTCAGCATTCCCAGCCACTGTGGGACAGCAGCTGACAGAAATGCCACCCAGGATCTTAACCCAGCTTGACACTGACAAACTACAGGGCCCTGGCAGATGCAATGGAAAAGCACAACTTGCTGCTGGAGGGAGAGGGCGAGCTTGTTCAGAATTTTGATGAAGCTGCAAACAATAAAGCAAACTGAACTGACTCAACTTCAAGAATAAAGTAGCAATGATTTGATTGCTTTAAAAACTCATTTGGGATAGGATGAAACATAAATTCTTAATACTTTAAATTTCAAGATTCTCAGACTAAAACTTTCAGTTAATTATTGTCTATATTCAGTTTTTTGCTATTGATTAATCCAAAGAAGCCAAGAAGTAAAGTCTAAAGTAAAAATAAATAAAGCTTTTGACTCATTGAAGTTTAAAAAAAAAAATGCAAGGAGAGAAAGGTGCGGACTAGCATTAACTCCTGCCAGTGTTTTTTAGAGGATTCAGTAAGCATAGCGTGACAATAATATAGAGACAAAATTGCTGCAGAGTAAGAAGTAAAACTATAAATTTACAATTAATATAGTCTTTATCCTTGGAACCCACCCCAGGAAACTACAAATCTAGAAATAATAGAGTACTTAGTCAGATTCATTTTTTTTCATATCAAACAACTAAAATTATAAATAAGACATCATTTACAATAGAGTTGCCTTAATGCCTAGGAATAAATCTAACAAACTAGTTCAAGTCCTCTACACAAAAGAATTATGAAGATGTTCTCAATAAATAGAGTATTATGGAAATGTCCATTTTCTTCACATTGACCTACAGACTCAGAAGTTTGTCAGTGAAAATTCCAACAAGGTTTTTTTTCATCTTGATGAGAAGAGGGGCCAGGACACTCAAGCAAAAGCAGTCTTGGCATCTTAGTTCCTCTCCCTGTTGCTGTGCAGCTTTAAGGGGGAAAGTGTTATTCTGGTTCCCAGTTCAAGGGTGCAGTCCACCACAGTACAGAAGCTTAAAAGGAACAGAAGCCTGAAGCAGCTGCTCGGCCACCTTGAATCCACAGTCAGGAAGCAGAGAGCAATAAAACCTTGTCCCCAGTGTCTTTCTAATTTTTTTTTCTTTTTCTTTTTCTTTTCTTTCTTTTTTTTTTTCTTTTTTTCTTCTTGTTTCCTTCTATTTTTACAATCCAGGACTCCAGCTGGTGCCACCCACAGTAGGTGGCTCTTCACACCTCAGTTAGGCTAATCAAGATAATCCTCCAATTGCAAGACCAGGGGCCTATCTCCTAGATGGTTCTAGATTTCATTGAATTGAAGGGTGGGATCACAATTAATTTTTTTTAATTTTTTATTTATTTTTCTCTCACACAATACATCCTGACCATAACCATCACAATTATTAATGTGCAGGTTTACATATTATGGTGTCTGCATGGTCAGTGGAAAAGAATTCAGAGAGACCTAAGCATTTATATTGCATTAGTTTATAACAGAATGGAAAAAATTGAATATTCCTAAAGATAATATCTATAGTTATGTCATTGTTTCATATTCCATACAAAATAAAGTAAAAACAGACCCTTGGTCAGTTAACATCTGAAAACACTAAAAATCATAGTGTAAGATGCTCTCTTTTGCAATGCAGTTAGCAAAATTCATACATGAATCTACAGTGTAGCCCTTATTGATAATAAAAGTAGAGTTGGCATAGCACATTGATGGGAAGGAAGTTTAGTAATGTCTCTTAGAGTCAAATCATGATGTGTTCTAAAACTCAGTTGTTTCCTAGTAAAATTCTTATATATCTATATATATCTATCTATATAGATATATATATATATTTAGATATACATATACACAGTCAGAAATACATTAACAAGCATGTAAATCCTAGAACATTAGTGTGCATCTTATGGTACTATTTTTATTTTTAAATGACTGCATATTTTTTAATTTACATAGACAGAATTAAATCTATATCCAAAAGGCAAAGCAGGGGGTTGAATACAAGATCTAAAGTGAAGGTCACCATGTTGGGGAAGCCAGGATAATGGGTTGGGATGAGATGAGAGCAGGAGGACCAGGGTTTGAGCTTATGTTTTGGGTGGCAAGTACAAGGTTCTTTTTTATGTAATTTACTAAATAAATGGAGCTTATATACATAGGAGTAACTCAAGTGTGGTTTAACTTGAAGAATTTCAAGTTGTAGGTTTTAAATATACACTTTTGTAGGCGTGGGTATTCATAATGGACCTGTGATATCATTAACATAATTAAGATAAACTTAGCCATCACTCCTGAGTTGTGTGAGACTATTTGTGTCCCTCTTTCCTGTTTCTTGTGTTTTCTCCTTCACTCCAGGCAACTGCCCTTCTATGTTGCCACTGTTAGTCTGCATTCCCATATTGTCATATAAGCAGAATTATACTTACTTGGATTTCATATTTTTAATATATGTTTATTCTTTGAGGATTTCATATGTGCATATAATATATTTTTATTATATTCACCCCATACTTCTCCTCCTAACTCCTCCCAGATTTGCTTCTCACTCTCTCCTGACTTTGCATTCTCTGAGTACAATTTGTGCTGCCCATTTACTCATGGTGTTGGGCCCGGCCTCTTCCTCTCTCAGAAAGCTTCAGCTGTCAAAGGCTCAGATCAAGGTTCCTGAGGCGCTTCCTCCATGCTGGGATGCTGACTGGCTTGATCTTGTGCAGGTCTGTGCAGGCTGGCACAGCTGCTGTGAGTACAGCAGTTCTGCTACATCCAGAAGACACTGTTAGGTTCTGCTCCTTCCTAACCTCTAGCTTTTAGTCTTTGTGCCTTTCATCCTTGGTGGTCCCTGAGTCTTGCCGGGAAGGGGTATAATACAGATGTCCCATCTTTTGCTGAACACTCTATAAACACTAAATCTTTACATTTTAACCTATTATAAGTTTTTCCTTTAACCACTGTACCCCACACAAAGAAACTTCTCTGAGTGAATCTGAGAGCTGTGCTAATCTGTGGTGATAGAAATTTGACTTTATTAGCCATTTTGATACTATATTCATTTAGAATATGTGCTCCCCAGCCATATACTAAATTTGAGTTAACTCACTGAGTTAACTCAGACTCAGAATGGCAGAGGTTTCATGTTCTCATTTATATATGAACCCTAGAGTCAGATTTTTTATTTGTGTGTCTAAATTGAAGGTCCTCTAGAATCTAAGAAACTAGATGAATTTTCATTTTTACCTAGCTTCTTTCAGCACAAATATGCATGATTTATCCATTTTGCTTACTTGTGTTGATAAGTTCAAACCTTTTTATTGATCTAGTATTTTATTGCATAGGCATACCAATTTGTGTATGTATAAACTGGCTGCTGAACACTTTTGTTATCACCAATTTGGGCTATTACAGATTTAAAACAGCTAGGGATGTAAATACCTAGGTATTGAGAGTTGGTCATGTGGTAGGTATATGTTGAAATTTTAGAGAAAAAACCTTTCAGAAGTGATTGTAGCAGTTTACAGTCCCACCAGCATTGCCTGAGTTTTATTTTACTCAGAGTCCTTGCTTTATTTGGTATGACCAGTGTTTAGTTTCAGTCAGTATAATAGTATATAATAGTAGCTAATTGCAATTTTAATTTGCACATCACTAATAATATTATATGATGATAATAGGCATTTTTCATGTGCTTATTTTCCATGATTTTACACATGATAGCACATTGATGGGAAGGAATCAATCAAGTTCACATGTCTTTGTCTACTTTGTACTGTTCTCTTACTTGGTTTTAGCATTCTGGTGTGCTGGCTAGTTTTATGTCAACTTGACAAAAGCTAAAATCATCTAAGAGGGAACCCCAGTTGAGAAATAGATCAGGCTGTAGGCAGGCAAGCCTGTAGGACATTTCCTTAATTAGTAATAGACTAGGGTTAAAAGGAAGCCCATTGTAAGTGGAGTTACTCCTGAGCTGGTGGCCCTGGGTTCTCTAAGAAGGTAGTGGAGCAAGCCAGCACACCACACTCACTTCTCTGCAGCCTCTACACCAGCTCTTCCTTCTAGCTTCCTACCTGGTGTGAGTTCCTGACCTAGCTTCCCTCATTGAACTGTATGAAAGCCATTTAATAAACCTTGTCCTCCCCAAGTTGCTCGATTATGCTGTTTCATCACAGCAATATTAACCCAGGACACTGGATACAAATGTTTCATCAAACTTGTGATTTGCAAAGATTTTCATCCAATTTTCAACTTTGTGATTATCCTTTCTTACTCTCCTGAGGGTTAGGGTTACAGTTTTATACTTCTGTGACCAGCTCTGGAATTGAGTCCTTTTTATATGTACTGTGGTCTACTTAACAATTTGAATTCTTCTTATAGTTTCTTGAAAATAAGAATATAATATGTAAAAGTTAAATACTTATTTTACTGATGTTGCTGATACAGGTTCTCACTGTGTAGCCCAGGATAGCCTTGAAGTCATGAGTATTCCTCCTGCTTTAACCTCTTAAGTGTTAGGATTATAGGTGCAAATTACCACAATTGGTTGCACTATGTCTTGTTTACTAAATTGTTTCATATTTGCTATTTCTGACACACACACACACACACACACACACACACACACTTTTAGCGTCTTTGACTTGGTTAGTTGGTTTCCTTTTTGAGCCATGTCATCCTGTAGTCTAAGCTAGCCTCTCATTCACTATTCACTATGTAGTAAGGATGATTTTGAACTGTTTCCCAAATGCTGGGATTATAGTGTATACCACTACATCTGGGTGTACTAGACCCTTCTTAATTGACTTTTCTTCCTGTTCCAGGTTATCTGTTCTACTTATTGCATACCTGCTCATGCTTTGTTGTTTGTTTGGTTTGGTTTGGTTTGTGTCGTCTCTTTGTTTGTCACTCGCCAAATTCTTTGCCCACCAGGCCAGAACTCATCACTCCACGAAACAAGGGGTCCCCAAAACAACCCAGCCGATGGCAGTTTTGTTTGTGTTTCTTGAGAATTTATGAAAATATATTTTACTTTATTTCTACCCTTCTTTCAACAACCTCCTGTGTCCTTCCCTACATAGACACTCAAAAATATATGACTTACCGAGCCCATGTAGTATATAGCTTTTATGTACATGTGTTTAGAGCTGACCATTTGGGATTCAGTAGCACATCAGGGGCTCTTGACCCTGGAGATGACTGGTTGGTTGTCTTCTTCCCAGCAGCCATTAATTTTCTGTAGTTTTTTTTTTATAAGGGTGGGACCTTAAATTTCCCTTCTTGTCATTGGTGTATGAACTGGTGTATCATAATTATGCAGGTCTTGTTTACACAACTCATAATTGGTAAACAAACTGCTCCTAATCTTTTTAGTTACTAGTTACTAGAACTTCAGAAGTTGCTAGTATTGTATGTGAATCACTTCACATGTGCTTGAGTAATATAACTGCTGAATCCATTCCCAGAAGTGGATTACTAGGTCAGAGGGTTTACGTGTTTGTGATCTTGGTAATTATTACCAAATTGTCCTCCCAAGAGGTTGGAGCATTCTTCCACAAGCCTGTTAGGAAAATCCCTATTAGCCAATATCCTGTCTGCAGAATGTCAAATATTTGAGTTTCTGTTAATTAGTTAGTTAGTTAGTTAGTTAGTTAGTTAATATGAAGAAGGTGTTATCCTAGCATTGTTTTAATTTTCATTTCTACTCAGAATAGTTTGAACACCTATGTTTAAAAGCTATTTGTACTTCACTTTGTCTACTGTTTATTTTAAATCATTGGTCATTCAGTTTTTCTTTAATGGTGAGAATACAGAATTGAAATATTTTAAGTATTGTTTAGTATCTTAAGATTGATAAATTGGCATTCATAAACTATTTTTTAGTACAGTTCATAAAGTACAGCAAGTCAACTCTTCAATGATTTTAAAGATTTTATAAAACTCCTAGGTACAGGGCTAGGCTAAATGATTTTTTTTCAGACTAATTTTACCAAAGTTTAATCTGAGTGTTTTGAGCACGAGGGTAATGTTCCAAAACTAGTTTAATGGGGCAAAGAATTATCCCTTTTCGTATCGATCCCTTTAAATCTGAGTTGGATGTTGGTATCTCCTAGCAGGGTAACTAGTGTTTGAGATTTGGAAGACACTTGTAACTTTAACTTTACAGCGTACTCTTCCACAGTCAAGAATGACGAGCGCCTGTGCGTAGGTGGCATGAGGCTTTTTGTTTAGTGGGCCTTTCTCCAGAAGTAAGGAATATACTGTTAGTTTTATTTCTACACACAGTCTCTTCTCTGTCTCATGCCAAATGCCTGTGACTTTTTGCTTGTATTATTTATAATTTACAGGTATTATAACCTGTGAACAATTAATTAGGGAGGAAGTTGCTTTACCAGTGAGTGAAGTAATACAATGAGCCAGTAGCTTACTTATATTTTGTTAAGTTATAAGTTAAAACTCTGGCTTTATTTATGCAATTGAAAAATATATTTTTAGAGTTACGTCAATATGGAGAGGCATCCAGCCCACGTCCGTCAGGTATGCTATCATGTGAAAACATTCTCTGGTATTCCCGTTGTTCTGTCTTAGCAGTCAACTAAATTTACCTTGATTAAACTTTTATCACCTTGAGTTGTACATTGCCCGAGCCTTGAGCTGCATGCCAAACTCAAGTTAGCCACCTGTCACAGTTTAGTAGTCTTAATATTGTGTGCATGCTTGCTTTTTAGATGCTTCTAAATTTATATGTCAGGAAAAAGTGGCTTCCTGGTTTGTATAGCATTGATTCTTAGACTTTGCAAAGTTGTTACAAATGGCCTACAGCTTTCTGTCAAGATCACATGCACCCAATGTTTAAAAATACCTTCTTATGCATCTTTCACACTGGGTGGTTTTTTTAAGCATGCTAATACTATAGTGTATGTACTTGTACTATTTGAAAGTTTTATTTGTTTCTAGTTGAAGTGTGATAGAAAAATAACACTGTTAATTTGACTAATTGTATGCTTTTCTGCTTATTAAAGTTTATCTGCTGATTAATACTAAGGCTTTTCTGTAGAAGATTAATTTGAATTTCTATAAATATGTATGAAGTATGTCTATTTTAAGAAAACAGTTGGTCTAAACTTGCCATCAAATATTAAAAATGACTAATTAGAATTCAAATTAAAGTAAATAAGCAGTATGTTACAAGCACTGGAGATCTTAAATAACAGTTTAACTGGCATACTTTTACTAGGAAAGCAAGTTTAAGAGAAACCTGTATGTTTGAATTTAAATTGGAAAACATTTAGGACCTTTCTAGTGTTTTGTCTCATACTTAATTTAATGCTAATTTAAACTTAAACACATAAAACACAGTAAGGTGATCAAGAAAGTATTTCCCGTATTTGTTTTAGCCAATGTAACTATCTGATTAAAAAATTCTACTAGAAGGTAAAATTCTACTAGAAGGTAAGTTCTTAATGTTTTAAGGTTGCCAGGTATATTTTAGGTCTTGCTTCAAGATGACCATTGTTTAATTTTGCTTTCTTTTTTTTTTTTTAAAGATTTATTTATTTATTATATGTAAGTACACTGTAGCTGTCTTTAGACACACCAGAAGAGGGCACCAGATCCCATTACAGATGGTTGTGAGCCATCATGTGGTTGCTGGGATTTGAACTCAGGGCCTTTGGAAGAGCAGTCAGTGCTCTTAACCGCTGAGCCATCTCTCCAGCCCCTTAATTTTGCTTTCAAGGTGTCTGAACAATGTCAGTCCTGATATATTGGAAATATATGCCTCAAACTAACTGCATACATTATCTCAGGATTTTAACTGAAAAAATGACATTTATTTAAATTAAAAATTATGCAGTGTTTACTGGGAAATCAAGTGAAAAGATTGAGAGGGAGAAGGGTAGAGTGCAGTGATTATTACACACTTTCTGATTTAAGCTCAGTGGTAGAGCTTGCACCTACCCCAATGCAAAGCCCTGGATTTAAACCCCCACACCACAAAAGAAAGAAACAGGGATTTTTTTAAACAAAAGTTTAATGTAGCAGAATATTTATTCTGCTATACCAAATTATTATATCAATATTCTAATAAATTGGTTTTTATTTAGAAGAATAAGTATTTCTTTTCTGAAATTCTTAGTGTCACTTACAATTAAATCACAGTGATTTGGTTTCAATATCCAGTGAGTGCTTAGTGATATGCATTTTGTCTTTTTCACTGTGTTATGTTTTAGGTATTTGTCAAGTGTCATTTCGATTATAATCCATTCAATGATAACCTGATTCCCTGCAAAGAAGCAGGACTGAAATTTTCCAAAGGAGAAATTCTTCAGATTGTAAACAGAGAAGACCCAAATTGGTGGCAGGTTAGTATGATTCTCAAAAAATTCCTTAAATGCTTTTCTGTTTTCAATCTTTGATGTGCCCAGTATCTACAAGTGCAAGGAAGCATTTGTTCCCATGACTTTTCTTGCATGAACAACTACTGCTTTATGTCTGCCAGCTTTGTGGACAGAAGACCAAACAGAGAATTTGTGAGTGTAAATAAAAACAGGCATAACCTGCCTGTGGCATGTCACCTGGTTTAAGGATTAGGTGAAACAGCTCTTTCCCATGGGTAGTCGCATTCAAATAGGAGGTAGAGCAAGAAGAACTTTGTAATCATTGTCAGTGTTTCTTGACATTTACATGAGCTGACACAGTGTTCAAAATTGAAGAAAATGACAAGAAACCTAGAATCTTTTCAACTCTCAGAGCTGATTCTGGCCTCATTAGAGAACAGGGTAAAAGAAGCCCAGGACCCAATACCAAGCATAGACTTAGCTGTGACTGGTAACTGGTCTTAACAGTGATGAATTAAATGACTTCTGCAGAGAGATGATGTGGAGGGTAAGCACAGACTTGGCACCGTGTGCTGTCGTATAGATGAAGGCACTTTATCAGTAAGTACACCATGGTGAGCTAACGAGGAAGTGATATAGATGAAGGCATTTTATCAGTAAGTACACCATGGTGAGCTAACGAGGAAGTGAGCTCAGTGAACAGTTCATGATGGCAAGAGCTTGTCACTGAGACACTTGGAGGCTTTGAAAATATCTCTTCACTTCCTGTGCTTCCAGGCTTTCTGTGGTTTACTTTCTGTAAATGTTCTCTTAGTTTTCTAATCCTCTCACTCTCATTTGAGTTGCTTTCTTCATTTTGATGATCTTATTTAATTACAGTTTTCAGGATTATTAAAAACTGATAAACAGGTTTTTTATTCCACTTATAAGAAGAAAGACAATAACATTGTGATATGAATTATTATCATTTAAAAATATCCATTTTTCTGGGGTTAGAGAGATGGCTCAGCTGGTTAAGAGCCCTCGCTGCTCCTGTGGAGGACCCACATAGCCAGCACTCGTGGGGCTGCTCACACTCTCCTGGACTCTAGCTCCTCTCCTGGCCCTGGCTACTTTCACTCATATGCACATACACAAAGACCCAAAAACACTTGAATAAAACATTTTTTAACTACTTACTTTGATTTTAAGGTTTTTATTTTTTATACTAAATAAAGTTTTAGCTATTTTAAACTCATCACCATAGGATATTTAGATTCTTGTTAGCATGAGTTAAAATTTATGCTTTGTATTCTCAGTATTGGAAATTTTTTTGACTTAGACTCAGGAAATAACACTCTGGGATTGAGGTCAGTGGGATTGAGGCTTATAAAGGATACTGGATAAGTCATTCCTTAACACTACTTTATATAAAATAGCATGCTTCTCTCCTTTGTCTGACTTTATCACACATGCACATTTCCTGCCCCCCCCCAATAAAACATTGTAGTATTTGAGGAGCATGTATGTTCAACTTGATATACATGAGTCTTAGATAGAATTTACTTTCTTTGTTTAAATGCTCTAACACAATTCCATGGATTGAAAGAGTGTTTTCCCTAGGAAATTAACTTTAACTGACCAGCACTTGTACTTACTAAAATATTGTCTAAAACTTTGGTCACTGATATGTTAATTTGATTCCAGGCTAGCCATGTGAAAGAGGGAGGAAGTGCTGGTCTGATTCCAAGCCAGTTCCTAGAAGAGAAGAGAAAGGCATTTGTTCGCAGAGACTGGGACAATTCAGGTGAAGAGCTTCTCACGAGTAACAGGCGGGGCGGGGGGGCTGGGCTCACCTTCTTTTGCCTCTTTTTTTTCTGAAATCACAAATGAATTTATTTGAAATACATGGAGACTTAACTTTTCCTGCTCATCCACTCTTTCCTCTCTAAAGTAATTTTTTATTCTTTTCTGCCACCTACTGGTAGTGTAACAAATTCAATGACAAATTCATCTCTTGCTAGGAAGGGTATTTCTCTTACCTCCTCATAAAACATAGCTGGACAATTTAAGGTCATGTCTCAATGTATCATCTAAACTAAGCCTTGTCATCCTCCAGGACCCTTTTGTGGAACTATAAGCAACAAAAAAAAGAAAAAGATGATGTACCTCACAACCAGGAATGCAGGTATGTTGTAAAATCCCTTTGGAAGATCTAAATACATAGCTTTATCATGAGTTAACATGAAGTTGCTAATAAAATGCCTTTAATGCACTGGTTCTCAACCTGTGGGGTCGTGACCCGTTGTGGGTTGACTGACTCTTGAGTGTCTTATTCAGGGTTTCTATTTTTGCACAAACATCATGACCAAGAAGCAAGTTGGGGAGGAAAAGGTTTATTCAGCTTACACTTCCACATTGCTGTTCATCACCAAAGGAAGTCAGGACTGGAACTCAAGCAGGTCAGGAAGCAGGAGCTGATACAGAGGTCATGGAGGGATATTACTTACTAGCTTGCTTCCCCTGGCTTGCTCAGCTTGATTTCTTATAGAACCTAAGACAACCAGCCCAGGGATGGCACCACCCACAATGGGCCCTCCCACCCTTGATCACTAATTGAGAAAATGCCTTATAGCTGGTTCTCTTGCTCTGCGATAACTCCAGCTTGTGTCAAGTTGACACACAAAACCACCCAGTACAAAGAGGTTACCTGAGAACATTGGAAAAAACAGATATTTACATTATCATTCATATCAGTAGCAAAAATACAGTTATGAAATAATAATGAAAATGCCTTTATGGTTGAGGGTCACCACAACATGAGAAACTGTATTAAAGGGTTCACAGCATTAGCAACCACTGCTTTAATGTAGAGAGAATTGATAAATATGTATAATACTCTGGGATTTTGTAGCACAGTAAATGAGTGTCTGAGGCCAAACAAGTGGGGACAAGCATTTAAATCAAGATATAAGATAATTTTTGTACCTTACAAAATTTGTAAAAACAAGCCTATGTCAGACGTGCACAATTCCAGTGATAGTTAACTATCAAGGCAAGAAGACCATTAGCATACAGAATACCAGGGAATGTTTTTGCATAAATAAAGTATAACTGAATATAATATCCTGTTACTTTCACATTTAGAGTTTGATCGTCATGAAATTCAGATCTATGAGGAAGTAGCAAAAATGCCACCCTTCCAACGGAAAACATTAGTGTTGATCGGAGCTCAAGGTGTGGGCAGAAGGAGTTTGAAAAACAGGTTCATAGTACTGAATCCTGCTAGATTTGGAACAACGGTGCCATGTAAGTCTTCAGGTTCCATTTGCTGCTCAGAAAGAGGATGGGTATATGGAGAAAAGGACTATTATTAATTAACATAAATTCCAGATAAGATTTGGTTATGCTAATGAGCATGGAAGAGTAGATGGTTCTGAGTCCAGACAATTGTCTCTGTCTTAGCTAGTGCTGCCCGCTTGATGCTCAGCGGTAGCTGCATCTGTAAACTCGACATTATAAAAGTGCTAAAGACAAATGCATACATTTGAGAGTTGTGGCAAATTACATTCATTTGTGGTTTTTTTATGGAACTATTATCCATTTATTTGTATTTTTCAGCCAGTGTAGTATATTTAAAAGAAGAAAGCCTAGATGCTCAAACTCTCAGTACAGCAGTAGCTATGTGAATTTAGGTGATCTGGTTTAAATTCCAGCCCTTAGCCCTACAGGATCCTAAGCCTGATACTCTGAAAGCAGAGTCTTCAGGGGCCATCATTTATCAGGCTTACCTGAGACTATAAAATAATGCTCTGGAGGAGACCCATGTAGACTCCGGCTTGACCTTTCACTTTGTAATCTCAGTTCCCCTTAGCTTTTGCATGTTCACATAGAACACTTAGTGGTGTCAGAAATGGAGTAGGTGGGGGAGCTCAGGTAATTGCTGATACTATGATACCTGCTCCACATTTGACCTCTTGGAGAAGCCTGAAGAAATGGCCTCACAGGCCTCTCTCTTGAGAGAAGAGAAGGATTTGTTTTCATTCATATTTTTTTCTTGACTCTTTTGGTATTTTCTTCTGTAAGTATTATCCATTTATTTGTGTTTGAACTCATGGTAGGATGGAACAGTATGGTAGGAGGAGCATGTGGAACAGGAGGCTCTTCACTTCATGGTAGACAGGAAGCAGAGAATAAGGGATCCAAGGTAAGGAATTACCTTCCTAGGCATTGCCCAGCCATCAGCTTTCTCTTAAGGGCCAAAACTCCCCTAGCCTTCAGTATAGCACAACCAATTGGGGCAATTCATATTCAGACCATACAGCTTAATGCTTATGGACCCTTTAGTCCTACAGAATAACATTGCCTAAAGCTAATTTTAATGTCCTATGACTTAGAATGACTTAGTATTTGTTTTTGTTTATATTAGTTTTATTTTGGCTGGGTTTTTTTTTCAGAGATTTCTTTCTATTATTTTTAATTAGGTATAACTGTGTATTGTATATTGTGTGTGTGCATGTGAGTGTGAGTGCCACAGAGACCAGAGGCACACATAGGACACTCCCTAGGCACCCCCATTTGAACTTTATAGACAGTTGTGAGCTGCCTGGTGTGAGTACTGGGAACTGAACCCTGATCCTGTGGAAGATCAGCAAGTGCTGTTAACTGCCGAGCCATCTTTAGTTTTAAAACTATTTTATTTTTTACTCAGTAGCAGGCTTCCTTTCGGTGTTTTCATGTCTATCTGGTTTGGGTTGCCACTCTTCCCTCTCCGTCTCTGCTCGGTGCTCATAGCCTCTGCCCCAGTATTCTCTTTCCACACTCTGAGCACTTCCATTTCCCACTTCCTTATTTATGTCAGTTTTGTTTTTTTAAACTATGTCCTTTTTCTAGTTTCATGACCTCTCTCCTCACACATTCCCACAGAAAACACACACACACCAAGTAGAGTCTGCAAATGAGGAACATGCAGTATTTATCTTTCTTAGCTTGAGCTACCCCATTTATTATCTTTTCTAGCTCTGTACATTTTCTTGGAAATTTCACAATTTCTCTAGAACCAAATAAAATTCTAGTGTATGTACATTTTCATTACCCATTCATCAATTGCTAGACATCTAGTTTGATTTCATCCCCTTGTAATTGTGAATAGAACAACAATAAGCATTGATGATAGAGAGTCCTTTGGATACACACCTATGAATGCTAGTTCTGTGTGTAAAGTGTGGGTGGGTAGATTCCTCAGGTGGTGTATGTAACATGCAGAGGTTAGAAGTTCATGGTGCAAATCTTCTTCCATTGCCTACTTCCCGGGGCTTCTGAGGCAGTCTTTCACTGCACCTGGAGCTCAGTGTTTGGAATAGGCTGAAGGCCAGGGAGCTATGGATCAAGCTGATTAACATACCATCCCCCACCACACCTCCCAGACAAGCCCCACCTTTTTGTATGGGTATTGTCCTTCATCTATGACTGTGTACCACATGCTTGCCTGATGTCCACAGAAGCCAGAAGTGAAGAGGGCATCAGATTCCCTAGAACACCTAGAACACCAGATTCCCTAGTCACACCTAGATGGTTTTGAGCCATGATATGCTGGGAATTGAACCCAGGTCATCTGTAAGAGAGGCTAGCACCCTTAATCACAGAGCCATCTCTCCATGCCCTGTGCCCAGCTTTTGTGGATGCTGAGGAACAAAACTCGTCTGACAAGCACCTTGTTAACTGAAGCATCTCCCTGCCCCATTTTACGTTTCTTGCACTGATGGCCATATGATTGTACCAGTTTGCACACCCACCAACAGTGAATAAGGTTTCCTCCTCCTTCAAATCCTGACTAGCATTTGCTGTCATTGCTCTTGATGGTAACCACTCAGACTTGAGTGAGAGAGAATCTCAAAATAGTTCTATTTTGCATTATTCTGATGACTAAGAATATTGAGCACTTGTTAAAATGTTTATTGGTCACTTGTATTTCTTCTTTTGAAAATTGTCTACCTCATTATTACATTTATTGGTTGGCAGTGTAAGTTGGGTTTTTTGGTATTTAATTTTCACAGTTCTTTATATGTATAATCTGAAGTATATCTGGCAGTGATTTTATCCCACTTTTTTCCTGGCAGTTTCCTTTGTTATGCAGTTTTTTTTAAAGATTATTTTTAACCACTTTTAATGTTTTGGATCTATTTACTATACTATAGGATTTTTCCTTCTGAACATTCTAGAATATGTCTATATCTCAAACTGTGTTCATTCTGTGTTCTCTAGCAATTTCACCATTTCATGTTTGAAGTTAAGGTCTTTGGTCTACTTTGAACTATTTTTCATTCTGCAGCTAAATACTCTTTTACAGGCACCATCTACTGTCTTTTGTCCAGTGTGTATTTTAACTTTATCAAAAGTTAGGTGTTCATAGCTCTGGAGAATTATTTCTGGGACATTGGTATATATTCGTTTGCCTGTTATGCCAGTACCTTAATGTCTTTGTAACATTGGCTCTCTATTGTAGTTTAAAGTTGAGTATTCCGTGTTCCCTCCAGCTGGGTTCGTTCTGCTTAGAATTGTTTGGGCCCTTTAGAGTCTTTTCTGTCTCTCTGTTTGTGAATTGTGTTTTCTAGTTCTATGAAGAATGACATTGGACTTTTTATGGGGTTACACTGACTCTGTAGTACTTCCAGTTTGTAACCATTTTGACAGAGCTGCTTCACTGTCCAGGAGCAGTTTTCCCATTGTTTAGCACCTTCAATTCTTTTGTTCGTTTTGGTTTTAATGTATTTTTTCTCCTTTGAACTATTTAATTTTTTCAAAGTTAATATGTCATATTAACAAAGCTGGTTCAACAGTAACAGTAATAAATATATTCTCAGAAAACAGGATAGCATGAATTTGCTTTTATTGGCACAACTATCCAGAGGTAGTCAACATTCCTTCATATGTCCACCCATATCTCTGTCTCTTTTTACTTTTCTTAATTATTGCTTTCTAAACTTATGCTTATTTTTTCCTTAACATCTTCATTCATATGAAATCCACATAGCATTTTCTTCACACAGTTTTGGTTACTTTGAATTGTTTTTAGTATGTTCACATAGTTGTGCAAGTATTTCTGTTGTTGCAGGATTTCTACAAGGTCCTTAGTATCAGCCCCCTCTCATTCCTGAATTTAGTAATTTTTTTCTTAGTTTTCCCAAATATTTGTCAATTTTGCTCTTCTCAGAATTTTTTGTAATTTTATTAATTTTCTGCTTTGTTTCTATCATACATTTTATTATTTTAAATTTAATCTTATTTTCTTTTTTTGTTTGCTCCTTGGGATTAGGACGATCTTTTCTCCCATTGTCCTAGGTAGAAAGTTAGGTTATCTACTGGAAATTTCCTCCTAACAGACACATTTATGTTAGAAATTTCTCAGTAGATACTGCTTTTTTACATCTTGTAATTGTGTTGTGGTGTATGTTTTTGTTTACATTCATCTCAGAGTCATTTTTATTTCTAGAAGTAGATAAATGTAATGAAGCACTACACACTGATACCACAGAGGCTTAAAATGTAATCTGAGAATAAGACAGTTGTGCAACACGAGTCAGTTAGCTGGAGCTGAAACCGGCTTCTTAAATGCTTGCAGCTTTCTCCAGTCCTCCAGTATATGAAAATAGTCACTGAGATGAGCTAGAAACTGATCCTTTGGTCAAAAGTGAAAGTAAAAGGAAAACTAGCAGTCCTCTGGTTTTGGCGCCTTCTCTCTGCCACATACTCCTGTGCATTTTTGTAAAGCCTTTCCTTGTAAGCTGTCAGTAGGCTTCAGTTAGCCATCTAATGTTTCTTCTTGAAGTTTACCACATAATTTTTCTCTGCTAAGACACTTTTCTAAGGCTTCAGAGTCCTTCACATGTATGATGGCTGAACTGTACTCTATCAAAGTAGAGAAAAAGACTATGCTGCCCAGCACCCAGGAGGACTCTTGGCAGCTCCATCAGTAATGGTCACTCTCAAAGTGTTTTTTAATTTCTCAGTAGATACTGCTTTTGATTTTTCTTTTTTAGTTGACCCATTTTGGAGTATATTATTTAATTTCACACATGTTTTATTTTTCCAGATTTTCTTGTTAATGATGATAATTCCATTCACTGTGTCCAGAGAACACAGGCCCCATTAACTCCTTAGGAATTTTTTCAGATATAACCTATCTTTGAGCATGTTCCTTGTTCTTGTACACTGGGGGAAAATGTATTCTCTTCTTGTTGACTGGACTGCTGCATTGAAGTGTTCTGTGCGGCTGCTTAGGTCTTCATTCCCTCTGTAACCTTCCGTTCTCTCCGTCACTGGAAGCCTTGAGGTCTCCTCCTCTTTTGCTGACTTGTCTGTCTCTCTTTTGCTTCATTTCTGTTTTGTTTCATGAATTTGGAGATTCTACTGCTAAGTGCTTATATGTTTGTAAGCATGTTACTTCTGGATTAATTGACCCTTTTGCCATTGTAATTATTCTTCATTGTTTCTAGCAATAATTTTGTCTCCCCATTTGTCTGGTCTGATGTGAGTATGCAGCTGTCTCTGGGTCACTGCTTACATGTATGTCTTTTCCATCCTTTACTTCCAACATACCAGTCTCTTTAATTGTTTTTCTTTCTAAGATTTCTTTCATAAACAGCATATAATTCAATCAGTTTTCCGATCTATTGTGCCTTACTCTCCCTTTGAATTTGCCTGACTGTTTCCTCTTTAAGTCCAGCTCTGCATTATTGTAAATATACGAATCAGTTTCTTATCCTTCAAATATGCATCAGGAGAGTTGCATCTTGTCTTTGTGTCCTATGATTGATACTAATGTTGGTCATTGACTATGGCATTTCATAGAGTTTTTTCCCCTGCAAATCTGTAATTTGCACTTAAGCAACCTGTTCAGAGATAATTTCAAACATTGCAGCTGTTTTCAGCAAACTTTGATCAGGTGATTTAAGCCTCTGTCATTAACTGAACAATAGAAAAGCTTTGAAGGAATATCTGTCTACTCTCACTTTATTTGAGTACACAGATAAGATTTATTTCCTAGTGTTCTGACCCATGCTATTTCTGGCAGCTAGTAAAAACTGCGTTGTTGAATGATTGAGCTCAGGAAGGAAAGAACTAGGTTTTTATCAAGCCACTGGTGCTCTGTGTTCCTTTTTCCTTCCTTGCTTTCAGGCATCTAGAAGAGTCAAAAACTTTCTAGTTACTTTCATTTTCATAATTTGTCATTTTGTTCAACAAATCTTATTTTTAGGCTTTAAAAACAAAAATAGATTAGTCCCATCAAAACTGAAGCCTTGATTCTAGTTCACAATTTCCACTTTCCTCACAGCTCCTCTTGATCTACAGCACAGTGCTGCACTGGGACGGGTGGGGTACGGCTTATTTTACTACTTGGTTTATGTCCCTCGCTGCTGCCTTAGTTTCTTATGAGCTATGCTAGAAGAAGTGAGTGCCAAAAGGAAAGAGAAGTGTTGCATAAAAGATCTTGCTTGCTGGAGTTCTTTGTCTTGAATGTCCAAATAGTATCTCTTCAATGCCTTTTTTTTTTCTTTTATAGAATCATTGGAGATTTCCATACTACAAATTTTTCTGGCCAAGGGCATTAGAATTTCTAATTATTCTCTTGGAACATTACCCCAAGCTTTTATACCATAGCTTCTGTAATCATTCCTTAACTGGTTACAGGAAACCGTACTCACATCCCCCTCTACTCCCCAAAATACTAAAATCTCGGAATATTTCAATTTCCATAGAATTTTGCATATAACCCATGCAAAATCTTCTGTGGATGTTTAAGTCATATGAATTATTTATGATGTCTATATATATAATCTTAAGTGGTTTATAAATAGCTGTTAGGCTATATTGCTTAAGGAACAATGAGAAGGGATAAAATTCTGTTCATAGTCAGTGCAGATAGATTTTGTTTTTCCTGAATTTTCCCATCCATAGTTAGCTGACAAGAGATACAGAACTCATAGATGCAGAGGGGCAGATAATGTATTTCCTCTTACTGTGTGGAGTGTCTTCAGAACAGTCCTGGAAGGCAGGCTGGCTTTTGAGCATGAGCATACACATATGCATTAGCCTAGGGGAAAAGTGTTATTTGTTTTCCCAGCAATGGGAGTACAAACCATTGCTATGACATGCCACCATAGACCTTAACTGTAGGCATACATGTTTTGCAATCTACTTTTAATAAGGGTTCAATCTTTCCTCTAGCCCACCACCCAGCAGAGGTAGTGGAAGAGAAAAGTTATTAGGATATGGGGGAAATGAACCTGCTTAGCAAGAGTTCTTTGTGGGTGAGCTTGATCTTCTTGGATAGCAGTTCAGTCTCATAGCAAACACCAAATACGACTCAGCAGCTGCAGACCAATCCTCTAGGCAGGCAGACACCAGGCACGAACCAGCAGCTACAGTCCAGTCCTTTCAGCAAGCAGTCACCAGGTAGCTGCAATTCAGAGAGCCTGGAGCAAGGCCACAGAGTCGGCAAGCTGCCACAGGAACCTCACTGAATAGTTCTTTAGTGAGTTTCTCTGTGTCAGAGTTATCACAAGTTAAGCTCAACAATGCTGTGTAAGGTGAACCAATACATGTGTGTCATATAGCAAGACAGAGCAAACCAAGGCTCACTGCTCATCTCCCACTGTTTGTTAGCTGAACAGGTGGATTTCATATTAATACTCCTTCATCAAGAGTCCTTTCACATGTCAGCTATATTCAAACATCCTTTCACCTGTGTCTGCTTCAGGAAAACAGTCTTTCACGTGTTTACTTTAGCAAGACATCCTTTCATCTGTGTGCACCAGCAAAATATCATTTGGCATAACTAACTTTCCAAAGAACTAGAAGTTGCCACTTTACTTAAGCATTCTTCTGGGAAAATAAGTTTACTATATGGGAAAAGAAAACAATTCCTCCCTAACCTAAAACAACTCGTTTGGCTCCTTTTTAGATATACATAAAATAGTGATGTTTAGTAGATGACCTAGGACCAGGAGGACTGTGTTCTGGTAAACTGCAAAAGATAGACTACATCTTTAATGTGCTAGCATCTGTTTAGGATTCAAGTGAAGTCTGAGAGTAAAGTTAAAGTTCAATTAAATGTTTTGTTTACACACTTAAGGAAAGCATTCAAAAGTTTCTAATGCTGATTTTGTGCTTAAAGAATCACAGTCGCACCAGGCAGTGGTGGCACATGCCTTTAATCCCAGCACTTGGGAGGCAGAGGCAGTTGGATTTCAAGGTCTACAGAGTGAGGTCCAGGACAGCCAGGGCTATACAGAGAAACCTTGTCTCTCAGGGGGGAAAAAAAGACGTCTTGTTAAGATCAGCTCTGCATACTACTCCCCACTTGATATTCTAGTCTTCTCTCTAGGTCATTACTCATGCCTTTGGTGCTCTCAGCTTGGCTGGCTGCCTGAAGTACTCACCTCTTGTATTTTCACATGCTTGGAGTGTACTTTGTATTCAAGGAGAACCTTCTCAGAAACCCCACCTAACCACTGAACTTAATATAGCGTCTTCAGTTACCTAGAGGTTGTGGCACAGCACCTAAATTCTACTTCTCCTTTGGAGTAAGATTCTGCAGTTCTTACTGAATACTTATTAGAATATATGTTCCAAGAAAACAGATCTGTATGTATTTTGTTCTTCTTTGACCTACTACCTAAAACAGATTTCTGTAGTAACAGGATGCCTATAAATATTGATGGTAAGTGAATTACCATCATGAGCCTTTCCTACCAGGTCATCAACGTCTCTGTATAAACATAATCCTATAATTAAACAAAAAGCCAAATTCAAAAACAGACAGAGGGCTTCAATCGACATGAAAAATTACAAATAAATACATGAAAACATGCTCAGCATCATTAATCACCAAGAAAACTTAAAAACCACAGTATACCAACCACTTCATAACCGTTCACATGACGCGTCATGAGGGAGATTACCATAGTGGGATGGAAGTGTTATTTAAGGGATCCAGTTTAGAATGATGAAAAACCCTGGAAATAGATTGTGTGCTGATTTACTGGTTACACAACAGTCTGGATAAACTTTATCCTATTGAGTGGTAGGTATACTTCAAAATGTCTAAACAGTAGCTTTTGTGGATATTTTACCATGATGAAATTTTTAATGTGATCAATAGCTTCTGTCTATATAAGAATATAAATATATTAAAGTACCATATTTTTACAAATCTGTTGTTCACTGCTGATGGACACTTCTGTCCCTCCCTTGGTGCTTCAGGTAAGACTGCAGTGAGCTTGGTAATTACACTGCCTCTTGGCCAGAGAGTGGGACTGTATAATTGTCTTTGCAAATTGTACACAGTCAAGGAAGGTTGGTACATTGTGGTAATTTGTTATCATTTTTAAATATATTATAGAAAAAAGTGTTTTCTCAGGAAAATAAGATGTAAACAATGTTTTGTTTTGCTTTTAGTGTCCAGACCTTAGGCTTGGTTAACACATGAAATGTTTCTTTGTTGACACTTTACTACTGAAATTTAGAATCTTACCAGTCTTAAAATTTCACTTGTAGGAAGTGAAATTGTTCTGTGATAAGCCTAAGGAGTAAGTGTAGCCATTCTGCTCTCTTCTGAAAAGGAAAAGCTTATGTGGCAGTGGCTTTCAGTCTGTCTGTCTCCCTCCTTCGCTTCCTCCCTCCTTTTTGATGTGTCCAGTAGAGAGTGGAGTTACAGTTAAAAATCACTTGTACATTTTGCTATGAAGTGGGATTCTATGAATACACTAGGAAGTGATATGTGCATTTACATATTCATTTCAAGTATCACATTAATGGTTTCAAATCAGGGGTTCACCAGAAGATGTGACTTTTAAATTAAGTTGCAGATAGTGAACCAAGTCTTTGTGTGTGCTAGGAAGATTTAAAACTCTCTTGGACGTTTTGTCGTATGACCTGAAATTCCACAAACAGGCAAGTTTCATGTCATTTTTTTGAACATAGAAACCATCAAACTGTTTTGAAGACTCTTGAAATTAGATTAGCAGAGGACATCATGTTGTACATAATGGTCTCATTACAAAGTAGACCTTTACTTTTACCTTGAGTTTAAAGTTCTTTTTGTTTTATTCCAAAGGTTGCTTTGGTGTCTTATGCTTGCTACCCATAATTTAAAAGTCTGTTGATTTTTTTTTATATCACTCATTTTAATGTCACATGCTTAATGATTTGCTCTGATATTTTCTATTTACTTAACAAAAGTAGAGTTCAGTCAACTTAAATTCAGGCTAACCCTAAAATACTACAAAAATTATTTTTCTTCCTCAAAGCTACTGTTAAATTTGGCAGACTACACCTTTACAAAGATGTGAAAAGTAGGAATAATTCACCCCTAGCATTCCAAATGGTCAGCATGGCATGCCTGAAAGCACTTGTAGATTTAACTACCACATAAAAGGATTCCCTACTACTGGATTTGGAATTTGAGTATTCACTCTGATTTAGAAACCATAGGTCAGAGTAGAGAGGCTAATAAATGATGCTTATAAAATCAAATATTTCACATTTGGGACTATCAGAAAGCAGGAAACCAAAGGAAATTTAGGGCTTGTGGAGAAGTAAAGACTAGATGTCCTGATTGGTGGGTAGAATTGCACTTTAGGAAAAAGTTATTATCCAACTAAGAATGGGTGAACTTTGTTTGCCTCTGGGTAATCACTGAAGAAATGCTTAACTGGCCAGAGAGTGGTGGCATGGGCCTTAAATACAAGCACTCAGGAGACAGAGGCAAGTGGATCTCTGAGTTTGAGGCCAGCCTGGTCTACAGAGTGAGTTCCAGGAAAGCCAGGCCACACAGAGAGACCCTCTCTCAAAACGCCAAAAAAGAAAAGAAAGAGATGTTTAACCAGAAAGGATGGCTGTAATAGAATCTTCAAGAAAAAGGAGACTCCACGCATAAGGAAAAAGCAGCATGAAGATTTCTAGATGAGTATGCTTAAAGCTTCAAGGTGAATTAAAAATCACATTTTTGATGTAAACTTTATGTTGGGGAACATAAAGTTTATGTTATGTTTATATCCCTTAAAACATTCTTCTAAATTAGAAATCAACAAGCATTCCTGTTGAAGGGCTATACAGTTTGTAACAGTAACATAACTACTATCCTAATGGAAAAGAAAACTTGGACAATGGATAAACAAACATACATGGCTCTGGCCCAAAACCAGGAGACAGGCCATGGTCTAAGTGAAACGCGGTGAGCTATCCCTGTGTATTCAGTCTACATTTTACAACTTACAATTGCCTTGTGCACCTTTTCCACCTTATTTCATTCTAGTTACTTCAAGGAAGCCAAGAGAAGATGAAAAGGATGGACAAGCATATAAATTTGTGTCCCGATCAGAGATGGAAGCAGATATTAAAGCTGGGAAGTATTTAGAGCATGGGGAGTACGAAGGAAACCTGTATGGAACCAAGATCGACTCTATTCTTGAAGTTGTCCAGACAGGACGGACTTGCATTTTGGATGTCAATCCACAAGTGAGTTACATGGATTCCAAAGCTGTTGTTACTTTTTAGTTTCCTGGGAAGTCTTTGTCTGTGTATGTAGGCTGTAGGAAGTGTGCTTTATCACGGTAGAAATGTGGCTCTTTCTCAACTTCATTATGAGTCCATAGCTAGATGCATAAATAAATGTCAATCAGATAACCAAAGCTTGGATAAAACCATGTGATTGAACCTGCAGAAGTGCAGTATTTACTTGATCAAGTAGCATTGAAGTGTTTTGCTGGGAAATGTTAAACTTAACTTAAGGGTACAAGATTGAAACACAATTAAGCCATTCCCCTTTTTCTTCCCAGACACTCAGAACAGAGCATCCCTTCTTTCACTCTCACTCATGACTGTCTTGCTCAGGTTCCCATCCTGTACACTCAGCCTGGCTACACTTTCCTACACAGAGATAGGTATATATCTTTTTAGTCATTTCTGTAGGCCTTAAGTATGTATACCAGAAATTTCTAGTTTTTTTTGTTGTTGTTGTTTTTTACATAGATGGAACAGTTTTATGTAGATTCCTGAATTTATTGATTAATTTTGCCCTTTGACAGTTTCTTACATGCAACTAAAATATTCTGACTGCCCCTCTCTCCTATCTCTTATCTCTCTCCCATCGCCATCAGCTTTCCCACCTCCTACCAATAGTAGCATTCCCAGATTCCTGACTTGTGGCTTAGTTTTACAACTCCTCTAGTTTATCTGGGGCCATCTGTGTGAACTATTTACTAGAGCTCTGTAGGATCACAATTAGAGGCAATGACTCCCCAACTCCTTGAATCTGCCAGTAGCAAATAATTTAGTAGTGAGGCATGAGCTCCTGAGCCCTCCCACCACCCTGACTGTAGCTGAGCTCATCTTGTGCAGACCCAGTCAGCTGTTGTTTTTGTGATTGCAATCACCGTGTCTTGCTCAGAAGATGGCATTTCAGAGCCCTCCCTGCTATCTTCTGGCCATTAGATTCTGTTCCTTTCTTCTGCAGGGTCCCCCGAGTCTCAGGGGATGGTATATAAATCTCCTGTTTAAGGCCAAGCATTCATCCATCACTTACTCTCAGCACCTAGGACAGCCATGAGTCCATCCGTATTCACCACTGTTCACTAGAAAAGACGCTTCTGACTAAAACCAAGAACAGCATTTATCGTTTGCTATAAACATATGTATTCAAAAGGCAATTTGATACTGTGTCAATTTGTCTTTTTTATTTATGTTTCTTAAAATCTTTCCATCTTTTTCTGTGGAGTTATTTTTTATTTGTAGGAGTTATTTTTTATTTTTTATTTGTAGTATGAATTTTGTAGTAGGAATAGATGTTCTACAATTAACAGGTTATGTATCTGGATCACTAAACTTTATACCCTCCTTTAAGAGGAAAAAAGAGCAATAACACTTGATCTTACAATAAAACAAATGGGTTGGCATTTTAGAGTATGGAGTTAGGACAGGGAGCACAGGCAGTAAATTATGTCCGTAACCTTAGGAAGAAACAGATAGACTTCAGTTTATACTAATGACCAGCACACTCCACATTCTAACATTATATAAATTGGTTTATAATTACTCTTTGCACAGGCACTGAAAGTATTGAGGACATCTGAATTCATGCCTTATGTGGTATTTATTGCTGCTCCAGAGCTAGAGACTTTGCGTGCCATGCACAAGGCTGTGGTGGATGCAGGAATCACCACCAAGCTTTTGACGGTAGGGGGCTCTTTCCTTGTTAACACCTTTTATTTTCCCTTTTCTTTTGAGAGTACTTAATCCCATCTAATCATTCTTAGGAAGTCACTGCTCTATGTAAAAAGTACTATAGAATGAAAATTGACTTACTGAATGTAAGTTTAGGATTTTAAACAATATTGTTTTTTGTAATCCTTTTGTCTCTTAATTTAAAACAGAACCAATTTTTTTTTTAAAAAAATGAAAAGAATCAATGCTGAAATATGTACATTGTAGTCTTTCCGTCTACATCCCTGTGTATTCCTGGGACTTTCTTGCTTCCTTGATTCTTAATGTAAGTGTCATTTGCTCAGTCTTCTAATCACTCTGTCTGAAATAGATCTTTTAAAAGTTTTTGTACCTAAGTATGTTCTCTTCTAAAGTACTTACAAATTACAAATATTCTATTCTTCACCTGTCTTTCCTACGAAAAAGCAGAGACCATTTCTGTTTTATTGTTATCTACTTCGCAAACATTAATAGGATCCCACTTCATACTTGTAGAATTCCATGTGATGGTATGGTGGTGGGAGTGTATGGAAAACTTTACGTGCTCATGCAGAATCCATCACGTAGGCACTCCACTCCTTGTGTTGTTTCCAACCATTTAGTACTACTTGATGGGATGCAAATAACAATTTCACAGAGATAAAGCTAAAGTCTGTGGGTGTGTATCTGGCACAGCTTAGGATTTTCAAGTCACACTATTAAGATTCTCTGTCTTTCTAAGTGACAGAGGGCAAATGGGCTTTGAGTTGAACAGCCAATACAAGTGGGGATCCAGGATTTATACAGGCCATATAAGATAACACTCTTGGAAAGGTTTATATAAAAGTTAGCTGGAAATCAACTACCTGTCTTGTCTTAGATCACCTTAATAGTGTTAGGGATTTCACTCTACTGCCAGCAAAACAGAATGTACAGAATACTCATGAGCCAAGGCAGTAGATTGGAAGATGCCACAGGGACAGACAGACACCTGGTAATACCTCCTTCAGCACTGTGTAGGATGGATTTTTAAGAACTAGCATCTGAGTTCCAACAAATATCCAACCCCCTTATTTCTTAACTCACTTTAGATCTGAATAAATCAGTATTTATTACCATGCAAACTTCTTTTTTTTTAAAACCTTCACAGGACTCTGACTTGAAGAAAACAGTGGATGAAAGTGCCCGAATTCAGAGAGCATACAACCACTACTTTGATTTGATCATCGTAAATGACAATCTAGACAAAGCCTTTGAGAAACTACAAACTGCCATTGAGAAACTGAGGATGGAGCCACAGTGGGTCCCAATTAGCTGGGTGTACTGATGATTGAATAAGGTTAACAGTCAAATAAAACTTTAAAACAGTGACTCACAAGTAAGCCTTCTGCTGGGAGAACACATGCAGAGGTGAAGGCATGCCGCATCTAGGCATTTTTATTGTGTAGATTGAAATAACTGCACTAGGTGGAATTTTTATATACTTGTGGTTGGGAAGGTGTACTAATATATAATTTCTCTTAATTTTTCTAACTTTTTATGGATAAAACCTTTCTATTCATACCACATAAAGAAATGCGTTCAAGCATTTTGTAAGTTTTGATTTAGTACCCTTACCTTTTTCATCAAAAGAATTTTCAGATCATTCTCTCCAACATTGATCTCACATTTTCACTGTGATAATGAATACTTGAAATAGTTTTGTAATGCTGTCATTCTTGTAAGTGGTTAGTGAAGGGTCAATTATTCTCTTATTAGAAAAAAAAATAGTAGTTGCTGACCTTCATCAAACTCCTTACAGAAGCAGAATTTAAATATCAGTGGTACAGCTAGCCCACTACTATCTTAATCTGTTCAGTGCCACCTCTTATTCCAGAGTGTGGCTGTTCATTCTATTTGTACAAATAAATCAGCTCCCCACCTCCATCTCTCTCTAGTAACTATAATGAAGAGCAATAGCTTGCACTCTCTATGGGATTATTCTTTTCGTTTGTCGCAGTGATGTGCTGATGCCGACTAATGTTGCATATTAGCTATGGAAGCTCGGGTGGAAGCATGGTCATGCACACAGAGAGTGCCTTATCCTGCAAAACTTAACTTAGAGAACGTTTACTTATTTTCAAATATAGAATTTCAAACCTATTACTTCAGTTTGGTTTTTTAAGAATAGTCAGCAAAAATATGCCTGTGCAAATGTTTGTGATATTTAAAGATGTCTCTAAGCTGCAAGCTGTTTGTTAATCATCAGATGTGATTTCTGAAACAGGAAGTGATTTGTTAGGGTATTTGTTCTCTGTTTTGTCAAAGAGCAATCCATTGAACAGTTTACAAGATTTGGAAATAATTGCCAGCTACTCATATATACACACACCTAACATTCATTATGTAATATATACTAAATAATGTGATATACTCTTTAGATTTCTGTTAAGAAGAACACTTTTTTAAGATTAGGAACCAAGTCCTTTAGCTGCATTGACACAGCGTCCTGATTTCCACGGTTGATGCCTTGGTTGATGCCCTCCTCTAGGATTCCTGAATGGTACATGTTCTTCCATAAACACTGGCACTCAGTGGTGCAGCTCATCACTGAACTTAGTTAACCTTAGTTTACATTGCTGCCAGCTTTCACAGTCAGAAGAGCCACACTGTAAAGGGCTTGGTGCTTAAAGATTGATGACAGGCTGTAGACACCTGACTTCTGATTTTGGCTTTCCCCTCAAAAGAGTTATATCTCCATCTATATGAAGATTGATGTAGCTATACACAGACATGCATACAAGGTATTTATATATGGTAAGAAGCAATATTATACATTGTTTTAAATTACTTTCATTTAATACCTAAGTTACCAACAGAAACAACAGTTACATATCTTTGTCATGTTAAATATAGAAATGCTTAATGTCTGGAATATCACCTGTACTTAACATTGCCTCTGTTAAAAATGGCATTCATGATTCATCAACACAGCCACATTAGATTTCTCCTAATGAAAGATAGTTTTGCTCACTATAATACAGATGCCAATATTAAGAAAATATAACTGTTTCTCAGTGAAAACCCACCAAATTTGAAACTCAAGTTCCCACCTGAATCTATAGAAACTATCAGGCCTCACACAAAGATTCTTCCTAGGTGATGCAATCAAGGAAATTTATACTTCTCTCATGGGACAGGTCTAACATAACAGACTTATTTATAATGGCTTTACTGACGATGAAAGGGCATACAGTGGTGTTCAATAATTGGTAATATGTAAGAAAAATTATACACATGCATGAGCTTTGGGAAGACACGTGTATCCATAAGTGTACTAAAAGATGAGTGTCCACATTCAGCATTCAGGGCATTATTTCTTCATAATTAATGGTTACATTTATTATTTCACTTTCAAATGTGCAAATGCCTGTAGAAATGATGTCTCTGAACAGGTCATTTAACCTCAGCCAATGGAGTATATATTTAATGCACTACAGTAGAATTTTCACCTTCAGTATTACAGTGCTTTTACTGTGCAGTCTCCATTTCTGTTTTTTAGTTAATATCTGTTGTCAAATACAGCAAAAGTGTTTGTTTTGTCTGACTTGATACAATTGCTGACCATAGCTGTTTGAAATAGAAATCATCATAAACTAAATAGGACTAAACCCTAGATTCTAGAGTCTGGTAATTTATAATAAGTTATAAAATACTTCCTTTAAAATGACAAATTGATTATTAAAACTTATTTAGAAAATAGCTCAAGATAGTAGTGAAATCCAGTAGCAAGACATTGAATATGGCCAGGTATTAATCTGGCCAAAATGATGATTATGCCATGCCTAGTAGTATAGGCACCTAGGAGGCTGAAGTAGGAGGAGTAGAAGCTGGAATCCAGCCTGGGTAACATAACAAGACCCCCGGTCAAAACCAAAACAAATCAAGGGCCCAGGGCTATAATTGGCAGAGTATGTACCTAACACATATGTGATCCTAGCAACACAAGAAATGATCCTAACTCCAAAACAATACTTATTTTCATATATATCAAGTATCATGATTCAGTGATTGAGTCACAGAATTGGTTATAATTATTTTAAATGGGTAAATTGAAAATGTAAATGAAAAGAGTTTGAAACAGTCCTCCATTATACAGAATTACAGGGTTGAGGGTCCTACCTCTATAGTAACTAATCTCTATACTAAATAAAGAAAAGGCAGTTCTGAAGTATGTGTACATAAATAGTTCATTTTGTAAAAAATGTATATACACACACACAAACCTATGTGTATAATATGTAACATTCTTTCAAAATTCATGAATACTAAAGCTAGCTATATTCGCCCACATGTTACAGCTAGTGTTCTAAGATCTTTAATTACTTTCATATTCGTAAACATTCTGGCCCTATATGAGGTTCTCTTAAGAGGCTGTGGCTCCACTGTGGAGCTGACACTAATCCCCTTCTGAATATTCTATTTATTAGAGAAACTAAGCTCAGAAAATTGTCACTTACTATTAGAATTTAATTTTCTTTAAAAAAAAAAACAAAACAAAACGATTTTTGCATGGAAGCCTCTTGGGAAATATTTTCTTAAACTTTCCAGTGAAAAATTTGTGCTATGATTTAGACTTAAAGATTACAGTGCCTGCCCTCTTGTTCCAAGGGAATTGCTGTGAGAATTCTTATAACATCTGTAATGTATTTGGAGTTCTTGGGAGAAAATTAGTATTTTAAATAATGAGATTATTGTATATAACTGAATATACACAGATTTTTTTTAAGAATACATTTGATGAAAAATTCAGCATCATATTGGTCTTTTTGTAAGTATATGTGATACACCTGAAGAAGATGATAAGTCTCTAGTTTTTTAAGGTAAGGTTATTTTTAAATTGTATTTTTGTTTTAGCTTTTAGAGTTATATTCTTTTAAAAATATTTATCATATTTCCATCTCGTTACTTTGAATCCTGGAGTAACTTTCAAAAAAATCAAAGAATCACACATCCTTAGTGGACTAAAAAATGAGAGGATGTCCAGTTGTGAGTGGCACATGCCGTTAATCTCAGCACTTGGGAGGCAGAGGAGGTGGATCTCTGAGTTCAAGGCCAGCCTAGTCTACAGATCAAGTTCTGGGGTAGCCAGAGCTGTCACACAGAGAAACTCTGTCTTTGGAGGAAAAAAGTGAGAGCACGATGCTCTCTTTTTAAAGGTAAGCACAGTTGGTTTGTACCACTTGGGCAAACACTACAAGGATGTCTTAAAACTCATCTTGTGTGATAAGAGTAAAAGTAGTTGCACTGCTTCTGATGACTAAGATTCTACTGCTGACTGATTTTAATCACATTTACTCTCCCTTCACCTTGTACATGTTAAGTAGGGCTAAGGTAATACTTGTCTTAATCTTAAACTCTGAGGAGTGACTGACTGTGCTGTAGTAATGAGGCTTTGAGACTACTTATTAAATGTGTTCTCTTACCCAAGGTCGTTTCTCCTTCAGTCCCTGTGCAGTCGCCTCATTCTGAGGTGAAATAGCAGGTGGTAAGTGGTTCAGGAGTCCATCCCCAGGGTTAAGAGAGCTCCGTGATGTAACTGCCGTCTGGAAGGCAATCCGGTCTGCCTTTCAGTAGTCCCAATCTAGGAGCCCCATTAGAATCCTCTTCATCAAAGGCAGTGGAAGTCCTCTGCTGTACTTACATCAAATAGACTGATCTTAGCACTCTGAAGTGTCCTCCTTTATCCTTGTGCCTAAAATTGACACTACAACCTGGATTTTACCCATAGTGTGAAGCTTTATAAGCACCTATATCTTCATTAGAAAAAATACAGCTAGGTCCAATTAGTGTACCCCAAAATCTAGAAAATATTACTTTCTTTTTCTGATTGCTTAGTGGCTTATGGCTAGTAACTTGTGCTGGGATAACAAGCAGCCTCCAGGCAGAGGTCAGAATGGCCATTTTTCCATACTCTGTTGTTTTTTAATCACTCACATAAACGGAATTAACACATCAGTAATTAAGGTAAAAGTTATAAAACTTGGAAATTGAATAATTCTTATATATAAAACTACTGCTTTTTAAGTCTCCTGAAATAAATATTCTTACTACCATGGAACAAGGATGTTGTTAGGCTTAAGCCCAGGGCTCTGCCTATGCCGAACATGCTCCATTACTGAGCAGTAGTTTCCAGCTTTCATTTCAAAAGTCAGAAATAGTTATTTTTATTGTAATTGAGCCAAAGGCAAACCACAAATAGGCAATATATAAATGTGATAGGCCATACCTCAAATCTGGCTTTCCTCCTGTACTAGTCAAGGTGCCCTGAGAACTTGGAGGAAACTTAAAACTAGTAAGAGGAAAGAAAGAGCATTGGAAACTGTTCAGCTGAGGAGGGCAGGACCTATAGATGGAGCCGTTTGCAAGCCTGCAGTACACATGGCCCTAGGCACATGCCAGCCCCTCAGAAACAAAATCCCTTCTCAGCTATATTAAGCCAGAAGCCATTACCAATTAAGGCACGGTTACACCTTATGTACTAGAGCTGCTTAGTGGTTATTCTGCTAGTAAGGATAGTCCAGGTGAGAAATACTTTACTCTTCTAGGTGCAACCAGTTTAATGCTGTCCAAAGAACAAACATGACTTTCCAGTGAGAAATCACTCTGAGTGCATCGAAATTAATAGAGGAAAAACTTTAATAATAACATGTGTCTGGTTCTTGTTAATCACAAAGAGGCACTCAAAGTTTTACCAGTGTATGCATCTATATACATTAGGCCTATACATTCTATGTGTGCTGTCATGCTTAACTCTCCTTCAAGTCCTGGCTGCAGAGTGGAGGTGGGGAGGGGGGGCAGCTGGGAGATTTTTACAGCAAAGACATGACAGTGTTGATCTAATTGACTGGTTGTTTCTCGGGGTCATCTTGCCCACTTTGTAAAATTACGCTTTCCCTGATAAAAGGACAGAATCTTAATGACAGATCAGGACTGTATGATGGCTATCACCCTGCACGACTCCCTTGAGCCACCTTAGATTATTCTGACATGGGAATAGGCTTAACGGCTACTCAGTCTTGGTAAACAGGCCCAACAGTTTTAATCTTCAGTAGTGTTTGAGGAACAAAATTTTCCCTGTTGTTCTGACAAGCCTGGTTAGCATACTGCTTATTTTCGAGTTCTGTGGAGGCATTTGCTCTCTTAGCTAAGTCCTACTTTGTGTAACTTAATATCTACTAAGCAAGTTTGTTAGTAAATACTTCATAACATTAATGTTGTTATTTCACGGTTCTGTTGCATCAGCTTATACACATCTGAACATGAAATGTAAATTTCACTGTATGTCATCTTAAAAGAACTGGTGCTGGTTCCTGTTTCTTCCACCACTCTGATTTCTTACAAAAGAATGAGCAATGGTTGCTATTGCTGTGATGAAACACCATGACCAAAGCAACTTAGTAATGAAAGAGTTTATTTGACATACGTTTCCACATCACAGTTCATCATCAAACAGGGCAGGAACCTGGAGGCAAGAGCTGATGCAGAGGCCATGGAGGAGTGCTGCTTATGTCTTGATTACATGGCTTGTTCAACCTACTTTTTTTTAGAAACCAGGACCACCAGACCGGGGATAACTGCTCATAAAGTTCTGGGTCCTCCCCCATCAATCAGTAATTAAGATAATGCTCTGCAGGCTTGCCTACTGCCTAATCTTATGCAGGCTTTCTTAATTGAGCTTCCCTCCTCAGATGTCTGTGTCAAGCTGACGTAAAATTAGTCAGCACAATGTTCAGCAACAAATGAAAATTTCTGCAAGTTACTTTGAATTGCCCACAGGTAGCATTTGATGTGAATGACATGCTGTGGGAAATGTTAACACACACACATCCAGTTCGTTGTTGTATACCTGTCCTCCTTACTGCTAGGACCTAACCGAAACACATACTTTTTTTATTTTTTAAGCCACACCCTCTGAAGTGACTGTAAGGATTTTTCAGTAGAAGACAACATGCTTATAAAAGTTAAAACTGGAGAAGGTTGAAAAATAAAAATTAAACATCCCTGCTTTCAAAATACCAGTATTACTAGTTTCTGCAAAGAGAACCATCACTGCTGTCCTTTTTGTTAATTTCCCAAAATACAATACGGGCTCAATACGGGCTGGTTTTTTGTTGTTGTTTTTTTGGTTTTGGTTTTGGTTTTTTTTTTTTTTTCAGAAACTCTCTATAAATCCTAGAACATTTCCAGATATAGCTTAAAATTATTGCAATGTTCAGTTTGTGAAATTGCACATTCCTGATAAAATACTTTTGTGTATAGAAAGAAGTATTTGCTGCTGAGAAATTTGAAATATTTTATTTATGGGTAGACCTAAGAGAGATAAAACTGCAGGATATCACATTAACTTTGGTTTAAATGACTTTTTTTACGTCCCTGATGTAATTTTTCCCCTAAATAAATTTTCACCTGCCTCTACTTTTCAGCAGGACTTCCCTATGCTTTTGTGTCTATCCCAGCTGAGGTTTGTTGGTGCTCTTTGTAGTAAAGGTTCTCAGAATTAGGAAGATTAAAATGCAGAATCAAGAAACAGAGACTCTGTTTAGACAGCATGAGTCACTCTAGCCACTTGCCATGCATCCAAGAAAGAGAAACCATGTGTTTCATCAAGCATACCCGTTGGTTGCATTTTACACTGGGCCTGCAGGAAGAAGGCAGGACTCATTAAAATGTGCCTTTGTGTACAGGAAGCCTTTCCAGAAGCCCTTTGTAGGTCTCCCATGCTGGTTTTTAGGATTCCATAACTCACATTCAGGAACATGCTACTAAAGAAAGACTTGAGAGTCTGATGTCTCCAGGAGAATGGTTGTTTTGATTATTTGTGTGTGCCTACATATGCACATAGAGGCTAGAGGCTTCTTCTCTGTGCTTTCCAGGTGGTTTTTTTTTCCCCCCAGGCAGGTTTTCCGACTGCAACTGAAGCTCTCTGGTTGGCTTCTGGTAAGCCAGCAAACCCACACACGGCCTGTCTCTGCCATCCAGTGCTTGTAGTGCTGATGTGATCATGATTCTCCGTTCTCCGGGGGTGCTGGAGAACCAGTGCCGGTTTTCATGCTGTACAACAAGCACATACCTGCTGAACAGTCTCCCCAGCCCCTTTTATGTCCATTTTCTATCTTATATGATCCATCTTCAGGGTTCTTTTTTTCCTTAATTAGAAGGATAATACACAATTCTAGCTAGAATGCAAAGCTGGAGACATAACATGTTTTATCTTTTATACCAATCTCTAAGTCTCTGAATTATGCTGAGCCACTGCTGGGTTTCTCCTGAATCCTAACATACATCCCCATGCACATGTTTTCCCACCTCTAGATTCATATTATATGTTCTGTTCATAGCTTGCTCTTCGTGCCTGATGTCGAGAATAGACAAAAGATGAGGCAGCACCAACACAGCACAAGTACACATGTTGCATTTTCCTTCCTAATTTATGGTTAGTTCATGAGCAGTGTTGCTGGCTTGTAACTTTATAACCCCTGTAATAGCTGTGTAAGGTTGAATCTCATTTTCAATAGAAATGAGTTACTTTATCTTTGTTACTCTTCCTTATAATCTGAAGGTGCCACATGAATGAAGTGGGGATGAAAACTATATGCTAACATCTCATTGCTGCTGCTGCCCAGACGCATTGGGTTTCGTCAGAGTAACAGATGCTCTTAGTGGAATCAGGAGGCTTCAGGACTGTCCAAGCCTGCTGAAGCAGGACATCAAAATTTAATGAACAGCCAACTACACATAATTCAGAATTGCTTTTGATAAAAATTGCAACATGTGACAAATTCCCAGAATGCACTGGAAGTGCCCCAGACATAGTATGTTCAACAAAGCATAATGAAGTCAAATAAGAGGAATATATTTAAATTCTCATGTTGAGGTGGGTCAAATTAGATGATCTTACTATAGTTGTTTTATATACTCAGGTAGCATTTCTAGTTTCCCAGTCACCCCATACTGTACAGCATATCTGAAGGACAGGAAGGAAATTGCTTCCCTGTAGCATTCACGGCTTATGATGAACTTTGAAGTAAAATCTGACTCTTCTGCTTTTATATATCAGACATGAGTGGTTCTTCCCTCAGTAACTCAGGTGTCGGCACAGTAGGCCTCTGATGAAAATAACCCATTTACAATGTTTGCAGCCATTCACAGTATGGAAAGACACCACCCCTGATGTGCATTGGAATCACTGACAGACTTAACCTGCTTGGGCCCAAAATCCCAACGTATTTTCTTAATCCTGAAAAGTAGCTAGTCTTGGCCAGTAGCATGTACTTCTGACTGACAAAGATGTTCCTCATGTTCTTTGCTTAGAGTGCAGAGCCCACTTAGAGTGATATGAAGAATTAGCGGGAAGATGCAAGAGTCCTTCAGGATGGTGGCTTTCGCAGAAAACTGCATCCTCTCCAGGGCAATGTCAGCAGAGGCAAACAAACGCTGCACGATGCCAAACCTCTCTGTGTCTCTCAGAGGAGCCAAAGTGGGGTCTTGAAAATCACACACACTATCATCAGACAGAGCACGGAGCTGAAATGACAAATCAAACAAATTTCCTTCAAAATGGCCCAGAATATCCCAGGTTAAATAGAACAGGAAAACCATTAGATGGAACATGGAGATACATGTTCCATCATGTGACTTTAGACCAGTTTTTCTCTTCCTTGCCTGTATTCCGGAATCCACACACTTATACCTAGATCCATTAACCCAGTGAGTTAGATCAACATGTGCCTTTCCTCCACCACAATTAAGAGTTATCTGCCTCCACTGATAACATGTACATTTTTATGGGATACATTACGGTAATTCCGTACATGTGTAGAATCTATAATAATAAATCATGGCAACAAGAATTTTTTGTCTTCACATACCATTTGTGTTGAGCGTTCTATACTCTTTTGGTTATTTTGAAATACACTATGTTAAGGAAGATCCAGAAGTGTCATCCCTCCTGCCTGTTTTGAAGCCCATTACTGAGCTTCAATCTCCCCTCCTCGCTGCTTTTCAAGTTTGGTGGGTTATGATTCTACTCAGCTTTCCCAAGACAATGACTTAGTATCTCTATAGTTGCAGGAGAGCATTTGTCCTGTTCCTGGCCTGTTGCATTTAATAATGAACTCCAGCCCCAGCCATGTTGCTGCTAATAAATAGCAGGGTTTCATTTTTCACAAGTATATACTGTGCATTTATTTGCATGCTATTTGCCTCTCATCCATTAAGGAGAATTTGAGTAACTGTCACATTTTAGCTTTGTGAATAGGCTCAACAAACACTGGAATGTACATCTATTCTTGATGTAATTATTTTCTCTCCTGGTAACTTTCAGCAATTTTACCAATTTTTAGTGCCTGGAAGACCCCTCCATTCTGCTTTCTATAATGGCTGTAGTCATTACATGCTCTCCAATAGTGTGTGAGACTTCCTTTTCTATATCCTCTCTAGCATTTCTTACATCATCTTGATGATAGTTATTTTAATGAGGGTGACACTGAAATTTTGGTTTGTGTTTCCACCTTGATCAGAGAGGGTGGGGAGGGACTATTTTTCATGTACTTGCTTGCCATTTGTATGTCTTTGGAAAAGTATCCATTTAGATTTTTAGCTCATTTTTTAATTGTTTTTATGATGTATAGCCTTTTGAGTTTAGAGTATCTTCCAGATGAATCCCTTGTCTAAAGGTTACTTGGAAGCACTCTTGTGGCCTATTCTATTTTGATATGTTACTGAGTGCAATTGGTACTATTTTATTGGGAATTTCTGTATGTGAGTCTGTTATCTTTTGTTTCTCCTCTGGGTATCCAGGTAATGCATTTGGTGGAGTTCCTTCCATGTTAACTTCTAAACACAGGAAGCATGGGAATTTGTTCCTTGTTCATTGTTTTTGTAGTAGAGCTGCCATAAGCACTGGACTATCTTTAGATGGGAATTTCTATTATTGTTCCCATCTCATTATCGGCCTATTTGTGTTTTATATTTCTCTCGATTCAGTCAGCTGAGCTAAATGTATCTGTTGTAGGTTTTCCAGCTTTGTAGCACTGTGGTTGTTTCAGTCATTCCTTGTGATCCTGTTTCTGTGGTGTAGCTAATGTCGTCTTTCATCTCTGGTTCTAAGTCTTTACCCAGCCACCACCGACACCACCACCCACCCACCCCACCACCCTATACCCCACCCCACCCCACAGGCGTACACACAGCCTACCCCGAGGATAATTTATTTTGACAACTTTGTTTTCCTTTTAAAACACCAATTACTTCCTTGATCTTTTTGTGGGTTTTTTGTTTTGCTGAGAAAGGGTCTCTCGTTATGTAGCCCTGGCTGTCCTGGAACTCAGTATACAGACTAGACCAGCCTGGAAAGCAGAGATCTGCCTGCCTCTGCTTCCCAAGTGCTGTGATTAAAGGCATGTGGTTTTCTGCTGTGACCCTTGCTTTTTTTCTGCGTCCTTGAGGTGCAGCCGGCAGTCGCTCATCCTCTGTTGTCTGGAGTGTGTTCGTTGTTCTGAGCGTCCTTTCCCTGCCCCTTTCACTGTATTGTGTTTTGCTGGGTTTCTTGCCTTTGCTTTTAGGGTGTCTCCAGTTACCTATTAATCACTAGGAACACAGATTTTTATAAGTTCTGGATTCTTTTTTAAGTTTTACTTCCTTATGATCTAGAAAGATACATAGTATTCATTCTTTCTGTGTTAAAAGTGGACTTTGTGGTAGTGTGTGGAGATCCAGTAAGGTCATGGGTTAGCTGATGAAGTGACCGGGTGAGCGTGTGTGGACAGGTGGGTTAGCAGAGAAGGAAAGATGAGCATGGTCATTGCTTCATTTTTACAAGAAGAGAGAGTAGTAGAGTGTCTATCTTCAGGAGTAATAATGATTTCCAGTGAGCATTCTTTAAAGGAACAAAATATGCATAGAATTAACCCTTCAATAAAAGCAATGAAGTTACTGTGACAAGTTATTGTGACAATGGCTAGCCCCTCCATCATTTTCAAGTTTTTATGACAGGAAAAA
>NW_022196903.1:45021191-45023155 GCF_008632895.1 Mastomys coucha
AAAAAAAAAAAAAAAAAAAAAAAAGATTTTCAGTGTAGGAACATCGATTTCTTTTTTCAGTTAGAAATTAAGTATTTTGGCCCTTTGATTTAATGTAGAGCTAAGAGTGGAAGTACAAAAGCTTTATACAGTACATAGGTGCTCAAAAAGATCCAGTTATTAGTATCTTGTATATAATGATTCATTTATAGTCATTGACTTTAAGACCTTTATTCAGAAATTAGTCCATGGAGCTAGAAAAATGGCTCTGCAGCTAAGCACACTTTGTTCTTGAAGAGGACCAGGTTTGGTTCCCAGTACACGCATCCAAAGGATCTGACTGTATAGGGAGTCAGGAATGTGCTATACATACATGCATGCAGACAGACAGACAGACAGACTCGTCACATAAAAAACGTAAAGAAAAACTAGCAGAAAAGTTCACCCTTGAATCAGGTGGGGGTGCTAGGATCTCTGATGCAGACTTTAGAACAATAATGAGGGTCTCCTGGAATTGAAACTGAGCAGATGGGGATGCAGCATGTGGTTAGTACACAGACCGTAAGGCTCCTGAGGCGTGCCTGCATGTCACCTGCGTGTGTGTGTGTGTGTGTGTGTGTGTGTGTGTGTGTGTGTGTGTGTGTGTGTGCAGACTACTTTTACCTTAGAGGAGGGTACACAGGTTATGAAAGACTTTCTCAAACTTCCTAAAAGCTCATCCACAAAATAAGAGCATCTTATTTGTCCCTCAACATTGCTTGTTTAGTCATACCTCAGTGTCTGGCAGCCCCATGGAGCCTGAAGACAGTACCTTGTCTTCATCAAATCCTTTGCACCACAGTAAGAAACCTAAGCACCTGTCACTGACTTTAATTCACAGCCCCTGTGTAGACTGTCTTATGTCCTCTCTTATTCTTGATGTAATAGGATTTAATGTGTCTTGGCTGGAGTGGATGGAATGTGAATAACTGGTTTTTCTTGATTTCTTTTTATACTAAATCAACTCTTATATAAATCATTAGATTTTGAAAAGAAAAGGAAATGAAAAAGCACTAAGACTTACTTGCAGCCTAACATGCTCTACCCTAGTAAGAACGAGTTTCCTGCTGCTGGTGGTTAAGCTGCCTGGAACCGACACACGCAGGTATTCAGACTCAGGTATCTCTTTAATTGTGCGTCTAAATGTTGCTGCGCATAGTGGACAAAGGGAAGTCCCCAACTGTAACTGTCTTCACCTCTGCTTTCATGTCTGTAGTTGTTTTGGCTGTTGGAATGACCATGTTGGATCTGTGTATATTCTCTTTTCTGCATCTACTGCTGAACTGATGTATTTATGAATCTATAATGGCTACATTCTCTCTGGAGTTTGATTTTATTTAAAGCCCACTCTAGCTTGCTTTCGGTTTTCCATTTGAGTAATTTTTTTTCATACACACACACACACACACACACACATATACATATACATACATACAGCCCTTCTTTTAGTATACATACATTGGTAAATGGATATCTTGGTCTGTGGGCAGCATATAGTTAAGTGTAGTGGGTAGGTTGATCTGCTGTTGTTTAAGGTAGAGTCTCATGCAGCCCAGCTTGCCCTTGAAGCTTGCTGTGTATCTGAAGATGCCTCCATATTCCAGTTTCTAGGATTACAAGTATTCTCCACCATGCCCACCTCTACCTTACTGTTTCTGTTTCTTTTTCTTTTTAATTCATTGGTAAATTTAATTCATTTACATTCCAGATCATTATATTTTTCCTCGTTTTGTACAGTTTTTGTTCACTCATCACCGTAGTTTGGTAATGCTCTGTCATGCTGAGGTTTGAGTGTCACACCTTTCATATTTCTGTATTGCAGTGGGTTTTATATATTGACATACTTTGGTAATGGCAGCTAATCTGCTCCCATTAGTATTTCTTAAAGGTTTGGTCCATGGTCGTGAATTCCCTGGGTTTCTGCTTGTTTGAGACCTTTTTTTTTT
>NW_022196903.1:45023393-45036289 GCF_008632895.1 Mastomys coucha
AACTCACTCGGTAGACTCAGAAATCCACCTGCCCCTGCCTCCCAAGTGCTGAGATTAAAGGCATGCACCACCACTGCCTGGCTGTGTGAGACCATCTTTGTCCTCTTCACTTTTAAAGGCTGAGGTGTCCTGGTTGACAGTTATTCCTTTCAGTGTTTAGAGTGTACCACGCTGTCTCCTCATGTTCATGGATTTCTGGGGGACTTGTTTTGCTTTTCCTTTTCTCTGATTCTTTGTAATTTTGATGTGTTGACTATAATATGTCTGGTGAGGGCACACTCCACTTATTAGTTTAGTTGGGGGTTTAAGTTTCTTGTGTTTAAAGGCCACATCTGTCTGTGGGCCTTTAAATTTTTGAGAAATTTTCAGCTATTATTTCATGAAACTAACCAGCCACCTTGTCTTCCTGAGGTAACTGGACACATGATCCTTAAGTTCTGGTGTCCTTGGGCTGCTTATAGCCATATTTTGAGCCTTGTGCATGTTATTTCCTTGACTGGATATGTGAGCACCAGAGTTTGAGCTTTGGGGGTTTTTTTTTTTCTTTAACTAAAATTTCTAACTCTGAATTTCTCATTTATATCTTGAATTGCTTTTTCTTGCTTCTTTGTATTTTGCTTATATTCTCTTGGATCCCATTACATTTCCTTGGGATCATTACTATGAACTCTTCAAACTTCCTTCTCAGAGATTATTTTTAGAGAATAGCTACTCTCTTTGGAGCTGGCTTGTCCTGTACATCCTGTACATCTGTGGAACATCCAATATTTTGAGGCATTTTCTGTAGGAATTTTTGTTTGTTTAAATGTCAGTTGGATAGATGCTTGGGTTTCAGTTACACATGAGCTCAAAGGAGTAGCCCTATGGGGTATCTTATTTGGTTCCTATCATGAGGGTCTATGAAAACATCAATTATCCTGTCTACGGTAGTTTCTTGAGGTAGGGATTTGCAGTAAGCATAGGCTTCCAAGAGTGCATTCAGCTGCTATGGAGTCATTGGTATGAAGTGCGAAAGACTTATCCCTAGGTCCATGCAGGTAAGCATAGATCACACTAAGAGTTGTGGGAGATGCTTGGGTCTATAGCACCAATACCCACTGAGCCACAGGATAGAACCAGATCCATTCCCCAGGTCTTGCCAGATAAACACTTCTGATAACCATAGGATTTAAGGAAATGAAACATGAAAGAGCATTTCCCCAGTCTATGAGGAAACTAAAGTTGCTGGGGTTTATCTACTTTTATGGAGGTATGCTATCCAGACAGTACCTTCCCTAGAACCCAAGAGATTAGCACAAGTTTTTCTCAGTACCAGCAGCCCTAACCCAGCCTGTGGACTACAGAAGACAAGATCCTGGGTTACCACAGTAGTTCTGGTTTCCATGCTTGGAGGGCAGGACATGGAAGAGTTTCTCTTTGTGCTACTAGGCTAATATGAGTAGTATGTAGGCTTGCCCTTCGATGTCTGTGGACTGAGGCTGCAAACCAAGGTGGAAATATACCTAGGTCATGCAAAGAGTAAGTAATGGGGAGGCCACGACTTGTAGCATCATTTGCCATGGAGCTGAAGTTCATAAATGTGGTCTAAACTACAAGCCTGAGTGGGGTTGAGACTGTAGACAGGAAAAGTTCCCTAGTTCCCACTGAGGGTGGGCACAGATGTCACTGGCAGTGGGAGTCCCTGATCACTAGACTCCTGGAATTGTAAGACCTGGCTGGGAACTTAGTGAGCTCCTGATAGACAGGTTCAAGTAAGGCTGGGGTTTTAGAGAGCAGCTACAGTCAATCCCACTCAAGGTTGTAAGGTGAGGAGGAGATCTGCTCCCATGCATATGGCTATGGGACTTCTGAGCCTGAAGTGGCAGGATTCTGACGGCACTGCCTTCCACCTATTGTGGGCACGAGACCCAAGGTTTCTGACAAGGTAAGAGTCCTGCTGATTATGGGAGGCCCAACTCAGGCGTCCACTCTCTTTAGAGTCCTGTTTACACAAGCTAATTCTTTAGAGTAGACATAAAGCTGTGAGTACTCCGGCTTCCGCAGTTACAGTTGCAGGCTTACAAGATGAGGAGGTCTGCTGCCATCTTCTGTTCTTTTTCCCAGGGTGGTGTCAGGTGCTGCTCTCATTAGAGTTCTAGTCACTTTTTTTTTTTTCTAATTTCAAGGGTTCTGCAAAGTATAAAGTTTTTTCCCTTTGCTCTATGGCAAGAACACATACACACACTACCACCACCATTCAGCTATCCTCTGGTTGTTTCGCTTATTACTAATGTAAACAGCAATATTAGAATTTATTGACTATTTGAAGGAACACAAGTGTAGGAATTGTCATTTGTTAATTGTGATTCCAGCCCCAAGAACCTTTGCCTTTGCAATTCCTGACTTGGAATATTCTCTAGATTTTTCTACCGATTTTTCTACCAGTTCACAGTAATTGGTTAGCATATCTGACCCTTTACCCAAAACCCATCAGGAAGACTTTTTCAGAGTTACCTGGGCTTTCAAATAGAAGTGCAAGTAGATTGGGTATCCTCTTTTAAGTCAGTCACTTGAAGTATATAATACTCCATGCCTGCAGGAGCCTGGCTGCTTCAAGAGAATAGCAGGCAGTCTATAGACGTTAACCTGGATTGCCTAAGGGCACCTAGGAAGATCTTTTAAAGAAACACGATTTGTCTTTGTTGAGCATCCTCCAAAGACAGGCTAGTGCATATGGAGGCAGCCAGTGAAAAGTTAGGACTCTGTCCATCCATTTTGGAACTCCAAGTCTGGTTCCTGCCTGGTCATGGAATAGCAGCCAAGGTCAGAAGCAGAGCTGACTGTAGTGTGAATTCATTATGGCCTGGTTCCCTTAGCACAAGTTTCTTCTTTATATACTTCCTGAATAGCTTTAATTGTTCCCTAAATACTCAAGAAATAGACTGGAAGTGCTGAGCACTCACTGCTGCTAGAGAGAACAGAGCTGTTTTTGCTCATCACTGCATACAATTAGGACAATTACATCATTTCTATAATCAAACTAGCAGCCATCACCCTCAGCTGCTCTCGGATAGGCTGGCATGCCTTCAAATAGTTGAGTGTCCCTTAGGACACAAGAGTCTATGGTCAGTTCGGATGGAATCTGGACAGCTGTGTGATCAGTACCTAGTGGTCTTAGCTCCTGATACCTCCCCCATACAGAACAACATCCAAGACAACTATATGGTTTGGTGTTCCCAGAGGACATACAGAATATGAGTAGGTCCTGTCTAGGCAGTCTGTTCATAGCTAGCTTAGTTCTATGGGATAGCAGTGGGCCCTGGCCCTATACCAGACCTTAAAATAAGTGACCCAGGTATACATTTCCCCAAACACAGGTTGTGTAAGAGTAGCTGGGTAATGGGATAGCCTGTTGCTCTACTAACTGCCCTCTCTCTAACATGAGAACTTAGCTCCACTCTCGGGCTAGACTCATTACTGATCACTTGCTCTTACATTTCCAGAGAGCACCAAGCTATACTGTTATTCTAAGAGAATGGACGAAGCAATATCTCCTTCAGACAGAGCAGCCCTGAGTTCTTTCTGGCAAATGTGATACAAAGCAGCTTCAATCATTCCACAGAACTACAGTGGTCAACAACAGGTTGTTGGGCCTGGCAGTGCCAAGCTATACCAAAAGTCTCCAAGCTGGAAAAAGGCCATTATTTGGAATCTGTAGACCAAGCCTCTTTGCTAGACAGTTCCTCGACCAAACACTGCTTTGGACCTCAGACCTCCCAAGCACCCATGTGCTGGTGATGACACCTGCCAACACTGTCTCAAGCTGAGGAAGTAGGGCTTTTACCAGCTGGACAGCACCTAGCCCTCATCCCCCATTCCTTTCCACCCCACTGTCCCATCGGAAGATTCCTTACCAAATGGCACAGCGAAGAAATAACATGGAGTTTGCAGCAGGTCCCCAGGAAAACTGTGGCATTATCAGGCATTTCTGTAGAAGACATGCATTCTGGTTATTTTCACTGTCAAAAACAAGTTTATGGAAGCCAGACACAGTGTTGCATGCTTGTCATCTCATTTGAGAAGTTAGGCAAATGGACCAGCTGGAGCTATGCAGTGAGTCCTTGTGTTACAAGGAACAAGCATTGCAGCCAGCCCTACCTAAATGATGCCTACTTTATATTTCAGTAGCTTGCTACCACCAGTTAGAAAGAGTAAATGTGTAGTCAGGCCAGATGTGGTAGCACCCCCTTAATCCCAGGAATTGGGAGGCAGAAATGCAATCTCTGAGCATTCTAGGTCAGCCAGAGCTACACAGACTCTCAAAAACAAGAGTGTGGTCACATTTGAAGGCAGTGTTGGTTCTCTGTGGGATCTCATGGGAATCCAGTCACTAGAGGATATTCATTGACATTGAATTTGCTAGTCAGAAAGAAGGGCATGGATCCTGGGAAAGGATAGTTGACTCAAAAATCTCTGATGGAGTGGTTAGAGCCCTTCTAGGTAACCAGGCTGGAATGTTTTGTTTCTGATTTTCTGGGACATATTCTTGCTATGAAACCCAGAATAGCCTTGAATGTGCAATTATTCTGCTTCTCCCCAGTATTGGGATTTATAAGCATGTGTGATAACATGCAAAATACTCTGGAGGTACCTCTAAGAGCTTGTTTTTTTCTGTTCACTTGGCCCACTACAGAGTAGGAGCACATGTCAGGCTGTGGCACAAACATGACGGGTTCCATCATGCCACCAGTCCCTTTGGAAAAGAAAGCTCCGGAGGAGTAGTCAGTGACAGGATAAAGCTGAGGCAGCATGGTGAGAGGCTGAAGCTACACAAGAGGGCCCTGCCAACTCTCCACCCTGCCGGGGAAATGAAAATCCGTGCTCTGCAAACCTCTATTAACTATCTCCCAGTGTCAAACGGAACTCCCCTTGGAGCTGCTAAGTCACATGGCATAGTGACCACTCATGAACTCATGTCTTATAGATGACATGTCACTGAGGCTGTGACCCAGAGAGGACAAAAAGATATGAGGGAAGAGGCAGCCCTGTAGGTAATCCCACCAGAGAACCCCAGTAGGTAATCCCACCAGAGAACCCCAACACAGCCTTCCAACGTGGTCAAGCACCTGCCTCTAACAAAGCTCTCAGTTTCCTGTGTTCTGAAGGAGGCCCTCACCCTACTCCAAGAAGATAAGAATAGAAAGCACAGGGCTGAGAAGGGCACGTCACATCAGCCAAGCACTATCACACCCACAGCTCCACCTCTTCACCTTCCAAAGTGCCTTTTGCCTCATGCAATTACTCCTGCATCCCTCATCCCTAGAGATGTTTACCCAGAACTGTGAGCATAGCACAAAGATAGTTCTCACCCTGATGCTTGTCATAGGTCAGACATGCTGTGCCCTCCCCTAACTTCCTGAAAGACCATGTAAGTCTGCCCAGTGAGTCTGGAAAAGGCTGTTCAATTACAAATGAGCTTCTATGGTGAAAGTTGGGATTTGCTTGCCATCACACAGGCAGAGGAAGCTTTCCAGGAGACCAGAGACTACAGGGCTAGAAGCAGCTAAACAGGATAAAGCCACTGTCAGGGCCCAAGAGGACCACTTTCTATTCTAGCACTTTCCCTAGGATTCACCAGGATACCACCAAAAGAGCTTTAAATGAGCCATGCTCTGCTGCTGCTGTTGTAATGAGACCACGGCTTAGAAGGAAAAGGCAGGGTTGATGTGGACACTGGCTATACCTAAAGCTTTCCCTGTATCCAGCTTCCAAACGGGAATAAGTTTTGTGTTAGCGCCCCTTGTGGAACCTCCCCTGCTCAGCTGCAGAGTTGTGTCTAGTTCAGGAAGAATGGGACTGTGGTACGTTCAGTGTCAGCCATGGGCTATTCTACATAGAAATGTTTTAGTAGTAAGAATATTTGAGATTTCTCACAAGCTATCGGAGTCTGGCCTACAGCCTGACAGAAAGTCTACCCTCAAGCACGCTCACTGTTAATGTTGGTCCCAGTCTCTAGGTAGAATTTCACAGAACCTATGTATTGTATCTGGTTCCATTCAACTATTCAAAGCCTTTATCTGTGATTTAGAGCAAGACACAAGGTGTATCCATCAGAATATCAAGCTGAAATATTCTTTCTCATTGTTTTTTTAAACACTGAAGGTTCCCTGGGCCTTTATCTCAGTAGTTGAGAGAAAGCCACTTTATCAGGAACCCATGTCCTAGTAGCTTGTGTTGGAGGGCAGCGAGGTCTACAGAGATGAGATGTAGCTACAGCTGCTTCACATGGGGCACCACCAGGCCTCTCTGCATGGCAGGCTTCTCTTGACAGTACCCGAAATCCACTCCCCCTTGGAAGCCATTTCAAGACCCATGCAGAAGCCCAGCCATAACCTGCCTCCTGGACATGTGCATCACATAACACATGAAGCCTGAGAGTACCATGAAGTGGGCCACACGTGTACAAGGAGGAAGGAGAAGATCAGGACAGACGGCTGCCAAGGGAACGTGTCTGCCACACAGCACCATCTGGACCCTGCTGTGGATCACTGGCTGTATTTTGAAAGTGACTTCCAGTGAGAGGACCAGAAGGTAGTCCTTCCAGAGTAAGACTGACACATACTTAAAGTGGAGGCTCAGAGTGTGACAGGATTATTTATTAGCCTTCCACATCTTACCCTCCTGAAAAGGAGAGAATCTTCCCAAACCTTTCTCGGTCATCACTGTTGCCATGTCCAGAAGCAGATAGAAAGCAACACCATTTCCTAGCCCCGGCAAGGAAATTGCCCCACTCCTTTTTTGGCTTTCATACCTGCTAGTGCGCTGACCAGAAAGTAGGCTGTTGCAAAGAGCTTCTGGTTGGTGAGCTCATCCTGTGGACCAGGACGCTCTCCCTGTACCCTGTATCCCACCAGTTGCAAGAAGGCTGTGAGATCCTGCTGCTGACTGCCTGTCAGCTCCTCCATTGCCAATATAGCCTGTGAGGACCAGAGGCCAGCAGTCACGTCATCACACTACAAAGTAGAAAGAGAAGAAGAAAGACAATGATGAAAACAGAACTCATTGAAGTGTAAGCCAACTGAGCCTCTGCCTCACCCACGCCTTCCCAACACCCTCCATGTGCATTACCCTCTCCAGGTACAGCAAGCACTGAGCCCTTTTCTAAACTCTGATGCTGTCTATGAACCTAAATTTCCTCCTAAGGACACAGATGAGCCATGCCCAAGTGCTGTCCTGCCACAGGGAAAGGGGAAGAGTCATGCAAGAAGTGTCGGGCAGACAGAACCTTCCAGACTATGCCAGAATATTGAGTTTTGCCATACACCAGGAACAATTGGCTATGTATCAAACTGTCAAAGGGGCCATAAAAGCAGCATCCCTTCCTGGTTCTCACACTCTAAAAGCAGCACGCTTAGCCTGTATGTCCCCAGCCTTCCCTAGGCAGCTTTATCCATCACAACAAGGTTGCTCAGGGGTGGGATGGCACTGCCCATGAGCCAGTTCTGAGCCCCTGGACTAGCTCCATATCCTAGGTACCCTGTGTCCTCTCACACTCACCAGCAGGCAGATGCTTTGCCAACATCTGACAGGGCAGCTGCCACTCTCTCCGTAGAGGACTAACCTGACATTTCCCTCTAGGAAGGAGCTATTTTAGGAAGTCATGAGATTCTGAAACATTTGTGTTCTGCCTAGGGTTAAGCCCTGCATTCTGCAGAAAGCAAACTAGATGTCTCCTTTGGACAACTGCAGTTCTGTCCCTGGTTGCTAGGCTCTCCAGCACAATTTCATTTCAAGTGGAAAGATGATATGAGTATTTTTCTGGACACCTAAAACATTTGATCAGTAGAGAAAGAAGGAAACTAAAAACAAAGTCACAAGGAAAAGAAAATTGTCAAAGTCTCAGCCCCATTAAGTAATATATATATATATATATATATATACATATATGTATATGTATATATATATATATATATATATGCTGATGGAGGGTGAGCAGCTGGTGTGTCCCTCAAAATCTGGCTGTTGCAAAACTAAACGATAAAGACCTCCTTGTCTGTGTTCTAAATAGGACAGGTTGACAGGCTCTGCCACACAGACCCTTCACTGTGGGCTGAATACATGCCCACCTGCAGTCCCAGAATGAAGCCTCATTTGGAATGAGGCTTTACTTTGCAAGAGTAATTAAGGTGAGAGTCTCAAGTAAGAGAACTCTATATCCAGTGATGGTGATCCATAATGAGTTCTGTGTCTAGAGAAGACCCCAACACACAAGGAAAGACATGACAGAAATAAACCACCAGCCACAGAATGCCAGGAGCCACCAGAAACTGCAGGCAACAAGGATTCTCCCTTACAGCTTTCAGAGGGGTATATCCCTACTGCCACTGGCAACTCTATTTTCTGCCCTCCATATCTATAAGAGATTAATTTCTCATATTCTTAAACATCAAGCCTGTGGTCATCTTTATAGTTCTAAGAAAGTCACTCATCCCTTCCCACCTGATGACAGCTTCAAGTTTTAGGATTAAAGGGAAGTGGTGAAACATAATTTCAAACTATCCCAAAGCCTGTCCTGAAGGGTCTAGCCTGTGCATATTTTCAGAGCAACCAGGTACAAACTCAAATCCATAGCCCCCCTACCCACCTACCACTTGCTCCAGGGCCCTAAGGAGTTCTTCATCAAACAGAATTTTCTGCAGGACACAGAACAGCGCCATCTGCTGCTGGGAAGGTAACACAGCAAAGGGATGGAAGCTCCTCTCTAGGTGCAGGGTTGCTGAGAAAGCAGAGCAGACACAGTCAGGCCACACCTACAACCTGCCCCTCATTCACCAGTTCCTTCCAAAGGACTCCATGTTCAGAACTGGCTGTGGGTCTTGGAGATAGACGTGATATTCAGCAACGCGGGAAACTACAGGACAGGAAAGCGGTCAGGGAAGTCCACTTGGACATCCCAGACCTCACCCTTCTTTCTACCTGTGCAGTGCGAGGCTTGACCTGGAAGCCACTTGGGTTCTTTTTTGGCATACTATCTATAAAAGTGTATTCTTAAGGCTGAATCACTAAGCATAACCCATACTAGTCTCCAAACACATTCTTCCCAACAGTGTGGGTGGGGAGCCTCAATGGCTTTGACCATGCTGCGAAGAGCAGCCTGCCCTGCAGTGAAGCCTGGAATATATCAAAGCTGATAACAGATCCTGAGGTCTCTAGCTGTACTCATTACTAGCCATCCTCAGTAGTCAGTTAGGCTCCAAACAAGGAAAGAAAGCTGTCAGGCCCCTGACCACTGCACTCCTTGGCCTCCCACCTTGACTCCTAAGGTTTCCCTTCTCCAAAACACAGCACCCAAGATTGGGCCCACCCAAAACCAAGGGGATCTTGAAGGCCCAATGGGATCACCACTTTGGAGAGAGTTCACTTCTCCATCTGGCCATAACCACAGGCAATACCTTGTTTTAAAACACGTAGTGGCCCATCCTGTGAAGAGATTCCTTGACCCCCATCTGGCATGTCCAGAAAGGCAAACTCTCTGTAGGCCAGCGGGTCAAAGTAGACAGAGTCTACTTTCCTTTCATGCTCGAAGCCACCATGTTTCCCTTGGAGGAGGCAGAATTCTGTAGTGGGGAGAAAAGCACAAGCCAAGCATGGTCAGCACAGCTCATTCACATCTCAGACTCATCCTTACCTACCTCAGACTCTGGTGGGAGACACACAAAAGGACTTTTGCTTCTTTGCATCTGTTTTTGGGACAGAGTCTGGTGGTTTGAATGAGAATATCTCCCATAGACACTCGGCTTTTGAGTGTTTGGTCGCCAGTTTGGTGGCACTGTTTGGAAGGTGCAGTCCTGCTAGAGGAAGTAAGTCACTGGGGGAGGGTTCTGTGTTACAGCCTTTGAACTACTGTCACCCTCCGTGATCTCAGCTTCCTGCTCCTGTTCACATGCCTGCCACTTGTTGACATGCCTCTGCCCCTCCATGATTGATTCTTCTCTCCCTGAAACCATAACCCAAATTAAACTCTCCCTTGAGTTGCCTTAGGTCTCAGTGCTTTGTCACAGCGACAGAAAAATAACTAACAGTCTTACTATGTAGCCCCGGCTGATCTCTAACCCCAGATCCTCCTGCCTCAGCCTCACAAGTGCTGGGATTAGACATGTGCCACCATGTCTGCTCACTTGAGGGCTTTTACACTGGGTCTGATCAGGCACAGAGTGGTGGACAGACTTGTCCTGCACTTCAGCAAGCTTAGGAGGGGCTGTGGGTCCCTCTGTGTCCTTGTCTTCTGAGATGAGGAGGCACCTTTTGTTGAGCACAGGAAAGACACCTCCTTCTGGGGGTGTTCTAACCCTTCATAGGTGGGCCAGGAAACCCTAGATTTTGTCTTCCATTTCCTCAAGTCTTTGTAAAATGTTTGGGGTTTCATGTGCTAATGTCATTATGGTAACAAAAGAACCAGAGACTGATTCCCGACTGAAGCAAGAGCTCAAACAGCCACCTTACAGCAGAAGTTCTCTGGACCAGGATGGAGACACTCTAGACAAGAGGGGCAGTGGGGCCCAGGGCCCAGGGATGGCAGGGTGTTTTCTGGTGGATTAACTTTGAGTGATGGTGACAGAGGTATAGGACACTAGCAGGACAAAGCTTGTCCTGGGGTCAGAGGCAGCCACGGGTTAAACATGGATGCTAGGGTTAAACCACGGAGATGGGAGTCCTAGGAAGGAGAAGGAAAAGGCTGCAGCTGAGATACAAACTGCCAAGGAAAGAAAGGTCAGGGCTCTGAGAGAAACCACAAAGCAGGTCTTAGCAGGCTCTGGCTGGGTCCTACTAAGCAACCCTGTCCCTCCTGGACTGCATGCAAGGTGCTGCGGTCCTTTTGCATATCTTGTGTCTAACTGCAACAGACTAAATTAAGAAAAAGACAGCTTCTAAAGAGCCATCATCTTCTAAAGAGTCCAGGGTGGCGACCACCCAGACCACCTCAGAAGGTGAGGTCACCTAGAAGAATGTGCCCGTATCTTAATAGCCATGTCCCGCCCCACCCCCACAGCTGGAAGGTCCTTTGTTCATAAACATCCTTGAAGCTGGAGTAGGTCAGTAGGTACTTCCTATGTCAGCAGGAGGGAGGCAACAGGACATTCATCTATATCAGGCTCAGCATCCACAAGACCCAAGGTCTACATTGCTAGCATTATGGTTTTGTCAGCCTGCCCCACTTTTGTAGGAATTATGGGAAGAAATACCTTGACAGGAAGATCTGGTCCACTGTGATTTGGGACCTCATAAATATGCCACTCAGTAAATATTCATAAAAACTTGTGTAAAGCCCACCCACAGCACCCCTGGACATGCTCCCCACCCAGGAATACCCACTCCTTCCCCTGCAGGGTTTGCTTTGCTCTGCTTTTCTGTTACTTTGTTAAGTGAGCATCTGCTCAAATGGTCTATCTTCAAGACAAGGCTGATAGGACTGAAGAGCTGGTTCAGCAGTTAGGAACAGTGGCTGCTCTTCCACAGAACCTGGGTTTGGTTCCTAAGTACCCGATGGATTGCTGTCAACCATCCCTAACTCTACTTTCAGGAGATCTGATGCACTCTCCTCTGCAATCCTCAGATATGAAGCACACAGGTGGTGTATATACATCCACACAGGCCAAACATACACAGAAAATAAAATAATCTAAAACCAATAACAACAAAATAAACCAAGAGAGCTCTGCAGCGGCAGCAATACTATGTTGATATCTGACCTAGAATCAACCTACACGCTCAACCACAGATAAACAGATCAAGAAAACATGGCCCATTTCCATAAAGGAATATGACTTAGCCATTGAATAAATAAATCCTATCATGTAGGACAACATGGGTTAACCCAGGAGATGTTGTGTGGGGAACATAAGTCAGACACACAAAAGCAAGCACCATGCTCCCTTGCTCATGCCAACTCTAAAGGATGCTGCTCTCCCAGAAGGAATGCAGAGCAGCCATTCTGTTCTCTGTGACTGAGAAAGGGATGAGATGGGGATGGGGCAGGGCAGACAGGGCACACAGTCTCTGCTGGGTAGGAACAAGCAGACTTGGCTGTGGTTACCAGGGTCCTATAGACTTCAGCCTGTGAAGTTACTGAATGCTCGACAAGTGTGGGACAGTAAAGTGGCTCAGTGGATAAGGTGACTGCCACCAAGTCTAACAATGTGAGTTGAATACCCAGAGCTCATTCGGTGGAAGGAGAAACCTGACTCCTACAAGTTGTCTTCTGACCTCCGCAAGCAGGCTATGACACTCACACACATACACACACACACTCACTCACTCACTCACACATAACACACAAACACAAATAAATAAGGGAAAACATTTTAGCTCTCAACTAAAACTAATATAACCTAACTGTAGGCTCCACCTCACCCCTACCCCAATGTCAATCATGTGAATGTTGGCTTGGTAAATTAGTTTGGTGGTGGTTAATCACACTCAATACTCTATCATAGTATTGTGCTCTTGGATATTTACGATGTTCACCAACTGAGCCTCAAAAAAGCTTAAGTCAACTCTATCTGAGAGGCCCCTGAAACATCTGCCTGGGACTGAGTCATACAAGTGACACTGACACTGCAACTCATACACTGACAATAGAAACAATCCAATCACCTTCAGGTGTGCTTGAAGGAGAACAAAGGAGGAAGAGGGGAAGGAGGAAAAAGGGAAGGAAGGAGGGAAAGGAGGCAGAAAAGAAAGTAATAGAGGGTGTCTGGGCGTGGTAGCATAAGCCTGTGATCCCCATATTTGGAAGTAGAGGCAGGGGGATAAGGGTTAGTTCAAGGCTATCCTGATCAACATAGACAGTCCAATGCCATTCTGAGCCAAGTAAGACTCTGACACTCTCTCCCTCTCCCTCTCCCTCTCCCTCTCCC